>NW_024429193.1:6890751-7455751 GCF_017639785.1 Mesocricetus auratus | reverse complement strand
ATTTTTTTTCCTACTGTGCTAAAGCATTTGTCTCCTTCTGTCTTCAGATATTAGAGTCCTTGGTTCTCAGGCTGCTAGATCCCTGAATATACATTCTCTCACACCTTCACTTTGGTTCTCATGCCCTTCAGCCATGGATGAATTTCTATTTATTGGATGTTTGAAAAATATCTAATACCAGGTTATTTATAAAACCAAAAAGACATATTTCAGAAATTCTGTTGCCTGGAGGTCTGATATCAAAGCCTCAGGAGATGGAGTGTCTGGTGAGATCCCAGGTGCTACTTTCAAGATGGCCGTCCCTTTCTGCAACCCCCTACAACAGAGAGCAGAAGCAAAAGGTTGTTCTGGGCAGTTCCTTCCAACTTGCTCACAACAGCACTAACCTCATCCTGGGCCAGAGTCCTCTCCCGAAGACCACACTTCCCACTACTGCTCTGTCGGGGATTAAGTTCCACATGGGCTCTGGAGGGACACGTTCAGCCACAGAAGACTGGCACTTACATAGTCCTCCTGAGTCTCAGATGTTTATTCCCAGACTGAACTCCATCCTGGGTCTATGGCAGCTGGGCAGACAGCAGATAGTGAACGACAGCACTGAGAATTTCCACAACGAATCTGTTTTGGTATGACTATCTATGTACTGTGAGTTATTGCATTTATGATAAGAGTATATCATATATATATATATATATATATATATATAATCCCTGATTGATCCCACTTCTCTGGAAAACTCTGATTAGGGCACGTGGGTTACATCCAGTCCCTGTAAAAGCAGCGTCTGGACTTCATTTGTAGTTGCTCTTGCCGCATAGACAGAATAACAGTACTGGTTGCAATAAGCGTAAGGTGGAAATGGCAAGTTCTACCTAAACGACAGAAAGAAAGCGTTCAAAATTTTCTTCTCCATTCAGGCAATGGTAACTAGTAGAGCAACAACTTTTGCTGAAGGTTGACCGTGAGATTACACACTTACAGGATGTTGTTTAAGTCTGTTGTAGACCTGTCTCTCATGGGTTTCCCTTTAGTGTGGTCCCACATTTTGCTGAAAGTAATTATGGGAGAGTGACACACAGAATCTGTCAGCCCATAGGAATGATGTTAGTACAGTACAGACAGTGCCAACAAATGCCTATAAAAAAGTTTCTCATCATCATCCTCTATTTCTTTACCTTTAAGAAGTTGAGTGTGGGGCTGGAGAGATGCTCAGAGGTTAAGAGCACTGACTACTCATCCAGAGGTCCTGAGTTCAATTCCCAGCAACCACATGGTGGCTGCCAGCCATCTGTCATGAGAGCTGGTGCCCTCTTCTGACCTGCAGGCATGCATGCAGACAGAACACTGTATACATAATAAATAAAATCTAAAAAAAAAAGAAGTTGAGTGTGTATGCGTGTGTGCGTATGTACGTGTGTGTATGCCCGCGTGCACGTACATACGCACGCATGTGTTCAGAGATCACAGGTCATAGATCAGAAGAACACTTGGCAAAGTCAGTCCTCTCCTGCCACCTTGTGAGATCAAAGGATTAAACTCAGGTTATCCAGCCTGCATGCAAGCATCTCTACCCCCTAAGCCAACTCAATGGCTCTTCTTTTACTTTCTAAGCTAATTTTTTAAATTACCTAAAAAATTATCTTAATAGTATAGAAGGTAATGAGCTTTCATACTATTACTTGTATTTATAGCTAAGTGATGTAAACAGCCTAGATGTCAATCAGCAAATGAATGAATTTTTTTAAATGTATGAAAATACATGATGGAATTTTGTTCAACTCTAGAGAAGAATGAAAATATGACATTTGTAGAAAAATGAATGGAACCAGAGATCATTATTTTAAGTAAAATAAAACAGACTCAGACTCTCAAAGATGCTAAAATCGCCACCAACGATATTGGCCAGGGGAGCTAAGCAGTTGGTAGAACAGGAGGAATTATTGATGACATTTATCTCCTCCACTGTAGTGAAAATAGCAATAGACTCCACAACATGCATGCCATTGGCATCACCCTGTTCGATGGAGGTAGATGCCTTTGCTCTTAAAAGATAGCCTTCCCATAAATAACAAATTTCCATTTCTCATTCTTGCCTGCTATGTGGAACTTTCTGGAGGCATATCAAACTGGAACATGCTGACTATTCAGTTTAGGTAAATAAAAGAGCCTTTTATAGCCACAGTGGCTACTTTGTCAACGTTGAAGGCAGCCCTGGTGACCAGATGACCAGTATGGCCCAATCCAACCCCTATCCAGTCTGACTTTCACTGTGAAGTCTCCAGGGAGAAGCTGGTATACCTCGAGAAGATGCAGCTGTCTCTAGAACCAGGGGAAGCCTGCCCTGCACATCTATTGCTTCTTGGTTTGTGCATTGAAATAAACCTAGCATATGGCCTCTGCATCCAGTTATCTGGTCTTACATTGTCCATGAAACAAAAGTTTGATCAGATTTAATAGTACCATCTTGCTCTTTGTAAAGGATGTTGCATCAGTCCAAGTAATGTAGAATGACATGTGAACATTATTTTGACCGGATGGAAGCGTCATTTCTTCAGGAGAAAATTTCTCTTCTATGTTGAATTCTCACAGAAGATCCTACCATAATATTGGGCCTCACTGCTTGCTGGGTATTTTCAGTTGTCATCTAGTATGCACGCTATCCCCTCACCTGGAACATTTCTCTTCATTGATTACAGTCTTCATTTCTGCCCAACTGACAAATCACTTTTTTCTTACTTTTAAGACATTCATGACTAATTTATAAAATTTTATAAGATAAAAATGAGACATGCAAAGTGTCTTCTTCTAAAGAACTAGGGAATCTTAATTTCATAACAGCCCATGAAATTGAAACTTCTTTCCAAGAGATAAGAGTATTCATTAATACTCCTCCATAGAGGCAGCTCTGGAATTTGCTTTTAGCAAAATCTGTTCCAACTTTCCTTGAGTTTTGTCTTAAATAACAGAAGCATAACTAGCATTTATTTATTAGAAATATTTCTGTCCATGAACAGAAGTTAGTCTTCTTATTTTAGAAAATGTTTTCTAAACAAATTCATTGTACATCATGTGGTTATTGGCACATGATTCTGAGTATCAGTCAATGTATTTTAATTCGCTTCTATTAAAACTAAACTTAGAGTTGGCTATATAAACTATATATTATGATCTCTGAAAAATATTATAGATATTATTTCTTCTGGAGAAAATATATATGTATTTGTATTTAAAATAATTTTCTTTGGAAGCTGGAGAAAATTTCCAGTTGTTAAGAGCACTTGCTGCTCTAGCAGAGACCTAAGTTTGGTTCCCAGAACCCACACGGTAGCTCACAGCCATCTGTAACTCCAGTTCCAGAGGATCCAATGCCCTCTTCTGGCCTCTGAATGCACCAAGCATATAGTGTACATACATGCTTGCAGGAAAACATTGACAGAAAAATAAGTAAATGAAAACATTTCATTTGAAAATGAAAAATCACTGTTTAAACATGACATTTTTATCGACATTTGTTTCACTGTACAAACTATGTGAGAAGTTATATTTCACGCTATAAACACCAAGGAGAATTATCATCAGGAAGTTACAGCTTTACGTTAGCATGCCAGAGTTTAGGTGTGACAGAATGCCAGCATCTACCCTTAACTACCTGAGTTATAATGTCACATACTATTCATTTAAATTTTAATGCACCCTACACTACTCAAATGTGTCCATTCTGATTGGAATTGGCCATCTGTGTTTATTCATAAACATCAAAAAGGGAAAATTAAAATTTTTGATTGCATTGAGTATTAACCATCTGCTGTCTCACAAAGAAGTAGGATTCACCCTTGGGTGTGAATTAAGACGTAACATGGTAACCAGTGCTATTAGCAAAGGAGTCTACGGGAAAGTGCAGGGGTCATTTTAAAGATACAGACGTGTGTCACCCTCATGAAGACCCACAGTGGAGAACTGTGAACGAGAGACAGGGATAACGGCAAATGGTGGGAGGCGTCACTGAAGGAATGGAGGAAGGGGTGTGACCAGTGTCGTAAAAGGTGGCCAGGACCACACTCCTCCTGCTTTGTGTGTGCAATGCGAACCTCTGAGATTTGGAGCTGCACCCTAGTGGTTGATGGCTTACACCTTAATTCTCCCTGATTTTGACATTAACCTGTGTATCCTTAATGGTCATGCAAACGAGTTCCATTACCTGTCCTCTCCCAAATAATGCTTGGTCATTTGACGCCAGGAAATTCATTTTTATTCTAAACGCCATTTTGCACAACAGCCGTAGCTTAATAATCCTTCAAGGCTGTGTGGTTTTGAAATTCTTATTTTGTTTTCCATAACAATTATCAAGCAATACCAATAATCACTTACTTCCATATCATATCATCTGTAAATGGAGGTTTCTCTGTCCCTCCCCATGCCATAGCCATTTCTAAGTAATCACTGAGAGGTTTATATTAATTATTAATGCCTAACCAATAGCTCAGGCATTTTACTAGCTACCTCTTACATTTAAATTAACACATAGTTCTGTCTATGCTTTGCCACGTAACTTAAGACTTTCTACCTCATTTTCAACACACACTGCTGTTCGGTGGCTGGCTGGTATCTGCCTCTACTCTGCCCTTCTTCTGTTTGAATCTCCTCCTGGATTTCCTGCCTAGCTGTATTCTACCTTACTATAGGACAAAGCAGCTTTTGTTATCAACCAATGAGAGCAGAGCGACACATGGCCAGAGCACACAGAAGGGGTATCCCACAGCAATCATCCTAATGTCTGCCATTCATCCCACCACTGCTTTACAATGAACGTTTCATTTCAAGTTTGTCTTTGATGTTGGTAGTCCTGGTTGCTTCTTTGTTTTTCCTTTCAAGGTTCCAGTCATAAAGCCAGGCTTACACGTGTTATTCCTCACCTTCTATGTCAACCAGCAGAGAAAGAAGCCTGGTATTCATGACGAAGTCTATCTAAACTGACTGGAGACTCACAGCGAACTCCCTGGTTCAGCTTCCTGCGGGCTGGGATTTCAAGGCATGCACAGCCACTCTCCACTGCAACTTCCCCAGAATGGTTGACGGATCACTAACTCCTTCACTACTCCTCCCTCCCTCTTCCCCTCCTTGATTTTCCTCAGGGATTAAAGACCTAAGAGATGAGGAGACAAGGAAAATCTCAATAAATTGGAAAACTGGAAACGGCAAAGCAGTTCCTGACTAAGAGAGCGTGACATCCACGAAGGTTAGGAGACCCGAGCGCCCAACACTTAATTGTATGTGGATTATTACATAGAGAAGTAATTCTTCCAGCAATTCCTGGTAGAAGATAAATGTTAGCTGAATGGAAGGAGGAATGAAGGGAAGGAGAGAGGGAGGGAGGGAGGAAGGAAGGAAGATGAGTGAACGGGAAGGAAGTAGGAAAGAAAGGCATTGGGAAAGAGTTTGGGGAAAACAGGAAATGTGAAAGAAATGTGGTAATCCCACTTAGTCTGCTGTTTCAGCTCCTCACTTCAGTCTTGACCCCAGACCACCTGTCGTTGTTTTTTCAAGAGGAAAAGGCATGATAAGGTTGGGTACTAGTCAATGTGAATACTTCATTCTATTTACCTTTTGTATTTCGGGGGGAAATGAAAGAATTTGTGGGTTTCTGGCTAGGTACAATAGTGACGCGAGGTTGAGGACAGAGACAGAGGGTGCTTCTCCTTAATCATTATGCCTGTGCCCCATGTGTCGTGCTGCTGGCTGCATGGCGGTCCTCGTGGGGAGGTGGTCTGCTACTTCCTTTAACCCGCATAATGGCCTCCAGCAGAGAGTGCCACAGGGGCACTGATGCACTTCACTCCCGAGGGTGAGCTAACACTTACCTTTGATTTAATTCTGTAAATGGAATTTTTACTTGGTTTGTTTGCTTATATTTTTTGAGATAAGAACTCATATTGTATCCCAGGCTAGCCTCAAAGTACCTCAAATTCCTCAGGTACTGGGCAGGAATGAGCCACCATTCCTACCTCCCTTTCTCTCTTAAGATATTCATGTTGACAGCTCTGGATCACGATGTCAACAGTCTAGCTATAGTAAACTTTAAAATAAATGGTGTGGTTGAACCACAAGGATTTCCAGGTTTGCAGGGCAGGCAGATAGGGTAGTCTAAGAGTAGGATCTGATGGTAGAGCCTTGGTTTATGAAGGTTTTGAATCAGCTCTAAGGCATAGCCTGAATTCTCTTGAAAGTGGATTGCTCAGAGCAAGGTCTCTCTCTCTCTCTCTCTCTCTCTCTCTCTCTCTCTCTCTCTCTCTCTCTCTCTCTCTCTCTCTCTCTCTTTGGCTTTACGAGATAGGGTTTCTCTGTATTGTTTTGGAGGCTGTCAGTCCAGCCCAGCCTTGAACTCACAGAGATCCGCCTGCCTCTGCCTCCAGAGTGCTGGGATTAAAGGCGTGCGCCACCACCGCCCGGCTGCAAGGTCTCTCTCTTAACTGCGTTCTTGCATCTTGTCTGGTAGTGTGGTCACTGCCACTGTAAGTCACCCTCCACCAGGCCCTCACTAAACATATGGCTAGTCAGTCTTGGACTGCCAGCTTCCAAACTGACATGAGCAACCCTCTTCTCTTTATGAAGTAGCATAACTCAGGTATTTTATATAGTAATAAAATATCAACTAATGCCAAAGTTTTGGACAAGCCCCAAACTACTTTGAGATTGAAAGAACTCTCCAAATGCCAAACTACTCTAACCACAGCCATTTGAATATTCTTCCACAAGGCGCCAAGCAGGTGAGTTAGAAGTCTTCCAGTGACTCCCGCTCCCACTGCTGAATGCATGGTGGGATACAAGGTGTCCCATAAAGTCCTATGCTAACTGCAGATTCTTATTATGCAGGCAAAATAAATTCTATCTTAAATCCATCTGTCTTAAATTCATAGGTCCTGTGTTCCATATATAGTCATTATAATTGAGAAAGGGGCATCCAGCTATACAAGTACCTTCAATTGAATAGATACATATGAACAGTAATCACAATTTCACCTTTCATTCATTCACACGCGTATTTATATATTTGTCAAGGACGTACATGTACCACACACTGTGGCCACCAATGGCTGCAGAGTAGTAGGAAAAACAGGTAGTCTCTGTCTACATTTTTAATTGATTAACGTGTACTGTGCTGTGTTTATGTGGGATCGCGGGTAGGAGGTATGGGAGTGCATTTTACAATGTACATGTAGAGGTCAGAAGACAGCTTTGCTGAGTCATTTCTTTCCTTCTGTCTCTACGTGGGCACCAGAGATACAACTCATGTTTCCTACCAAGTGTGCACAGAAAGAGCTTGCTTACACACTGAGCCATTGAAATGATCCCTGTCTGTAAAATTTTAAATCACTAAACTACACTAAAAGTAGACAGACAAAAGAACAGTCCAATGTTCTGTTGGAGTAATGACTACTAGAATAAGCAAGAAGTAATTTTTGTGGAATTGGCAAGGGAAAAAAAAGATGCCTGTGCATCTGAAGACTCTGCTAACCCAGAGTTTTCATTCAAGAATAGCAGGGCACCTGGAAAGATGAATAAGATGACTCCATCTAGCAGTCACCTTCAGTGTTTCCTAGTCGCCTTTTCTTGGTGTTGAACTGTGTATAACAGATACTATATTGAGCCAATGGGACCTTTTTAAGGTGCTTTGAAAGTCTGGGGTCAGATTGTTCTCAAATGTGTAATAGCAAAATGACCTCAATATTACTGAATGTGAAGACAGGTGATGCTGAGCGTCTCAGGCCTTGCGTCCTTGTCATTTGCACTGAGCTAAGCTTTCTCCGCATGCAATGTGCTTCTCATAAGTAACAAAGCCGAGGACAAAATCAGAGAAGCTTTGCGGAGTCCAGAACTCACTCCAAATACAAGTGCTGATGTCCCCGTCACATGGCCATGAACCGCCAGACAATGCGGCGGTTCTCATTGAGAGGATGAATCAAAGCGTTCCGCTGAGATTATTTCAGCATTAAAGGACATAGCTCATTCATGCTGCCGATGACTCGGCCATTTGGTCAGGGTAATGCTAAAGCTGACAACTGATGTGACAGATTTGAGACTCTCTAGGATATTTTAATTAGCAGTCTATAGAACTCTGAAAAATCTCCAGAGGATTTATCCCTACAAATGAATTTAAAGCAAATTAAGAGATCATTTATTAGCTAATATGCAGGAGGCAGCTTCATGAAGGCAGGTGGTTGGTGATAATCTCCACAGTGGTCTTCCTAAGCCTGGCTGTGACAATCATTCCTGTTCGCCACGGGAGGTTGTTTGTTCTCAACAAAGAATCACCAGGACTGTGCCTAACTTTGTCAGAGGACACGACATGCGATCAAGTTGGATGCTACTCCTGCCTGACAAACATTTGACTCTAACACTACAAACTATTTTTAGATCTATTTATTTCTCCCACCATTAATTTATAATCGTGTCATTGTCTTCACAGATCTGTCGGTGAACTTGACTGACTAGAAGATTACAGGAGAAAAAAAAAAGAGACATTGTTCAAGGAGAAAGAGGGGACACAGAGCCTGGAGACATTGATTTTGGTAATACATGCAAGAGCAAACTCTGCCCCCCTCCCCACCTTTAAAACATCTCCCAGGTTACTCACAGATGATGTCAAACCAGTCACACTCCAGCTATAAAGGGGTTAGCATAGATGCAGTGAGTTATTTTTAAAATATGCTCCAAAGGAATGATAAGACCAATGCGTGCACATAAAGCCTAATGCATTATGTACAGTTTTCCTTAATAAATGCATTACTCATAAAATATACATCCACTAGTCCTCCTTTCTTATCAGTGCTGCAATCAAGCTGAGAGTAAGATTATCTAGAAACTCATCTTCCTTCTGTATAATCACATTATCCTCCTTTTAAGTCATGCTCAGATGAAAAGAGGGAACAGCTACCTCACTATCTCATGGTGTAGAGATTTCGCATTAGTCTCCTTACATTTCTGCTCTTATTTTTGTCCTTTTCCTTTTCCTATGACAGAAGAGAGGCTCCTAACCCAGGAAATAACATTCATGTGTAATACACATCAATAATTTGTTTAGATTTATCCTGGGGCATTTGAGAACTTTTGGGTTAGAAAGATAATACTTTGGTTATCAGTAGATGGAGGAAATGCTTGCTCCTTATCTCTGTCAGATTTGATTCTCTATTAGTTTTAATATTCATCGCTGCTCATCAGACTGATCACAGCCACTGTAGATGCTCAGCATCCGAATTACATTTCTCTGGCACAAATAGCCCAAAGCTGAAACCAAAACTTTTTTCTTCAGGGGGAAACTAAGACTGGATAATGGCAATGTGATCCCTCCTGATCTACTCTGTTTTTTTTTTTTTTAATTTGGAAATCTAACTCCTTAATTCTGGTATTTCTTACCCTTGAACATCTCAAACGCCGCTTAATTATCAGGGTGCATGAATTATGGTTCATTCCTATATACGGTAGGTATGTTCTATAGATGTCTTGATGATGGCTGCACCCTCAGAGAGAAAATTATGATTTGTTAGGGAAATAAGGGAGACAGCAAAAGACAGAACAGCACCCAGCCGCTTTCACTTCCTCCTACCTCGCCATGAGTTGATGTTTTATGATCTCTTGCTGCCTAGCAGCTGACTCCACTGCTCTCTCCAGGGCCTGTTAAGGTATCTTTGTATACTTTGATAGAAAAAAATGTTATTTGAAAAGACAAGTATCAATTTGCATAACACAAGACTTTGTGTATCTCCTCAATCTTTTTTTCACTATGACAAGCAAGACACCACAGGTCTCATTTTCCAATTCTTATTTTTAAAAAAAACCTGCAATCCTGCTTGTTTGGAAGGCTCATTAGTGTCATTGCCTGTGATACGCCACATGTCTTTGTAAGAAAGACAGATTGCCTCACGCCTTAGCACACCCACCATGATGAAGTCCCAATGCATCCCCCACAGGGCTTGGGGTTCAGATCTCCATTTGCTTTTGTGACAAAAACGAGAGTGAAGAATGTGGGTATGAAAGACACAGTCGTCTCCCTGTTTCCCAGTTACAGGCCAGCTCCTCCAGGACATATGTGAGGAAAAGGGAAACTATGAAAAGAAGCAGTTCTCATTCAACACTGCAGCTAGAGCGCTGACACAAGACAACCATCACCTCAGAAGGGTGTCAGCCATCCAAGGAGCAAACCCAGCAAACCTACAGACTGGGATGAAGAGGTCCTGCCTTGCAAGACAGTATCTAAAACGTTTCATGTCTATAGCCAGTTTGCCCTTTGAAACAGACAGTGACAAGCCATCTTCCTCCAAACCATATAGTGCCAAAAGCTGTGACTTAATTGCAGCATTGTCTTTCCAAGTAGAAGTCATAGAAATAAACCTTAAACAATAAAATGATTACAATAGCTAAGAGTTGGGGAAGAGAAATCATAATTGCTGTTGTAGATATAGATCTTTAAATAAATGTTATCATACCACCTCAAATGAATGCGTTTGTATTTCCATGTTTAGATTCTTTAATAGAGAAAGACAGGATGAATTAGAATGCGTACTGACCTCATATCCCTAATCCCTCCATTCTGCCATCTACTCCCTGGGTGAGTCCAACTTATCATTTAAGACCATTGAGTTACAATCTTTACCTAACACATGGAGTGGCCATTTAAAAGTAAAAACAAAAACACATAGGCCAGAATATTTTAGAATTTTTTAAACTGGACATTAGAGGCATTTATATCAAATCCTTAAAAGCTTTCCTTCAGTTTTAAATTTTTGCTTAATTTTTGAGAATTTTGTATTTAATTTAGAAACAATCTTATTTTACATCTCAATCCCTGTTTCCTCTCCCTCCCATCCTCCCATGCACCCCATTGACATCCCCATCCCACACCCACCTACTCCCCAGGGAGGGTGAGTCCTTCCATGGGGCATCATCAAAGTCAGTCACATTATTTGGGGGAGGGCCTAGCCCCTCCTCTGTGTATCTGGGTTGAGAGACTATCCCTCCACGGGGAATGGGCCCCCAAAGTCCATTTGCGCATTAGGGATAAATACTGGCTCCACTGTCAGAGGTCCCATAGACTGCCCAGGCCTCCTAACTGGCACCCACATTCAAAGGGTTTAGTTCAATCCAATGCTGGTTCCCAAGCTTTATGACTGGGTTCATGTGCTCTCACTAGGTGATGTCAGCTGGTTCTGTAGGTTTCTCCAGCATGGTCTTGACTCCTTTGCTTATCCCTCCTCCTTCTCTACAACTGGATTCCGGGAGTACGGCTCAGTGTTTAGCTGTGGGTCTCTGCTTCTATTTGCATCAGCTACTGGATGAAGGCTCTAGGATGGCATATAAGGTAGTCATCAGTCTCATTATAGGTGAAGGGCATTTAAGTCAGTCTCTCCAGTATTGCTTAAATTCTTAGTTGGGGTCATCCTTGTAGATCTCTGGACATTTCCCTCTCAGCCATTAATTGCCTGTAGCTCATCACCTATGGGTGGGGTCTTGTGAAACTTCCCCTATCCCAATTGTATCAGTGTTGTAATTATGCAGGTCTTATTTATGCAGCCACATGCTGAGAATTTGTGGGTGCATACTTCCTGTCATGCCTATAAAACACTATCTGGAAGCAGATGTTCTGGTCCTTTGGCTCTTACAACCTTTCTGTCCACTCTACTTGAATGATCCCTGGAAGTGAATGGGAGGGGTTGTGCTGTATGTGTGCCAGTTGGGGTTGGGAACCCAGTGGTCTGTCATCTGCACTTTGACCAGTTCTGAATTTTTATAACAGTTTCCACCTGCAATCCAGTTCATGGGTGTCATATCTGGGTAGCACCGTTGGATGCATCCATCCTTTGGAAGCTAGCAGGACACATTCTGATACCTTGAAATAATGTAATTATATTATAATCTCAAAAGTAAGAAATATTTTTAAAGGGAGTTAAATTACTTTACCAAGGTTGCATAGTATTTAAAATGCATTTGAGTGTATGTCTGTCTGTCATGTCTTATCTCTCCTATTTGCTAACCTGCAGATTCTGGCTTAATAGATAATTACATTTTCTGGATTCAATCGACTTATTCTATGCATTATATGACAAGGTGTATCATGATTAGGTGAATGATCTTAAGCTGAACATGTTAAGATCACATGATTATATGCTATGGGGACAAGATTAAATTTTATTAAATTGACAAATTCTGTTTTATAAAACATTGAACTTTGCAAAGAGAAAGCGAGTTGCTTTCTTTCTATGAAGTATTGAGAGGCTTGTGCTCCATTAATGATTGGTTGTGATTGAAGGATGTATTCCAGCAGGAGGCTGAGCCCAGGGTGGAGTTCCTTGAAAAACTTGTGTGTTTCAGCATTCACATTCTTGTCTCTTGGATATTGGCTAAGATGAGGTTAGGCAGCTACAGTTTTTTAAAAATCTCTCCAGATTCTGTACAGTTCATCAGCTGGGTCCTAGTGAAGTCTCATCAAATCTCACCCTATGAAATTACCAGCTTTTAATGACAACTCTCCCTAAAGCTTAAAATCAGCCAAAGACCAAACGCTAGGCAATGGCCACTCTCTTGAGGTAATCCTTCATTTTACCGCTGTGTCCTTTTCTGATTCCCGGGTATCCTCTGGACTCTGGATTTTAACAAAGCTTCTTCCTGAAAGGCAGCCTTCTCTGCTACACCCAGAGTCACTCACAACACAGCCAAGGATCCCTCGGCCACCATGTCTGCTGACCAGGAAGTCCAATCTGAGGTTTTATCCCAGCTAAAACACCTCACAGAATAAGCTAATTTAGTAGCCAAGTATAAAAACGGAGAAAGGATAGCATTCTTGTAAACTTCAATACCCATGCCGCTTATACTGACACCTTAAAGTTTGCTAAGCAAGGCCAAATATCTGTGAACTGAAGCATCTTTTTTGTACATCTGGAAAAGCCTCAGGAAATATCCTCTGCTCATTAGCAATTTCAAATTTACAAATGGAACAAGAATTATATTTTAAAAGGATGCAGTGTTTTCCCCAAGGTAACTCCAGCTGTATGTATATCTGTGTTTCCTAACCATGCTGAATTGACAATCCCAGGGGATGCAGCTCATTAAAGGATTAAATATATCCACATTTCCACATCTGCACAAGAGCCCGGCCCGGGGGGGGGCACTGTGTAAATTAAATGAGATGATGTGCAAATGCCACAAGCACTGCAGAGTCTCTCACCACAAGACTGCAGAGTCTCTCACCACAAGACTGCAGAGTCTCTCACCACAAGACTGCAGAGTCTCTCACCACAAGCACTGCAGAGTCTCTCACCACAAGACTGCAGAGTCTCTCACCACAAGCACTGCAGTTTCTCACCACAAGCACTGCAGAGTCTCTCACCACAAGACTGCAGAGTCTCTCACCACAAGACTGCAGAGTCTCTCACCACAAGCACTGCAGTCTCTCACCACAAGCACTGCAGTCTCTCACTTCAAGACTGCAGAGTCTCTCACCTCAAGACTGCAGAGTCTCTCACCATAAGACTGCAGAGTCTCTCACCACAAGACTGCAGAGTCTCTCACCACAAGACTGCAGAGTCTCTCACCGTAAGCACTGCAGTCTCTCACCACAAGCACTGCAGAGTCTCTCACCTCAAGACTGCAGAGTCTCTCACCACAAGACTGCAGAGTCTCTCACCACAAGACTGCAGAGTCTCTCACCAAAAGACTGGAGAGTCTCTCACCACAAGACTGGAGAGTCTCTCACCTCAAGCACTGCAGAGTCTCCCACCACAAGCACTGCAGAGTCTCACACTGCAAACCATTCTGTTGCTGTCATATGGTTTTTCTCTTCTAAAACTGCTAAATTGGGATGTAATGGTGTGATATCCATTCATGCCCTTCCTCTCTCTTCTTTTACTATTGCTCTTAAGGGTGAGTGCAATTATAGAAGAAAGCTGCGAAATTCAAATTCTTGATATAGAATCCAGAAACCCACCACTTTGGTAAATCTAGAAGCAATAATATAAACATTTAAATTGTTATGGAGCAGAAGAAATGAGACAAAGAGATGGTGATTGTGGGTGATAAGAAAGGATAAGAGATAAGAAATGAAAAGAGGTCAAGACCATGCTGGGGAAACCCACAGAAACAGCTGACCTGAGCATGTGGGAGCTCATGATTCCCAGTCTGACACCTGGGAAACCAGCATAGGATGGAACCAGGCCCCCTGAACATGGGTGTCAGTAGGGGGACTTAGGCAGTCTATGGGGGCCTCTGGCAGTGGAACCAGTATTTATTCCTAGTGCATGAATGGCCTCTGGGAGCCCATTCCCTATGGAGGAATACTCTCTCAGACTAGATAGACAGTCCTGCCCCAAATGATGTGACAGAATTTGATGATCCCCCATGGGAGGCCTCACCCTCCCTGAGGAGTGGATGAGAGGTGGCATGGGAAAATGGTGGGGGGTGGGAGGGTGGGAGGGAGAGAGAACTGGGATTGGTAAGTAAAGCAGCATTGTTTTTAATTTAAACAAAAACTAATTTAAAAAAGAAATGAAAAGAGACTTGGGGGAGGTAAGGCAGGGGATCAGTTGTAACAGAAGGTTCCAGAGATGGAGGGGTGGCAGGACAATTACTCAAGCATGCTTTGTTCAAATCTGCCATGTTTATATCTGGTAAGCTATAAGCTAATTTACCTTTATTCGAATTAAAAATAAAGTAGCATTATCCGAGAAGAGGACATGGATAGGAAAAATACTTCTAAAACACAGTATAGGTAAATACTGTTTTCCTGCCTGTGTACAACACTTGGTAAAGACCATTCGCTCTTTGGAGAATGGAGATCTGGAGAGCAGGGCTTGACGCGTGGCACAGGTGGTTGGTGCCCAAAACCTGGGCCTCCAAGTCCCCGAGAAGGCAGTGGCTTCGAGCCAAGAAGAACTTTGGGGTGTGCTGGCAGACGGGCATGCATTGTGTTGTCCTTCTGGAGTCACAGAGAGTGGCTTAGGAGAGGAGATAAAGCATAAACATGTGGGAAGAGAGCCTGAGGCTTCCTAAGAGTTCCAACGTGTCCCAACAGGGCAGTGGGAGCTGCCAAATTTTTCTGTTTGCTTTCAATTTCTCCTGCACTGTATGAGTTTGCAAAAGTGAGCTGCACCAAACAAAAGTGTCTCAGAATTGAGGTGAGGGAATTCATCCTCAGGCAAACATTATACACTCGATTTTGGGCTTTTTCACATGCAAGGAGTGCCCTCGGCCAAGGTCTAACAGGTGGTTTGAATGCCTCAGCAGAGGCCAGCATTGGCAACTTCCTATATCACCTAACAGCACAGCATGGGCCATTGGCCTAGGATGGGTAAACATCTTAGTTCCCATTTTTGTTAAACTTGAGACAGAAGAGAAATATCTCTGAATTTTTACTAAATATACCTGTACAAATAAAGACAGAAGGAAGCACATTTTTTCCTTTCATAACAGGTAAGTGCGGATTCAGAAAGAAATTTAGATCATTTGTGGTGAAGTAATATTTTTCACAAATGGATTTATTCTGTAAAAAAAGTGTCTGCTATACTGCTATTTCTGTTGAAATACTTTAGATTTCTCAAATGTATATATCATATCTGACTCCAATAATACTTCTTCCAATGCTTTATCCAGTCCATATATACTGTTGAGAGAATTGGCCAGATTTTTAAAAAGAAAAATGATCAAATCAGTGACAATTTTTCTATTGTCTTTATTTTAATTTTATTTTGAAGCCCCTGATTTTTATTTACTCCATTATCCATTGTCTCACCTACTATTTATAAGTTTACCTGGCCACACTGAAAATTTATATGTTGATACCTTTCCCTGGGTACATCAACACGGGAAATATAAACAAAACTAGCTAGAACAAAGTACATTCTGTTCTTACTGTTTTGTTCACATCTGGTTACTGCTTTTCTATTACCCCACTTGGGTGGAAAAGATATTCTCCTCTTATGTACATTGACTTTGGGATGCGAAAACTTCTCATTTTGATCAATAGATTACTAAAAAATATAACACAGATGAGCTTTGCTGGTGCTTAGAGGCAGGACTCCGTCTCGCAGTCTTGCCTTCTGATTATTGCAATCGCATCCCTTGCAGCAGTTGCTACCCCTTCAGCCTGGGCCCAAAACAAACACACATGGAGCCAATCTGAGCTCAACCCTCAAAGAGGAGCCAGTGTTAGCTGGATCTGCAGTCAGAAGCGTATACGTTCTGCACACCCTAGAGCTGCCCACCTTGAGGCTGTCCATGGGTGCGTGTGTGCAATCAGCTATGGTTTGACACCCAAGGTTTAGATCATTACAGTAAACAGCAAAAATTCACCATATAGGACCAGTAAGACACTTGAATCTTAAAGCTCAGCTTATAGTAGTTAACAAGTTCACCCAGAATGGTTGGTAGGCTGTTTTTTCAAATAAGATTATAACAGAATTAGAAGTCTCTATCCACACAGCCCATTTAGCTCCCGTGAAACCTCAGTTACCTCGCATTAATTGGTAACGCTTTCCTTTAAATAAATAAGATAAAATAAGAGGAAAGGACCATGTTTCACTTTCCACGCCCTCAACACCATGCATAGATCTGGAAACACCTTCACTTCTCAGGCCGAAAACCATAACTCCCAAGCACTACTTACACTACACTCACTATTTCCTCGGTACCCCAGTGAAGATGACCCTTTGACTTGTAAGTAGCAAAGAGGATACATCCTGCTCTCTCGATAACATCAAGCCATCACCAGGGAAAAAAGAACAGGCATGACAGACGCTCATAAGAGATCCAGTAACTTCCTTCCATAGCCCTATCTCTGATGGCAAGGATAACAGGTTAAAAGCATGCTAGTGTCACGACAGTCTGCAATGGCTACATGCAGAATGTCCTTCAGAGGCACAGTCCTCAACGCAGGTGTGTTCCAAGCTGGTATGCACGGGAATTAACTGGAAAATAAGGATTCTGACATCATCACTGGTAGGTTCATAACTTGATGACGTAACGAAATCTGAAGGTTGTGAAGCATTTAGGTCCTTGTCAAAGGAAGCAGGTTCTTGGTGGGTGTGTCCCAGAATGATAAATCTTGTCCCCAACCTCCGTCATCCCCTCTTCTGCCTGCTCCCCAGCTACCACCAGACAAGCAGCTCTGTTCTACCACACACCTTCTTCCAGAAATGACAGTTCAAGTGACCATGGGGTGAAACCTCTGAAACTATCAGCTGGAATAAACTCGTATTCCCTTAAATCATTCCACTCCGGTGTTTCAGAGATGAAAGGGTGACTGCCACGTGGCTATTACCAGGTAGCGCTATGTTTACCCAACAATAAACATGGCTGTACTGGTGTAATTGGATGAAGGTGCATGGTCTGTGTGTGTGTGTGAGAAGGGTAAAAGGAGTGGAGAGTGAGATGATGGGACATTAATGAAAAAGGATATTTTCTCCCTTTCTGTATGCTGATATCTTCCAGAAGTCCACAGACATCAGATACTACCAAACGAACAAGTGCACACACACAAAAAGTCAATAGGATACAGAAAAATATGACAAGAAATGTGGCTAAAGGAATTTAATAGATTCTGTGATGATTTTTCTCTTAAATCTTCTATTTCAAGAAGTATATGTACATAATGTTTCTCTCGGGAATATGATTCCAAATAAAAAGGTTCTAGACAGAATTTTAGTAATTTTACATGCCTTAATAGAAAAATAAGACATAAAGGCAAAATAAAAATTATATACTAGGATGCTCACTCATACTATAAGTTATAAAGAATAAAAGCATGCATGTTTTAGATACATTCAAGAAAGAAAACAGAAGGCCATAAATTGGAAAGAAGGCTTGTGGGGAGGAGAGAGAATGGGGAAATAATTTCATTATATTATAACCTAAAAAAATAAAAGAAATAACCAAGAAAGGAAGGTAAGCAGAGACTACATTTTGCTCTTACTCCATAGTCTCACTGAAGACAGCAGAACTTTACAGAGCAGTCAGCGACAAGTCATGATCCCTGATGGAAACAATTACTCTTACAATGCCATGGCATGACTGGATCTGTGACTTACAGTCCTATCCTTTATTTCTCATTAGCATTTAGGAACTCAGTCTTCTTGAGTCTTACCTGAAATGCGATATACAGGAAAGGAAACTGCGGTTGAGATGTACTGCGTGAGAGAAGAATCTATGTTCTTTTTTTTTTAAAGAAAGAAATGTGATATACAACTTATCAGGTTACACATAATTAGCTATTACTGCTGCTTTTCCATAAATATCTCCATCAGTAAAGCAGTTTTTTTTTCAATTATGAAGTGCAATGTAGACGGGAAGGAAGAAAGAAATGAGAAGACAAGTTTGAAAGAAAATAAATTAAATGTGGCAGGTTCCTCAACTGGAACAAACTGAGTTTCTCAGAAGCAGTTTCGCAATGTGTTTCAAGGATGTGAGGGCACCACACTTGATTGTATTCAACTGATGATTACTCACAGCCTAGGGGTGTTCACATTAGATGGAAAGGGGTGGACCTTAAGTCAGAACTTTTCAATAAACCCCAAGTAGAGGTTTGGCTGTCTCCCCAGTAACCATGACCATGGCTAAAGGGATTGTCAATAGAAAGGTAGTTGATTCATACTGTAGAAAAAATGTAGGCTAGACAACACTCTCTTGAACATTTCTTAGAAAACTAGAACTGAACAGGAAGGCAAAAATCATAGGAATCAACGCTGTGATTCTGCCTGTGAAAACTAGCAATGTCTGCACAGAGAAGGGCTGGAGAGATGGCTCAGTGGTTGAGAGCACTGGCTTTTCTTCCAGGGGACCTGAGTTCGGTTCCCAGCACTGCGTGACAGCTCACAGATGTCTGTAAACCCTGTGCCAGAGGATCCAATGCCTTGTTATGACTTCTGTGGGCATCTGGCATGCTTGCGATTCACAGGCTTATATGCAGGGAAAAAAAGCCACACACGTAAAAATGAAGTTTGAAGACACTGCACGCTTAATAGATGTCAAAGGCAGACACCAAAGAATGAATGTGGATACCTACGGGGAGTTGGATTGAAAGGTCCAGAAAGGGCGGGAGGGAATAACGCAAGAGGGAAGCTTGCAAGCCCTGCTGATGGTAGGCCAGGAAGGCGTTCAAGATCCTCGGAAATTGGCATATGAGATAAAGGAAGGAGGGAAGAATGGAAATAGGGAAATAATGACAGCAGTGCAGGGAGCATTTTGGCGTTTAGGGATACTCGAATGCTGAATAAAATCACAGTTGTTGCTTGGGGTGCTGGGATCACAGAAGCAAAAGCATGAGCTTGAGACAGAAGAGACACAAAAATAGGGAGCTGCCACACTCTTCTTTTCTGTACCCTCACCAAGCCTCCGAGTCTATCCTGACTTATTTATGCCATCTACTGGTGCTTCAGTTACTTTTCTTCCACCAACTCACTCGCTGTCTGATCTGGACAATTTTCCAGTGGTTAAAGAACAAATAGGAAGAACACGCATTCACACGGGTTCTCTGCTTCTGATGCAAGTTATAGTCTCTGAAGCGAGCGGCATGGTATGCGCTGAGCTCTTATTCCTTGCTCGTGGAACTCCACAAAAGTAACTGCTTCTTCAAAGTGCTCTTGGGAAAGGAAGGATGTGGCATCTGACCAAGAGGAGATAGCACTTAGGAATTCTCTATGAAGCCCAGTATAGGGAGTTCTTCTCTGGAGTTGGAAACCTAGCTTAGGATTGTGGTCCCTCTTTATCTAGAACGCGATTTATGACTTCACTGTTTGAAATTCAAACATGCCCACTCATTGGTTTGTTTCTCAGCTACCTGAGCTTTCAAATGAAACCAGAATGTTTTTTTCTTGCCTGAACACTGTGACACTCACATTCCATGCGTCCTTATTTTTTATTGTCACTGACTTCCTTTTTAATTTCCTCATTTATCAACATATTCTCTGGCTTGGTTCATCAAGAATACTAAATGTCAGAGTCATTAATGTCATCCCAGATGCCTGTTTCGATCCTGACCATCTACTTGAACATGTGTAGAGATCTACTCTTTTGTCCAGGAGCAAGCAGGAATCACTCATTTATAAATGTAAAGTTTCAACAACAACAGCAATCCTACCTCATCCCACAGTCGTGGCGGGACACTGAATGAGGCCGACTCTTTGTTCACTCATGTTTAGAATCTCTCACTCTCTCTCATGGAGAAAAATCAGACAACTTATTTCTAGAGCAAAAGTAACTGAGTATAATCAACAGCCATCCTTTTTATTTCCTTTTTTTTTAAGTAATGTAACTATAAGCAGCTGAACATAATTCCAGGCATAGACTGTCTCAGGATGTTTCCACCAAAGCCCACTTGACCATAGTACTTTTTAACATGGCAAAAATTTATTGACTTTCCTGAGAGCCCTCAATATCAAGAAAGACTTGATTCTGTAAGTCAGAGATCAGGAAACTGTAGCCACAGGGCCAAATCTGTCCTCCCATGGGTTTTTATACAGTCTACAAGGAAGGAGTGTTGTGTTTTTTTTACATTTTAAAATTGCGAAATAAATTAAAACATTATTTCATGAACCACGGAAGTTACACAAACTTCAGATTTCAATACTCATAAGTAAAGTAAGTTCTCTTGGAACATTGCCTCATTCATCTATTTGCTTTTTGTCTGGCTGTCACCATACTACAATAACACAGCTAAGCAGCTGCAGCAGGGACCCAGGAGACCAAAAACATTCACACACACACACACACACACACACACACACACACATGCACACACACACATGCACACACACACAGGCACACACACACAGGCACACGTGTATGTGCACACACACAGGTGCACACACACATGGGTGCTGCACACATGAACACACACAAACATACAGATGCTGGCCTCTACTTTCATGTCTAGTGGGAACTACACTTGAAGGAGCCCCGCAAGGTGATGAGGCCAGTCCTGAAAGTCTGTTGACCTCCTCGTACATCTCCTCACAGCAGCTAGACATCAGAATCTGGAGCTGCTCCCTTGCTATCTTCAAAGTTCACCTTGAAATTTGCCACCTGGAATGGAAAGGCTTGTGCTAGATACTTTCTATGCGTGTCTTGACCATTTCCTTGTGATCTTTGGAGATGGATTCTAATGGAGACTGGAAAGATTTCTAGGTACATGGGCAGAACGGAGTCTGACACATCAAGTAGGATCCTTATGGGAATCACAAGATACCATAAGGGCAACAGCCTGGGTGAGAGGGTTCTTGACTTCCCTGTTACTCTGGTTTCTTCAGGGCTTTTGGTATGAGCTCATAGTTCTTGGTGTCTCTGAATGCCCATTTTTATACCAGTACCATGGCCGGCTTTACTTCTCTGCCTTGTTTTATGCTGTTTACAAGCGACATGCCTTAAACATAAACATATAGGAAAGCTAATAATAAAGAACTATCGATAGTAACTAAAGTAAAAGGAATAGCTAAACTAGAAGCAGATACAATAAATTGTAACACATTAGATATTATATAAATATTTCTACATTCCTACTGAATAGAGGGATTATATAAAAGCTAAACACAAAAAAATTATGACAATGGACTCTAATAAGATGCCTTGCAATCCTAAGTTTATTTTTATTTCTAAAAGTCTCATGTTACATGAAAAAATATGTGGTAAGGCAAATGAGTATATGGGGATTTCAGCACACTGTGTTTGCACACTGGAAACATTCAGTGTCTCAAAGCATCCACAGCCAAAGAAGTGACCACGATGAAATTAGAATCCACAAAAATGGAAAGATAATAAAATTATGGCATACTAAAATAATTGAGATGCATGAAACATGATATAAGGGAAAGTTACATCTCTTGGTAAAAGTTCTAAAATAACAAAGTGTGAAAAAAAACAATCTAATTGCAAACTATTAGAACCTGGAATAGCAACAGCTTAACTATTTTCCCCAGAGAGTTCGATGACAGAAATAGGAACTATAAAATCAAAAGCCAACAGTGTAGAACACAGAACTGAATGGAAAGAATCAAAACTAAATGCCCTTTGGGCCTTTAATTTTTAGAAATTATTTTAAAGACCTACATAAACAGCATGCCAAGTATCTTCCTATGCGTGTAATTCCCAAAAAGTCAAAATCTAATGGCATAGAGCTAGCCAGTCACCGCCTTGAGCTGGGAATTAGGAGACTATGGATTTCAACAGAGCGTGAGACAACGTTATGGACTAGGGCTCCAGTCTCCACAAGGACTTTTTGTGCCACGAGTTTGGTCCCCAGGCTCCGTGCTGGTGGGATGCTTGAAACCTGTCAGATACGGAGCCGACTGGGGTGTTCTAGTTCACGTAGCACATCCTCTCTAAAGAGATTGTGGTAGCAAAGCCTTTTCCTCTTTCCCTTCACTTTCTGACCGGGTGGCGAGCAGGCAGCTTCGCTTCATCACATGGAGCCAAAGAGTGGAGACTAAAGCCACCAAAACTGTGAACCCAAACCAATCTTTTCTCCTTGCAAGCTGATCTATGTCAGCTATTTTTCTAGCACGGCACGGCGCTAACACGAGCAGTGAGACCGGCTTTGGTGTAAGTTGCCGAGCGGTATGCAAACTGGCACCGTCGGCGTCCCATCAAAACTCTGTGCCCAGCTAAGTTCTACACGTCTTGTGCCGCAGGGTAGTGGGAAAAACCTCACTTGACTCACCCTCTCCAATCTCCGCATCTACCCCAGGTCCCATATCCAGTGCCCTAATTCAGTATGGCCAGCCATGCTCACAATTCTCACACCCAACAAGCCCCTCACAGACCACACCCAACCTCTCTGCCCAAACAGGTCCTGTACATCTGGGACAGGATGCAGCCAGGTGAGCCTGCCTGGCCCTCCCCTCCACACGTCCTCCTCAACCTCCAGATGGAACTCCAGGATGCACATCCCGCATGGCGGTCTAGTCCCCTGTGTGAACCACACTTCATTCCACCTAAGCCGAAGCCAACCTTCCGGTGTTACAGAGATCAGACGCACTGCTCTCTCCCTCGGTCCTCTGTGTCCGTAACAGTCCCCAAACAAAAGAAATCCACATGCCTAGATCTCATGAGAAACGTGCAAGCAAAATAAAAGATCAAGGCAGTGTTTATGCCCCTAAATCCACCAACCTTGTGGAAATGTTCGCTAATGAGAATTACCTAGAGGAGTGGTTCTCAACCTTCCTAACACTGAAACCTTTGAATACGGCTCCTCATGTGGAGGTGACCCCCAACCACAAGATTATATCGCTATTTCATTCGCTGTAATTTTGCTACTGCTATGAATCACAATTCAAATATTTTATTTTTATTTTATTTTATTTTTTGGTTTTTACGAGACAGGGTTTCTCTATACTGTTTTGGAGGCTGTCGGTCCAGCCCAGCCTTGAACTCACAGAGATTCGCCTGCCTCTGCCTCCCGAGTGCTGGGATTAAAGGCGTGAGCCACCAACGCCCGACACAATTCAAATATTTTTAGAGATAGAGGTTTACCAAAGAAGTCACAACCCTCAGGTGGAAAAACACTCACCTAGATGAACTCCAGGATATAATCATATAGACCTCATCAAAGAATTCAAGGACTTTAAAGAAGGCACAGGAAAACATCTCAGAGAATTTAGGGAAAATGAGCTTAAAGAAAAACAAACTCCAAATGATGACCAAGAAAACACAAACGTGAGGCTGCTGACAATGACACAGACTATCCAGGATTTGAAAACTAATTCGATAAATAGGTAGAAACATTGAAGAGATCTCAAGATGAAATGAAAACGGAGCTGAAAAATCTCAGTAACCCACCTAGAAACCTCAAGGGGAAAGCCTTAACATGTAGAAAGGATGAAGCAAAAGATAGAATGCTGAGATTTGAAGATAAAGGGCGTTGCTATCCTTCTTAAGGACATTTTCTTATTGATAGTAGTAAACGCATGCTTGATGTAAGTCAACAAACAAACAAAAAACCTTTAATCATTTCTATCTAGTATCTTTAGCCTAAAGGATACAACACACTTGTATCAAGAGAAGACCATGGGACTGACGCTGAAAATGGTAACCTATATTCAAGTCCTGGTTTACCAGATATGAGCTAGCTGACCCTCAAATAAAATTGTCTCTGCCTTTAGTTTGCATTCAGCTGTTTCTCAATATTTTAAGGACATACCTATGCAGACAATAAAAAAACAGTCACAGTTTTGAAGAGAAGTAGTGTCTTTCTTTGTCTTTGACTTTGATGAAGGCCTAAGATTATTGTATTATATTACATGAATTAATAAATGAAAATCAAGAGGATGAATGGATTGTAATTATCCCCTGAGAGTGTTTAGTCTTATAATCCTGTGTATTATTCTAAAATTCTGCAGTGTACTCCTAATAACTGGTATTGAGGGACAGCAACAGTAATAAATGTGCTAGGAACATAGCAGAATTAACATATTGTGGGCCTACAAGTTACGGTGCTTCTGAACACAGCTAATTTATTTTATGACTAATAGAAAACATGTAACTAACAGCTAACCAAGGCTGCCTAGCCACCAGCCTGGCCATCATTACTCATGAAGCTCCACAGGCCAGGGCTGAGACCACTCCCCTAGGCAGCGCTGCCCCTGTTTATCTTTCTCTTCCACCCCCGCTGCCCCCTCCCACTGCATCAAGGTCTCATTGCCGGTTGTGAGCCTCTTGCTACTTGGTCCCCTAGGCTTAAACTAAAGCAATGCAATTCTTGGTTCTCTGCCCACATTCATGCCCTTTGAGGCATCACATGGCAAGCTGAGAGACAAACTGCCTAAATTCTATATTCTATACATTTACTCATTTTAAGTGACATATGAAAGCAGATTAAATTTTATTCATTATTTTGATCTTGGCTACAAAATTAGGGACAGAAATCCAAAAGCCGAAATAAAAGAGAAATACGGCTCATACCTTGCAAGTTGCCAACGTATTTTTAAAACATTTATTCTACCACTGGGTTATCAACAATTATTTCCAACATTCAGTTGATGCCTTTGACACCTTACAAGGTGTAAACTTCGCATTAGAGATTCATAGTCTACAGAGTTTTAACTGTATCTCCTATATTTGTAAAAATTAGCATGAGGTTTTTCACTTCATAGTATTTCAGAACTTCAGACCTAGAAAATACTTTAGATTAATCTTCTGAAATTCAAGTTCCTTATTTTAGAAATAACTAAAATTTAGAAAACTAAATCTTGCAGAAACAAAGTAACTTCAAATGTCTATTAAACAATAAAGCAAAATATCACACGCAGGTTCTCAGAACGCTGTGTTAATCTCCCCTCACTCAGTCTGTGGATTCTAGGAGGAGGGAATGCCCTACGTGGTAGAGAATCTTGTAAATAATTATCATTGGGTGGAGGGGATTTATCTTGCTAAACACAGGCAGAAGTTCATGCTTGCAAATTACCATTTGGGTGATTTTTTTTCAAGATATGCATTTTCCATGCCTATGGAATGCAAAGGAAATATGGCCCAAATGAGTTCTGGGTGTTGCATAAATAAAACAAGGCTGGAGAAAAAGTAAAATTGGCACAGTCAGGAGTAAGTCTGAGGACCCAAAGCTGAGATGCTCAGGTTTAACAGAGACCACAGAGAAATTGTGGCTTTCTAGACATAGGTTGATGACGGAAGGGTGGACAGAAGCCTGTGTTCCACCATAACTGCTCTTGTCAGGGCTGTAATGCAGTTAGCCTTCACTGTCTAACACAAACTGAGCCTCTAGGAGCTCCTTAGGGTTGATCCCCGTGGTTTGTGCTTTCTTATTGCACCCAGGACAGCCAGCCCAGGGGCGGCTCTGCACACGGTGAGTTAGGCCTTCTCACAGGAATCAGCAACATAACCCACCGCAGATTGGCCGGCAAACCAGTCTGCTGGGGGCACTTTCTCAAAGGAGGTTCCCTCTTTGGCAATGACTCTAGCTTCTGTCAAGTTGACACGAAAGGTGCACAGCACAGCTAGAGAGACCTTCTGCGGATACCTGTGGGGAAAGAACACGGGTGTTCCCAGAGGATTGAACAAAGACGAAAAATTTTAAAGACTTATACAATCTGAAGAAATTCCCTAGGGAGGGATACTCTCCCAGCCTAGGTACAGGGGGGAGGGTCTCAGTCCTGCCCCAAATGATGTGATAGACTTTGATGATCCCCCATGGGATGCTTCACCCTCCCTGAGGAGTGGGTAGGAGGTGAGTGGGATGGGGAGATGGTGGGGAAAATGGGAGGACAGGAGGGAGAGAGAACTGGGATCGGTATGTAAAAATAAGATTGTTTTTAATTAAAAAATAATAATAAATAATTTTTAAGGAAAGCTTCCACTTAATTGCATATAAATGTAGGCAAAGATGACATGTATGGATCTTTTCGTGTGTGTGTGTGTGTGTGTGTGTGTGTGTGTGTGTGGTGAGAGAGAGAGAGAGAGAGACAAAATACTGTTCTGAAATTCCATATTGCTTGTTTACTTACCCACCCAAGCTATCGAAGCCTAGAGAAATACCATAATACTCAGATTAACGAAAGCATCTGCTAATTCATAGCATGTTGTTAACCTAGCCAATAAATCACAAATACTTTAATAGACATTTTCTGTGTGGAGGGAGCATCTTTCTTATTAGTCTTGGGTGAAACAAGACATCTTTTAGTTTGCCTGCTATATTTAGATCTGTTCCCAAGGACTGCCAACCAAGTTTAAAGTCCCACTACTTTTTAAACAATCTTAATAAATATTTCTCAGATTTCACCTCAAAATCAAAGATGAAAAAGAAAGAGTTCTTTAAAAGTCAGGCTGACTCTTGTAAAGGGCACTTGGACAAACAAAACCTTTCTCCTGCACGTTACAGGCTTAACAATGTAATGCTGTTTGGGAGGCAAATGAACCCATGCTACACACTCCTGGGCAAGTCTACATCATTGAAGAACTCAAACAACAGCAAAGTTTTTGCCTTGGGAAATGGAGCAGAGCCAAGTCCAGCTCCACTGGGTTTTCATTCGTTCTCACAATGCCCACATTTTTGTAAGTGAAGCAAGAGTACGCACTCTGAGGCAGTGTTTGATCTGTGGGAGTCTCTAGTCAAAGCAACAGCCATTTCTTTTTACCCACAATGCACAATGCTATAAAATAAAAATTGCTGTCACAAGAGACGGGTCATGAGCAAGAGAAGCGATTCAGATGCTATTTTAAGTGGCATTCTCAGTGAAGTTCAGGAAGGAGGCCCCGTTTGAAATTGCATTTGAACAATTCAGTGAGGCTCAGTAGGAGCAGCATTGGCCCTGTCCTTTTTGGACTCCTGGAGCAATCTAGGAAATTGTTCAGAGTCATGGACACGCTTCTTCAGCTGCCGAGTGGAGAGGGGCAGAAAGGCCGGAATAAAACATTTGGGTAGGGAAAGGATGAGTTATCCATGGTGAACTTTCGCTTGCTGACGCAGCAGCTTCCCATCCAAAGCCATCCCAGAGTCCCCCACGGGACACCGTTCCTTGCTCTTCCTTCAGCTAAGTTTCTTTTCCCCGCATTCGGTCAGAGAAGGCGGAGAGCAAGAGGACACGTCCAGGACCCTCTCTCTCCCTGGAGCAAAAGGGCTCCAGGCTGTGCTGCCACAGCTGTAGGTCTGTGGGATCGAGCCCCTCTGCACACACTTCTCAGCAGGAAGCCCTGGCCATGGTGCCAGTGCCCTCCAAGAAGTCCGTCTCTTTGGTCCTGGAGCACGCCCTCCTCATACTGTCCACCGAGCCCTAAAGGTGCTGGTGATTTCTGCTTGGCTGAGGCCGTATTCATTCTGCCGTTTGCCTTCTCATTCTTCTCCTAAGTCAGTAGTTAAATGCCTGTCGTTTCCTCGCACGAGTAACTGAGGTTGCTTCTCAGCCTTATCTTTCTTACCTTTCCCTACAACGCTGAAAGGTTGCCTTTGTTCGTCCTCAATTAGCTTTCAGAGTCTCAAGGTCACATCCCACCAGCCCTACATCTTTTTCCAACCGTGTTATCTCTCCAAAGTATTATCGACCGCCAGTCCGTGTGCAGAAAGTCCACTGGTAAATCCCTGAGAGTGGAAACGCTGCCGCAGGGTATGCGCCGTAAGCCAAATAACTGACGTATAATGTAATAATTTAGACATGACCACCCAAGGCAGCATTCAGAGCGTCACAAGGCAACTCACGGAGTAAGGACACATGCCACTCGCGCCACTACAGGAAAAGCATGGTGGCAGAAGGAAACTGCCTAGTCATGTTGCCTATACACACATGAAGCTGAGAAGGAATAAGCGAGCCCAAGCTAACAGAATCCCCAAAAGGCAACTCTTACAGCCTCCAGAACCACACCTGCCCCACCCAGTGACAGGCCGTAAAGCTCCATAGGCTCCATAGGCCACTGTCTCCCCAAATAGCACCATGATCTGGGGACCAAGTGCTGAAATCAGGGCCAAGGTGGCCACAAGTCAGTGTCCGTAGCCCATTTTACAGAAGCCTCCTGAGGACTGCACCTTTATAATTATATGCAAAATTCATATAAAGTAATCTCTCTCTCTCTCTCTCTCTCTCACACACACACACACACACACATTTTACAGAAGCCTCCTGAGGACTGCACCTTTATAATTATATGCAAAATTCATATAAAGTAATCTCTCTCTCTCTCTCTCTCTCACACACACACACACACACACACATTTTACAGAAGCCTCCTGAGGACTGCACCTTTATAATTATATGCAAAATTCATATAAAGTAATCTCTCTCTCTCTCTCTCTCTCTACACACACACACACACACACACACATTTTACAGAAGCCTCCTGAGGACTGCACCTTTATAATTATATGCAAAATTCATATAAAGTAATCTCTCTCTCTCTCTCTCTCACACACACACACACACACACACACACATTTTACAGAAGCCTCCTGAGGACTGCACCTTTATAATTATATGCAAAATTCATATAAAGTAATCTCTCTCTAATCTCTCTCTAATCTCTCTCTCTCTCTCTCTCTCTCTCACACACACACACACACACACACACATTTTACAGAAGCCTCCTGAGGACTGCACCTTTATAATTATATGCAAAATTCATATAAAGTAATCTCTCTCTAATCTCTCTCTCTCTCTCTCTCTCACACACACACACACACACACACACACACACACACATCAATCAATCCTTCTACCTACCTGCCAGTCTCTATTTTTTTTCTGTTTATCTAAAGAACCCTGACAAGTACCATTCTAGGAAGTCTAGACTTAGGACAGTATAACTGAAAAGAATCCGTTACAAACCTTTATGGTTCAAGTGTTGGCAGGAAACAGGGGCATATTACAATTTTTAGGGCAAATTGTTCTAGTAGCCAATTTTCAAACTGAAAGTTCCTTTTTTCTTTGTTACTGTTACATACATTTTTTTAGCCAAACCCTCAGAAGTAGCTTGTCTGCATCTCTCCACATTGTAGAGCAAGGGCCACTAGGGGGCAGATATGACCAAGACATTCACTATGTTTCTAACAATGCTTTAAATTTTAACCTATTTGAAATAGTGCCTTTTTGTAGTCAGAGGTATGTATTAAATTTCATGCCAAATAAAAGCCCTGACATTTATTTGATAATTCAACTTTTAGTCTTTCATTTTTATAAGATATCAAATTTTATTTTTGTTCTCAATTATAATCAAATTAAATTTGCCATGAAGGGACATAGCACACAGTGAGTTTGTTATTATACAAGACTGGCTGTTAGCTCCTTAGTCTGTGTTTTTGAGTGCAGGTACTGATAGTCCTGTGTGGTATATTTACTATTCGCTTCATTACAGAAAATAAGTCTTTTAAAAGTACTGCCAGATGGGTGTCTTAGTTATGGTTTCTGTGGCTGTGAGGAGACACCATGGCCAGGGAAACTCTTACTAAAGAAATCGTTTAACTGGGGCTGACTTACAGGCCTGGAGGCCTTGTCCATCATCTTTGTGGAGTGGAGCACGGCAGTGGGCAGGCACACATGACGCTGGAGAAGCAGCTGAGAGCTCTACGTCTGGATTCACAAGGAACAGAAAGAGGGGGACACTGGGCCTAGCTTGAGCACTGGAAACCTCAGACCCCCAGTGACACACTTCATCTAACAATGCCATGCTTCCTAATAGTGCCACTCCCTGCGAGCCTACAGGGGCCATTTTCACTGAAACCACCCACGATGGGGACACTTGCATTTTTATATTCTTACTTTATTTATCTGTTTTCCTGCAGGGGTCCAGCTTCAGCTTGGGTTTAGGTCCTGAATCAGGGAAGGGTTGTCGTGCAAGGAAGAAATCTGAACCCCAGTTGGATTGGATTGCACTCAAATGGCCGTGAATAGCTCAAGCTGTCGTTATTTATACTTTAACAGAGGTTTTTTTTTTCTGCCAGGTTTATATGAACATCTTTATGATTGGCTCCCTGTCTTTGACTCTTGAGAAACATGTCATATTTTGAGAAATGCATCATAGTCATTTTTAAAGCCTCCATTGTTCCCTTTTATGCTTCCCCAAATATACTTTCCCACCCCTAGGTAATATTATACTAGACACAGAGTTCAGCATTTTTGCAGGCTTAACTAAATAATCAAGTCAGACCCATCCTGTTTTTTGCAGAATTCATGTCATCTAGCAGCTACTTGAAGTTACAAAAACAAAAAGCAATAGACAACAAAATTCAAACTCAACAATTCTTTGGTGTCTGCAAAATAAGAGGGTCCCATGTCTCAGTCTCTCTGTAACACACAGACTTTGATAAGGCGCTGTTTTCCCACCCCACTGTACCAGGCTTCTTCCACCAACGTAAGCACCTATGTTTTGTGAAGACGGATATATCTACTTCACATTGCATTTCTTCCCAGTGGATCTACCAGATCTCACCACTGATTCTGTGTGCTTGGTGTCCAGGGGATTCACTCCTAACAGCTGGCACTGTGGGCACGGCTGAGGCTTTTTCCCTGTTCTGTGTGTGCGTGCCTCACTCTCATTTCCAGAACTGAGAGGCATAGCCCAGGTTCCAAGTGTTGCTTTCTCACATGTAGCTGTCTCTATTGACCCAGAGAAATTCCCAGGATCAGGAATCGTTATTAATTCCGGGTAAGAAATTTGAGAAGCATTAGCCTCCTGCTGAATCTTAGGGGGAAATATTTTCAAGAAAGCACAGAATTTCCAGGATAAAATTACAGCTGTTGCATGTGTGACTGGTAAAACAAAACTAAAAACTGTCCAAATAATCAGCATTTTAATGAGAGAAAACAAAGAGCCAACAAGCTGCATGAATTATACAAACTAATTTGCTGTCCTGTGGTTTACTGGTCTTGAAGTGAGAATCCATTTCCATGGGTGCCTTACCAAGGGTGTACCTGTTGGTCAGGTAGTCATATGCTTATCAGAGACTAGGCTGTATGACTCCTCTGACAATTTCATACATATATGCACTACATTCTGAATATGGGTATCATGTTTAAATTATACTTTTTCTCTTCATGCAAATCCTTCTGGAATTTCTGCTCTTCTTCTAGCCTCTGAAGAACCTCCTTGTCCACTGACTGACTCTAATTCTTTACCCTATCCTCTTCCAGACTCTCTTATCAACAAAAAGTACGGGACACCACCACTCCTTTAGTGGCTTTTCAAAATGTACCCATTAAAATCTTAACTCTGGGCTTTACCAGAGACCATGCTTGTACACAAAACCACAGGTAAGTCCTTGCCCGCAGATTGCCTGCACTTCCTTAGAGCCAACCCAGCTTCCCGCCCCCCCCAATAGCCTGCCTTCCCCCTTGTCACCATTTCTCAGCCCACAACTTGGGTAGAAGCCCCCACAACTGCAGATTCCCCCCACCAGACTGAAACACTTCCAAAGAGCCTGCCCAGCCTTCCTCCAACAGCCACCCCTCCCGTCATCACCATACCCTGGCCCACAATTCGGGTGGAAGCCACCTGCTCTACCAGAGGCCACCCAAGTTACCAGAATCCCAGAAGTCACTCAAGCCACCACAATCCTAGAGGAGGCACCCTACTGGACCAGAGGATTCACTGACCACCAGAAATGCAAGCCACTCAGGCCAGAAGACCAGAGAGGAAACAGACCAAGCAAAAAAATCACCCATTCAACAAAGATGAACTCAGAAATCGGCACCTAGGCCTATAATTACCTAAAACCCCAGATAGCTAGAGGCCAGTATAATAAAAACGTAGTCAGCAACAGCCAGGGCAAAATGTCACCACCAGAACCCAGCTATCCTATTACAGCAAAACCTGAATATTCCAATGCAGTTGAAGCACAAAAAAAAGGCCTTAAAACCAACTTAATGAAGATAATATTTAAAGAGGAAATAAACAAATCTCTCAAAGAAACCTAGAAAAAGCTGGCCAGGACCCCCAAGGCCCTGTTGGGCAGGATGATAGCAACCTGTGGTCCTCCATGCCCCTCCTCCTGCCCCCTTTGCCTTCCCTCCAGCCCATGCCCCCATCCACTCTTCCCAACAGGTAAGGGATCTCATGGGGAGTAAAGCCATACATCTCAAATTATTCCACAAAATGCAAACAGAAGGAACATTGCACAATCATTTTATGAAGCCAGTTACCCTGATACCTAAACCACATACTAATCTATGAAAGAGAATTACAGACCAATTTCCCACATGGACACAGATGTATGAATACTCAATAAAATACTTGCAATCCAAAACCAAGAACGTTTCATAAAGATCATTTATGACGATCAAGGAGGCTTCATCCCAGAGATGTAGAAATGGTTCAATATTTTAAAAAAAGTGTCAATGTAATCCACCATATAAACAAATTGAAAGAAAAATAACAACGTGGTCATCTCATTATATGCAGAAAACAGCTTCCAGAAAACTCAACACTAATTCATGATAACAGTCTTGGAGAGATTAGAGACACAAGGAACATACCTAAACATAATAAAGGTAATATACAGCAAGCCAACAGCCAGCATCTGTAGGGAGAGATCTTAGGTACTTGTGGCGCTGAACATGTCCACTTTGGGCATGGCTACAGGTCCTTATGGATGTAGGAAATAAAGGGATGTGCAGGGGAGATGCTCACACTCTTGGGATTCCAGTCAGATCTCGGAGAGCAACGGAGTACTGACCTTAGTTTCTCTGCTTCTCATGTAAATGACTTCTCCCAAAATAAATACCATATGACATCCCTACCTTGTATAGCTTAATATCCCCAATATCTGGTATCAGAATTCTGCTCACTAAATTTCTGTAAGAACTACTTAGAATTTTTCAGATTCTAGTTGGAATATACCGAGCCTCCATGACAGAACTGTGTTTGGCGGTATACCTGTGCCACCTACTGGCCAAACATACTTATTGCAAGTAAAAATCCACACATCAGTCCAAGACTGAAAATCACTGGAGGTAAGCTTTGCATTCTGGTAGCTTAAGCTGGTAATAAGATTAACCATTCTATACCAATGGTGGATAATCTTAGGATGCAGAATATTAGGGAACTTATTGCCTCTTATATGGATGACCTCCCGGGAGAGGATTATTACCTGCCCATAATATATCTATACCTAATGCTAAAGATTAGCTTCATAATCCATTTAATAACCTGGTAGAGAGGGCTGGATAATAGGACATAGGACAAGAAAGTTGTGCAAACTATTGGTAAATTAGAGACAAGAATTCAGAATCTTAAGGTCAATGGGGAAATGACAGACAGATTGAGCAAGTTAGAATGTAACAGTGGCCACCTAGGAGACAGGATTGGTTCCATGACTGCAGCCTTGATGACCAAACTAGGATCAATTCAGGAGGATACCACCAGGCTTGCAGAAGCAACTCGTTCCATGTCTGACTCAATAAAACTCAAAGACTGGAACTTCAGATTGGAAAATTTACAGAAAGAATGTGTTCCATGTCTGAGGATAATGACCAGCTAACAAATAGAGCACCATTCCTAGGAGGCAACTTACATGCCATTCAGATAATATCTAAGAGAATATTAAATATTTGGAATTGTATATAAATGATGTATCCAATAAACTGACAGAGTCTATGAAGTGCTCAGAAATTTATTTGATCCAAGAACTTCAAGCACTCGGGGAAACAGTGGTAAATAGATTGCAGGTCTCAGATAACCTCCAATCTGATACATCAGAATCAGACATACAGCAACATATCATGAAAGAGGTTTTTCTACACCTCTCAGACACAAGGAAGACCCTCCTATGATTGTTATGCCCTCGCCTATGGCTTTCCATGTATCTATGACTGAAAAACCAGCAACAAAAAAAACCCACCCAAATGGCTTCGTGGCTCATCAGTGGGAACCATACAGATGAAGGACCTGAAAGAAATCAAGGAAGCCATTGTTTCTTATGGTATTCATCCTCCCTATGTCAAAGAGCTTTTGAATTCATAGACAACTGTGAATAGAGTGACCACTAAGAATTGGAGCCAATTGGCCTCAGTAGTGCTAGAAAACTCTTCTCGAATACAATGGAGAACTTACTGGAGGGAGAAGCAAAAGCCCTCAAACTTCAAGGCTTAAAGAAAGGTTATGACGCTCCCCAAGATAAGATTCTTGGTCAGGGTGCTTATGCTGATCCACAGGTTCAGGTTGCATATGAGGAACACATCATGACTTTCTGCCCTACAGCAGCTCTGAATGCTTTGGATAAAGTTAGTGAACCAGGAGAGAAAATACAACCCTATACCAAAGTGATACAGGGTCCAAAAGAAAGGTTCACTAAATTTTTAGAAAGATTGTCCAGAGCAGTAGAATTACAGGCAACTGGCTCATATTCTAAGCGAACACTTATAGAAAATCTATCTTATGAGAATGCAAATCCACAAAGCAAACATTTACTTTGGCCACTAAAAATCAGATCAGCACCATTGGATGAATGGGTCCTGTATACAGCTAAGTTTGAATATAAGGATCAAGATACAGAAACTTGGGTAGGAAAAGTGATTTCTAAAGTTTTGAAGAGGCACCAAGATGCCAAATGCTTTAACATTGAGGATGTAGAAACTTGGGTAGGAGAAACAATCTCCAGAGGTTTAAAAAGACATCGAAATACCAGATGTTTTAACTGTGGTAGAATAGGATATCTAAGAAGACATTGTAGACAAAGTATTACCAGAAATAAGGCTCCTCTTAGGAATGACTCAAACAGAAGGCCTCAGCCTTCTGGATTATATAGGAGATGTGGCAAAGGCCAACACTGGACCAATGAATGTACGTCAACCACAGACAGACAAGGTAACCCTTTAAAATCAGGAAACTCCTTGGGGGGCCTCTCAAAGGTCCCCATGTAAAAAGTGGTCAGGTCATTCCCAGTCACTGTGGAGGAAAATCTCTCCCAGGAAAACTAGAAAGTCTACTGCCTATTGTAAAGAATAATGCCTCTCTGGATGGTAGATTAGCTACTGAGGATGAATCAAACATAACTGGAGGAAACAAAAAACTTATATTTTTGAAAAATTCTATACAGGATCACAGATTCAAATTACCAGTTAAAATGAATAATAAGGTCTTATTGGAACTATAGACACTGAGACTGCTGTCACCATCATAACTCAAAAATCATGATCCTAAAGAAGGCACATACAAAAAGTAAACGTTCAATTCTTAAGGATTGGAACCCTATCTCGCATAAAAAAGAACTAGATGGGTTGCCTGTATATGGTCAGAAGGACAAAGAAGAAGACTGAGGCTGTATGTCACAGGCATCGATATGTTTGGGTCATGATCTATTATAGCAATGGAATACCCAGAGTGACACCCCTCCTGTGTCAGATATGAATCATAAACAAGCTCTTGGTGGTAGAAAAAATACCATAAGTCATTACGGAAAAACAGATGTCAACCATACAGGCTATACAGAAACAGAATACGAGTGCCAAACCTACAAAGGAACCAAAAGCCCTACCCTTAAAATGGCTAACAGATGAACCTGTCTGGGCAAGGAAATGACCTATGACCTCTGAGAAGTTAGAGGCTTTAGAAAAGCTGGTTTAGGAACTGCTAAATTCTAGACATATTGAACAGTCTACCACTCTGTGGAATTCCCCTGTATTTGTTATCAAAAAGAAATATGGTAAATGGAGGATGCTTCTGATCTGAGAGCCATCAATAAAGTAATTCAGCCTATGGACTCTCTACAGCCTGGGATGCCATTGCCTTCTCTGATACCCAAAGAATGGCCTACTATAGTCATTGATCTAAAAGAACGCTTCTTCACTATGCTTTTACAAGAAAAAATAGATAAAAATTTGCCTTAACAGTGCCTACCTATAACAATTCTCAACCAGGTAGGGGATTTCAATGGAAGGTTTTGCCACAGGAAATGTTAAATAATCCTACTCTGTGCCAGTGTTTTGTGCAAAAACCTTTGGAAATAACTGTCAAATAATTTCCAAAATACATAGTTTACCAGTATATGGATGATATACTGTTGGCTGATTTGAAAGAAGGAACATTGGAAAAGATGTTTGAGACAGTAAAGGACATTTTACCTTGCTGGGGATTACAGATTGTCCTGCAAAAATAAAAAGAGGATATTCTATTAATTATTTAGGTTATAAAATAGATCTACAAAAACTTAGAACAAAAAAAGTACAGATCAGGAGAGATCGTTACCAGGCTCTTAATGATCTTCAGAAACTACTAGGAGAAATTTCTCAAATACAGACAATTATTGGAGTAGAAGGCCATTATTTAAAACACCTGAAAATGACCCTAAAAGGAGTCAAGGACTTAAATAGTCCATGTATATTATCAGCTGAGGCTGAAAAATAATTAGAATGGATAGAAAAGAGAATACTAGAAGCACATGTGGACTGTGAGGATGGAAAACTAGATTGCATTCTGGTTATTTTTCCATCTAGAGAATACCCCTCAGGAATTTTGATTCCAAGGGAAGATATCATATTATAATGGATATTTCTGCCACATAAACAGAATAAAAAACTGAAGACATATATAGAAAAAGCTCTGATTTGATTTTAAAAGGTAAATTAAGACTTTGTCAACTAACTAGAAGGTACCCAACAGAAATTTTTGTACCTTTAACTAATGAAGAAATTTCTGTATAAAAGCCAGAGCTGCAAGCCATTCTCATGGTAATTATGGTTTTTACAAAGCATCTCAATAAATTTACTAACTCTCAACATGCAGAGAGAGTCGCTTTACACATTGAGACCACTGAATTTATTCCTGATGATATGGAATTAACTTCATTGTTTATACAATTGCAGGAAACCACCAGAAATAGAATTCATAATAAATACATATAACACACATCAGATCCCATACGGGTCTGCCAGGTCCTCTAGCACAAGGTAAAGATGAGATTGATTGTTTATTAATAGGAAGTGTGCTAAAAGCTTCAGAACTTCATAAAAACACAATGTTAATAATAAAGGCTTGAAAAATAATTTTTCTATCATGTGGCAACAAGCCAAGGAAATAATAAGAAATTGCCCCACCTGCTCATTCTATAATCAAACTCCATTACCAGCAGGCAGTAATCCCAAAGGTATTCACAGAAATAAAATTTGGCAAATGAATGTGTTTCACTTTCCAGAAATAGGAAATTTAATATATGTGCACCATACCATTGACACATTTTTGTGGTTTAAATGGGCCACTAGTCTTAGCTCTGAAAAGGCTGATTCTGTTATCACACATCTATTAGAGGTGATGGCCGTTATGGGTATACCTTAACAAATATAAACTGACAATGCTCCAGTATGTGACTCCAGCAAATTGGAACAGTGTTTCAAATATTATAACATAAAACAAATCACTGTTATACCATAGAATCCCACAGGACAAGCAGTGGTTGAGAGATCTAACTGCACCTTAAAAGAAGTGCTCCATAAACAGGCAGGAGGAACAAAGACCCCCAAACATAGATTGCATAATGCTTTATTAATCTTAACATTTCTTAATGCTAATGAGAAAGGACGCACAGCTTCAGAAAGACACTGGACTACAGAAAAAAAAAACTCCTGAACTAAATCAGCCAGTGTTATTTCAAGGATGTTATGACCTCAGTTTGGAAACCAGGATATGTGTTACGTTGGGGTAGGGGTTTTGAAGAAAAGCTTTGGATTCCTTTAAAATTGATCAAGATGCAATCTGAACAGGAGAAACCTCAGGAGGAGGAAGGATGACAACTCATCCACAAAGTCATATTCTACAAGGTGTAAGGAGACCTCACAAAAGGAAAGGGAAGTGTTTTGTTTTTGTCTTCACAGGAAAACTCACCTCCAAACAGCGAGAAGATACTGAATGTGTGGATACCTTAATAAAAGAAGACAACTACCCAAAGAACTATCAAACAAAGAAGAATCTAATATTTGGTATCAATGTTTAATTCTCTTAACTTATATCCTGATAAAACCTATTTCTCTTTACTTCCTGGTACTCCTTTGGTCACAATTCACTTAAACCAGCACTGGCTTTGGAGCTTGATATGGCTCTCTTCCTCTAAATCCAAGCATGTTGTTAAAATGAAATTCAGAGTTTCTGTGTTATATCAAGAAGCCAATTGGTGTAAGACAGAAAAAAACTAAAATCTAGGGACTTTCATCTGTTTGTACTTGGTTCTTGCTCTGAAATTTCCCTCATATTTACTATCTTCCTTATTGTTGCCTTTCCCAGTATGCATACATACAAAAGTCGAAATTTCTTTGTTGACATTAATGTTTGAGTTTTCTACAGAGAACAAAGAATTTCCTGACATCAATCTTTAAACACTCCAGAAAGAATATGGGGCCCCACATCATCGAATCCATCTTATCCAACTTCATGCATCTGAACTGACAAGAACCACCCTGAAATCGGTGTGGAACTACATTTCTCTAGACGACTCCAAACTAACTATTTGATATAGTGCACCTTCTTATTACACTCTCTGGCCAGAGCCTCAGACAAGAACTTCAATCAAGATAAGAACTTCAATCACGAATTCAATCAATCATCTCCCGCCAAATAGAAACTGGGTACAAATGTTGTAGCTAGTCCACTCGGGACTTTCACTACTCTAACATTTTCTTCCTACAGGATCCCAGGAGATTACCATCATTCCATTTCAGTAGGAAGCAGTTCTGAGAATATTATGCCCCCTTTCCCTATTGTTGACATTGCAGGATAATTTACACTTGTTTAGAGTTAGTTTTCAATTGTTTAGGGTTGGGATTGGAAGGTGTTCAGACTTGGGCATATCTCTGAGATACGTTTAGGTTTGGATGGAATAGAGATGCTTAGAATGGGATATAGGTAGATTATTGTATCTTCTGGTGATTTATTATTTTTATTGCAATTTACCATACTCTGTAAGCTGTAAGGTCTTCTTTTTATTCATGAGGTTTGATGCATAAATATCCTTATCACATATATATGATATATATGTTTGAGACATTTTGCATATTGACATAATTTAGTTTTGTTTCAAGTCTACATCTTTTCTTTAGACTAAAAGCAGAATTGTAGGAAGGAATCTTAGGTACCTGTGCCACTGCCCATGCCCACTTTGGCATGGCTACAGGTGCATATAGACATGGCAGTTTCTCAGAAAGTTGGGAATCAGTCTACCTCAAGATCAAGCTGCGCCACTCTCTGGCATACACCCAAAGCATGCTCCTTCCTAGCACAAGGACACTTATTCAACCATGTTCATTGCATATTTATTCATAATTTCCAGAAACTGGAAACAAGAATATGTAAAGAAAATGTGGTGTATTCACACAATGGAGTATAAGTCAACTGTTAAGAAAAAAAATGCCATCATGATATTTGCAGGCAAATGGATGAAATTTGAAAAAAACTCATCCTGAGTGAGGTAACCTAGATACAGAAAGGCAAGCATGGTATGTATTCATTTACAACTGGATAAACTGTTGTTGATGCTGTTCAATAAATGATATCAAAGCTACAATCCATAGAATCAGAAAGGCTTGGTAAAGAGGAGTCTAGGAGGGGCATGGATCTCCCTTGGAAGGGGAAGTAGAATAGATTTTTCAGGAAAACTGTGGGGGGCGGAATTTGGTGGAGGAAAGATGGACTTGCTTGAGATCATATGGGGAGACAGCTGGAATTGGGGGACATTTGAGGGTCGATGTAGAAACCTAGTACAGTAGAAAATTCCTGGAAATTCTCACAGGAAGACTTAACCACGACCTTGAAGAAGGACCTATTCCAGTGTTTAACTGTTGTTCTCTAAAGGGCATTGTAATAGTGAACCACAATCATCCTTGATAAACTTTAGAATCATGTGATAAATGACTTCTGGGCATGCCTCTGAGGGATATCTTAATTAGGTTCATTGAGATGGAAAGACCTGCCCCATTATACATGGCAACATTTTCTGAGATGGAATACTAGAGTATATAAGGAGAAAGTGAGCTGAGAACAACTTGCTTCTTACTGCCAGGGTCTGGCAAAAAATATAGTTAATACATGCTGGCTGAAACAGTGTATAAATTCTGTACTATCTGTTGGATGTCAACTTTGACATCACTTCAAATTTTCCCTCAACCATGAGTGAAATTCAATTCGAGCATTCCTTTCTCCCTTGCCTCTCTTTGCTGATGAGGGAGTTACTTGTGCAGTATACTGAACTAACTTAATTATGATAATGATTGAGCATAAGTCTTATCTTGTTAGAGCCTATTAGAATGAGAGAATACAAGATACCTTTTTAAAAGTATAGAAAATGTGTTTTTTTTCTGTCTTTGCTCTTTGAGGGTCTGTCTTACAGCTCCCAAATAACTACATGGAGATTTATTCTTATTTATAAATACCCAACTTTAGCTTGGCTTAATTCTAGCCAAATTGTCTTAACTTACATTACCCTGTCTATCTTTTGCCTCTGGGCTTTTAGCTTTCTCTATTCCATATACTTTCTTTACAGACTCAGGTAGCTGGCTATGAGGCTTGATGGCTGGCCACTATCATCCTCCTCTCCTTCTCCCTTTCTCACTCTACCCTTTTACATTCTTTTCCTTCTGTTTATTCGCTCTGCCTGGAAGTATTACCATTCCTCTTCTGCCTAGCTATTGACTGTCCAGCTCTTTATAAGACCCAACCAGGTACTTTAGGTTTACAGAGTAAAACAAATGCAACATAAAAGAATTCAATACATCTTTACAACATTAAATAAATATTCTACAGCATAAATGAATGTAACACCTCAAAAGTATTCCACAAAAAAAAGTGTATTGCTGGATCTTGAGCTAGACTGGTTCCCATTTTCCAGAGAAGCCACCATACTGATTTCCAAAGTGGCTGTAGAAGTTTGCACTCCTACCAACAGTGGAGTTATCCACATCCTCTCCACCATAAACTGTGTGTTGGTGTTTTTTATTTTAGCCATTGTGACCGGTGATATCTCAGAGTTGTTTTCATTTGCATTTCCCTGATGGCTAAGGGTGTTGAGCACTTTATGATGTGTCTTTTTGTCATTTTAGATTCCTCTGTTGAGAAGTCTCTATTTAGTTCTGTATCCCACTTTTAAATGAATAATTTGGTGTTTTGATGACTAGTTTATTGAGTTCTTTATATATTTTGGAAATCAGCCCTCTGTCAGATGTGGGGTTGGTGAATATCTTTTCCCATTCTGTGGGTTGTCATTTTGTCTTGTTGACTATGACCTTTGCCTTACAGAAGCTTCTTAGTTTCAGGAGGTCCCATTTGTTAATTGTCAATGTCAGTATCTGTGCTACTGGTGTTATGTTCAGGAAGTGGTTTCCTGTGCCAGCCAATTTGTTCAAGGGTACCTCCCAGTTTCTCTTCTAATAGGTTCAGTGTGGTTGGATTTATATTGATGTCTTTCATCCATTTGGACTTAAGTTTTGTACATGGTGATAAATATGGATCTATATGAAATGTTCTATATGTCCACAACCAGTTATGCCAGCACCATTTATTGAAGATTCTTTCTTTTTTCCATTGCATAGTTTTAGCTTCTTTGTCAAAAATCTGGTGTTCAAAAGTGTGTGGGTTAATACCATGGTCTTCAATTTGATTCCATTGGTCTACCTGCTGTTTTTGTGCCAATACCAAGCTGTTTGCATTACTATAGCTCTACAGCAGAGTTTGAAGTCAGGGATGGTGATGCCCCCCTGAAGTTCCTTTATTTTACAAGATAGTTTTGGCTACCCTGGGTCTTTTGTTTTTCCATATAAAGTTGAGAATTGTCCTTTGAAGGTCTGTGAAGAATTGTGCTGAGATTTTGATAGGGATTGCATTGAATCTGTAGATTGCTTTTGGTTAAGATTGCCATTATACTATGTTGATCCTACCTATCCAAGAGAATGGGATATCTGTCCATTTTCTGATATCTTCTTTAATTTCTTTCTTTAATGATTCAAAGTTCTTGTCATATAGGCCTTTCTCCTGCTGGGTAGAGTTACCATAATATACTTTATGTTGTTTGTGGCTATTGTGGATGCACATACATACAACAAGGACATCTGTTCCACTATGTTCATAACAGCATTATTTGTAATAGCCAGAACCTGGAAGCAATGTAGATGTCCCTCAACTGAAGAGTGAATCAAAATAATGTGGTATATTTACACAATGGAGTACTACTCAGCAGAAAAACAATGGAATCTTGAAATTTGTAGGCAAATGGATGGAACTAGAAGAAACCATCCTAAGTATGGTAACCCAGTCATAGAAAGACAAGCATGGTATGAACTCACTCATATATGGATATTAGTCATAGAAGATATGATTACTTGTCTACAGTCCACACCTCCAGAGAAGGTAGGAAACAAGGAAGACAGTAGGAGAGACATACACAGTCCCCCAATGAAGCAGAAGGGAACAAGAGTCCCTGAACTAATTGGAAGCATGGGGGAGGGAAGGAGGAGAAAAGAGGAGCAGGGAGGAGAATGTGAGGAATCAGGAAGATTGAATGGGGAGAGGAATATAAAAGAGCAAGAAAAGAAACACATCAATAGAGGGAGACACTATGGGTTTAAAGATAAATCTGGCACTAGGGAATTATACAAGATCCACAAGGACCCCAACTAGAAACCTAAGCAATAGTGGAGGGGCTACCTTAAATGCCTTTCCCCTATAATGATAATGAAAACTACCTTAAATGTCATCCTAGAGCCTTCATCCAGTAGCTGATGGAAGCAGAAGCAGAGATCCACAGCTAAGCACTGAGCTGAACTCCTAGAATTTAGTTTCAGAGAGGGAGGAGTGATGAGCAAAGGGCTCAAGACTATGCTGAGGAAACCCACAGAAACAGATGATCTGATCAAGTGGGAACTCATGGGCCCCAGTCTGACATCTGGGGAACCAATATAGGACCAAACCAGGCCCCCTGAACTTGGGTGTCATCTAGGAGCACTGGGAAGTCTATGCGGCCTCTGGCAAGGGAACCAGGATGTATTTCTAGTACACAAACGAACTTTGGGAGCCCATTTCCCAAGGAGGGAGGACTTAGGTCCTGCCCCAAATGACTTGACAGATTTTGGTGATCCTCCATGGAAGGCCTCACCCTCCCTGGGGAGTGGATGTGAGTGGGATAGGGGGTCAGTGGGAAACATGGAAGGATGGTAGGGAGAGAGAACTGGGATTGATATGTAAAATAAGATTGTTGTTAATTTAAATAAAATTATTAAATACTAGGTTAGAGATCAAAAAAACAAAAAAATATGTGTATTACTTTTTCCTCTGAGAAGGTAAGTTAAGTCTAAATTTTCTTTGACATTGAAAGAAAATGAAGACTAAGAAAGGAAGTGCACTCTCTGCACTCTCTCTCCATCACACACTCACACACACACTCACACACTCACATACACACTCACACACACACTCACACATTCATAACATAATCTACTATGTATGTATACGTGCTCAAACATGCGCATGTGGGTGTAATAGACATATGAATTAACTATTGATAATACTATTTTCCTACATCCTACACTCACAGACATTCTGACCTCATTTAGAATGGATTGAATCTTTGAACTCTTGTTTTGGGTTTCACTATGTGACTTACTTTTGTCTATAGCAGGTCAACAGAAATGATATTTTGTTTGTGGTAAGCCTAGGATTTGAGAGACCTTGAACACTTCTCTGTAGTTCCCTGTAATTCTTAAAGGAAAGAATTCCTTAGGCACCTACTGTCTTCAGAATGCATGCATACAGAATGTCACAGTCACTCTAGACACAGCCTAAATAGGAGCCCTGCATTGGGCCTTTGTTGGATCAATAGACCTACAGACAATGTCCAGCTTAGGTACCAATAACTTGTGATTTAAACTACTACATGTCATAGCGGTTTCTCTAGACAACTGTACTTAATAAATCAGTGTACTAGTTCATCATTTCTTTTGTGTATGTGTTTTTGTTTTCCTTTTTCTTCTTGTTTGTTCTTCTCTAGTACAATACATCCCAGCCACAGTTCTTTTTCCATTCACTACACCCAGCACCTTCCCACCTCCCAACTCCCCTCTCCCCCAAATCCACTCCTCCTCTGTTTCCCTTCAGAAAAGAGCAGGGATATCAACTAAACACAGCATTACAAGATACAGCAAGACTAGGCACAAACACTCATATCAGGCCTGGGCAAGGAAACCCAGTAGGAAGGTAAAGGTCCCAAGAGCAGCTAAAAGAATCTGAGACATCCCACTCACACTGTTAGAGGAATCCCACAAAACACCAAGATGACAACCACTACTTATTTGCAGAGGACCCAGTGCAAACCCAAGCAGGCTCTGTGGTTGCCTTGCCAGTTCTGTCTCTGTAAACCCCCCTGAGATGGGCTTCCATGTTCTCCTGGTGTCCTCAACCCCTCTGGCATCTACAATTTTCCAGCCCCTCTTCTGCAGGGTTCCCCAAGCTCCAAGAGGAAGGACCCAGCAGAGATCTCTAATTTGGGCTTTGTCCACCTAGTGTTGACTGTGGGTCTCTGAATCTGTTCCCATCAGCAGCCTGTGGAAGCCTTTCTCATGATGACTGGGCTAGGAAACAATCTATAAGTAGAACAGAATACCATTAAGAATCATTTTAATGATTTTTTTCTGTTACAGTCATCTCTTCACCAATGTTGTCCAGGTTGAGTTTTATCACTTGTAACCCATAGTCACAATAGTAGAATTTGAAAATGAATGACACATACTTGAGTTAGATTTGGGTTTTATAACAACAAACCAGTCTTATTTTTCATAGTTACAGAATATAGATACAACAGGAACTATGGTTGATTTTCATAACTGATCACTTTTATCTTACTCTCTGTTTATCAAAGGACTATTATTCTATACATGTGCATTCTAGTTTCAGCTCCTTCTTTCTCATTGTTCTGCTGATGAGTTAATTGTTACCAAATGATGAATCCTCTTATTTTCTCTTTTTTCTGCACACATTGGAATATTTCTCTTCTGATACCTAAGAAAAAAGAAACAAAATGTTCTTAGTGGGTACACAGTGAGAAGCAACCACAAGGTTGCTAGCAAACTATGCTCATCCTGGCTAGGAGCCTGCATACCACAAGAAAGAGAAATGGAGAAGCCCAGGTGACTGAGCCAGACAGCAAGCAGTATGAGACGTTGCCAGCTCTTTCAGAATTAGCAGTCAACGAAGATGATATAGTACTCCAATGGGATGAAATGAGATTTGAATAAAATAAAGCAAAACTCTCATTTGATCTCTAATGGTAGCAGTGAAGCATATTCCAGCCACATATTAATAACAGAACACACTGAAGGACAAGATGAGTCTATAATCACAAATGATAAATACTTACCTAGGAGGAACCACACTAAATGATGCAGAAATAAATGAGGTTGAGAGAATCAATAGCCCAAGCTGAAAATATCACAAAAATACTTTCCCACTTGTATATGGCATTATTTAAAATATCTAACGATGGAAGCCAACAAGGTGTCCAACAATGAGGAATGAATATAGAAAACGAGAAAATGTAAGGTTTACACACAGTGGGATTTCTTTCAACTACAAAAAAATGTTTTATTATTCCCAGGAAAAATGGATGCAATGAAAGATGTTGTACTGAGCAAATTAGGCCAGTCTCAAAAGACAATAGTGTCCCCCTTTTTGGTTGCTAGATCTTTAGGCAAGTTGTGTGTGTGTGTGTGTGTGTGTGTGTGTGTGTGTGTGTGTGTATGTGTGTGTGTGTGTGTGTGTGTATGTATAGGACCAGATACATTTGGTCCTGAGGAAGGGACAGATCCTATAAAATCACATCTGATGAGAGACAGTGTTGATCCAATCCAGTTCTAGGTCTCAAGCAAAGCAGCCCAGCGTCAAAGAAGAGGACAGAGGTGAGCACATTATTTTTGGTCAGTGAAAGGGATACATCATTTTGTAATTTTCTTTTTAAAACAAGAATGAAGTTATGGTGATTCTCTAAAACGGAGGAGGAAGGCAGGAAGGGAATATGCAGGCTAAAGGTTAAAGGTCAGAGCTACTCATATGCCAATAGCTCAGAGACAGACCTACCAATTAAGCAACAAACTCAAATAAAAATTAGCCAAGTTGATGATGTCTTCATGCTCTGAGATCACCAGTTTACCTGTTTGTTCAAAGGCAAGTCTTCTAAGAAATCATTGACAGTATACAGGATCTGTTTCAGTGCCAAGAGGATGAGCACATCCTTCACGGGGTCCAGATACCATTCCGAGACATAATTACTAACCACCAAGATGTCAGAAAAGGCGAAACCAAAGTCTCTATGGACTGCTTCTAGCTGAAATACAAAATTTTAAACCCAGAGCTCTGTAAAAATGAGATCAACGAGAACACATTTAAAATAAATGTCAGTACTAAGGAAGAAACAGGAGGAGGCCAGGGGCTTGCTAGTCTACCAGTCCTGTCAAACAAATGTGCTATAAGTGCAGCGAGAGACTTAATCTCAAAAAGTAAAGTGGAGATCAGTTAAGAAGACACCTAATTGAATCATGACTTCCATACATATATGTGATTATATACATATAAGAATGAGCACACATACACACTCACACAGAGATGCATACACACAACCTCTCAGGTGTCTTGAAGTAGTAAAAAGTCTAATTCCAATGTAAATTATCAGAGAAGCAGTAAAAAGCAAGAGCTTTATAATCATTTTCCTATATTAAAAAAACAAGAAAAATCCTCTGCAGTACATTCTTGAGCAACTAAACTCCCCATCAAGTTCCAATATCACCATTATTTTTTTATTTAAAATGTATTGATACAGCAGACATGAGTTAAAAACAAGTGTCATGCTCATGGATCATTAGGACTAACATTGTGGAAATGGCCATCCTACCAAAACCAAACTACAGATTCTATGCAATCCCCATCAAAATTCCAACATAATTACTCACAGAAAGTTAGAAAACATCTCTGACTTCATATGGAAATACACACACACACACACACACACACACACTCACACAAGGAAAACACAATCACAAAAACAAGCCTGAACATCAAGAGGACTGAGAGACTGGTGGGGGTAGCACCATCCCAAATTTGAAATTGCATCACTGAGCTACAGTAATAAAGTCATCATGGTATTGGCATAAAACAGGCATGTGGATCTATGGAGTCAAAGCAAAGACCCAAACATAAGATCACACATCTATAGACACACAGTTATTGACAAAGAACATAGAAATACACCCTGGGAAAAAAAGAAAGCACCTTCAACACATGGTGCTGCTCCAACTGGGTGGCTACATGTAGAAGAAAAAAATATAGATCTATATTTACCACCCTGCAAAAAAACTCAACTCCAAATGGAGTTTCACAAATCGATTTAAGACCAGATATACTAACCCTAATAGAAGAGAAAGTGGGGCTTAGCCTTGAATTCATTTGCACAGGAGAAGACTCTCTGAATAGAGCACCATTAGCGCAGGCGCTAAGACCAACGGCTAATAAATGGACCTCATGAAACTGAAAAGCTTCTGTATGGCAAACCAGCAACTTACAGAATATAAAACTATCTTTGACAATTATACATCTGATGGAGTGTTATTATCTAAGACATATTAAGAACAAAATAATATGCTCATAAAAAAACTAAGCAGCCCAATTAAAAAGATGGGGTATAGAATGAAGCCAAGAGTTCTCAAAGATGTAAAACAAAAGACTAGGAAAGGCTTGCAGAAATATTAAGCATCTTTAGTCATTACAGAAATGCAAGTCAAGACTACTTCGGAACCTCATCTTACCACAGTCATAATGGCCCAAATCAATAAAACAAGTGACAGCTCAAACCGGCGAGGACATGCAGAAGAGGAAAACTTTCTAGTTGGTGCTGGGGGCCAGGGGGTGACAAGCTGGTGCAACCACCATGGAAACTGGTGTGGTGGTTCCTTAGGAAGCTGGGAATGGTCCTACCTCAAGATCCAGCTATACCACTTTTAAGCATACATACCCAAAGGACTCCTGCTGCAGAGATACTTCTCATCCATGTCTATTGTACTCTGTTCATAAAAGTCAGAAATTGGAAACAGACCAGGTGTCCATCAACTGACTAATGGATAATAAAAAATGTGGTACATTTACACAATGGAATATTATTCAGTTGTCAAGAAAATTAGATTATGAAATTCATAGGTGGAACTAGGGAAAAAATTACTAATGCAATCTAGACCCCAAAAGACTAATGCTGTATGTTTTCTCTTGTGTGTGTTACCTTTAAGGTTTTGTTATGTGTGCTGCAATCTGAATAACTATGGAGATAAGGTACTTGGTGGGGGGAGGGGTAAAGGGAGAAATTTCCCAAGGAATGGAAAATCTAATATAGTGTTATGGAGGGATAAAGGGAAAACTAGAATAGGAAAATTAAATAGGGAAGAGGATGGGAGAAATGAGTAAAGGAGGAAATACGAGGAAGGACAATTAACACCGAAGGCAAATGGAAACACAATAATGAAACCTTCTAAGGTGTAAGATTCCTGTACTCCTATATTCCTATATGGATGGAGTCATCAAATAATAGTGGGAACAATGCCCCAACTAGACATCTTATGCTAAGTAAAACCTCCCGTGCCAGAGATGGGTTACATCTTTTTGAGTCATTGCCAAAAAGAGTCCCATGGATTGCCGCCCACCACTACTCTGCTAAGGAACATCATAAGCTGTTGCCAAGTTACTAGTCTCTGTCTACAACTTGATAGTCATGCCTTACTGCTTAAGATACCTGTATATATCTTAGAACAAAGAGAAACTGAGCCAGTGTCTAACTAAAAGCTTCACCCCTATAGCCTAGCATTCATGGTACTAGATGGTGATTTGCATCCTACTGGAGGAGAGAGATAACTATCTATGTCTCCCATCTACTCTCCCTGTGAGTACAACAGTGACCTTCCTGAAAGTCAGACTGGTGCAATAGTTTTGCACATGTTACTGGAATAACCATCCACCTTTAGACTGGATTTAAGGCACACTCCATGAGAAGAAAATCATCCTTGGCACTACTGAAGGGACCAAGAACCTGAGACCAGATAGGTCAGGGACCTAGGAGAAAACCTAATATTATTATTGCACCAAAGGAGCAAAGCAAAAAAAAGTAACTCATAATGGCATTGTGCTAGACACATGGATCAATGCCTTATTCAATCCACACCAGAGAAGTTTTCTTACAGTAGACGAGAATTAACACAGTGAATCAAAATATACAATGAACAGAGAGTGAAAGACTTTGGAGCACTCAGCACTAAATGGAATATCGTCACTAGACTCTCCCCCTCCACACCACAGACCCGCCCTGCCAAGGCTGTGGATGCATACAGAAGACGAGGCAGAACGGTTGCAAGAATAAGGAGGCAAAAGTATATATGACTACAATACCACTGTGTCTTCCAGATACAACAGGACCACACACACACACACACACACACACACACACACACACACACACACACACGCAGAGTGTGACAGAACGCATAAACCTTACAAAGGTTCAAACCTGAGGGGTGGAATGAACACAGGCTCCCACCCCTAAACTGAAAATATGTGGTGTTGGGGAAGTCTTATGCCAATAAAGCACTGTCTGGCCAATAGGGAATCTAGATAGGAGGGACTAGGAGTCCAGGAGGACTCTGGGAAGGAGAAACACGAGAGAGTCAATATGTAACACCATGAGGTAGGAGCCCGGAACTGTTCTCCAGTAAGAGACATACTTAGATTAACAATTATGGGGTAATTACTTAAAGCAGAGCTAGCCAGTAAGAGACAAGCAAGGCCAACAGCTTCATAATTAATATAGCCTCCTGTGTGTTTATTTGGGACTGATGCGGCTCTAGAACCAGGCTGGCGGGAAGGCTCCTCTCAAAGAAAAAGCTTCTCTTTACAGATTAATACAGCATCTTGTGTGTTTATTTGGGGACTACAATGCAGCAGAGCCCAGGCAGCTGGCAGGGGATAAACCAAAGCGGCTAGCAAGGAAAAAGCTTCTCTTAACACTGTGGTAATTGTACCCACTGACAAAAGGAGAATCTGTTGGAGTGTCACTGAATATATTAGCCTCAGGGTGGGCTCTACACCCAGGAACAGTTGGCCAACACAAAAAAGAACTTCGTGGGGTTTTTTGTTTGTTTTGTTTTTGTTTGTGGGAGGTTTGTTTTGTTTTGGCTTTTTGTTTTGATTTTAGTATTGTGGGTTTTGTTAAACTATATTATCATCATTTTAATATACATGAGCTATTGTCCACAAATTCCAGTTTCCTTTTATAAGGCGTGTACAGGATAAGTCAATTTTTATTAGACTTGTTTAGCACTTAATTCTTGCTTAGAGTAAGTCATCCTGAACTTAGACCACCTAGGCTGTCAATATAGCTCTGTCATTTCTTAGCACTATTAACAAACATTGGCAAAGGCTTGCTTCTGGTTCATTTTTCTCCTCATCTATACCGCAGTGTTAACTGTGCCTATCTCCCAGGATAGCAATCATAATTGAAGAAAAAAATCTATCTCTTGTGCTCACAGCTCTCATATCTGTATGTTTTTGCCTTTGATCTATTCTTTAGCTATGTTAATTTACAGAGATCTTAACGTGAAATACATGGAGACTTTCTAAAGTTTACGACTCCCTAAGACATAAAATCATAAAATGAAGTGTCATTACCACTGTGGCTTCTGCATTTCTGTCCACTTCAAGTATCTAGCCCCTCATTACATTGAGAGCTCCATGCATCTCAAACACTCTACATTTTTGCCCTCTAATACATTGGTTTATATGTCCCTGCTTAAATTCTTTTCCTGTTTTTGTCTCTTCTCTTATGAAAATGCTTAAACTCTATCTCCCAGTGTCAATTTTGCAGTGAAATAAACCCCGTGAGATATTTGAAATATTTTTCTCCTTCAAATCACCAAGACATATTATCCTCACCATTTTCATGCATGATGTTTGTCGTATGTAGTCATGTCATATACCTGTCTGCTTTCTCTTCTTCCGCTTCCCTATGCTCTCACTTCTGCCTACAAAATTATAATCTTTTTTAGCACAGTAATCGTCTTTATCATAAGATTAGAGGCTATAATATTTGTTTGATCATAAAAGAATCAACAAATATTTGCTGCATTAAATTAAATTGTAGAAAATATAAATAAACATAAAGTTCAACAGAAAGATAAGTTGCATGGATATTCAACCTAACTATTCTAGTAATTATTTTACTTCTTCAGCTTAGTAGTTTTCTATTATTCTTCATAGGTTAAATATTATGTATATCAAACACATTCCTCATAAATGTTCACTCTTTACCTTGAGCTTCACAGGCTCACAGCTGCATATGTCTATAAGGTCTCCTTTTGTAATCAGGTCCAGGCTATCCACGTGCGTAAGCAAAACCACATGCAGAATGCCTGTGTCAAAGGAACACATAGAATTTTATCCTTTCTGATATCAACAGCATTTCTAAATTAGTAAATTACAAGTTTTGCTGCAGGCAAGCCATTGGACAACTTTAGATTTAGGGATTTCTCTACCTCCAGTGCCCCCTCTGCCTATCACACACACACACACACACACACACACACACACACACACGCATGCATGCATGCACACAACACAACACACTGGAATTTCTTCTGCAGGGGATGTCCCCTTTGTTCCAAGCTAAGATCTTCACACGTGACCACTTAGAAGGACTAACTAAAATTCACACCATATTATTGCCAATTGATATTCAGTCCTAAATGTGTTGTCTTAATGGAGACTAGAGAAAATAACAGAGGAGATGGGGGAAGACACTCCACGAGAGAGAAATCACCATGACCTCATGAATAAGCTACTCCTACTTCATGGCTTTGATAAACAGGTCCCTGGACAAGATTTTAAAACCTTTTGATTTTGGTGAGCAAGTAAGTCAGTCATTCCTTGCTTCTCAGTCAAATGTGTGATGAGCTCTTTCCCACTCCAATAGACAAGAGCAGGAAAGGCAGAGTTGGGATCCAGAACCACCAGCTTGTGTTCACTCTCTGACTTTCTGCTGCCTCTGTTTACCTGGCATTTTATATGCTGCTCTTTTTCTTGCTAGAATTTTTCTTTCTATTTTCTAATCCTTTAAGGTCCAGAAGGAAAGATGCATGTACAAAGAAGTTTCTGTCCTGCCTGGTCCTGCAACCCTTTCGTCCCAAATAAACACACTGAGGCTTATAATAATCATAAAATGTTTGGTCAACAGCTCAGGCTTCTTGTTGGCTAGCTCTCTCTTAATTATTAACCCATTTCTTTTCCAAATTAATTTTTATTTAAATTGAAAACAAATGTCCAACCACACTTGGTTGAAAACTACGTGACAAAATATGAAGGTGATATGCGGTGTGGTTTGCTACTCTTCAGCTTGTGTAACGTTTACAAACAAAATAATCAGAGGGAGTCCCTATCATTTTAGCAATTTTAAGATGTTGAGGGAAAATGAGTTTTAAGTTGCATGTGCGTAGTCATACAGCTGTTGAGATCTCAACTGGTTGTAACCATGCTGATAAGCCAGAAAGACTCACATTTGTAATCACTGTAATCTCACTCACTCCCTCCCCCCCCAAGTTTCTGTTGTAAAGTCTAGTCAGCTACTTTCGTTAGCAAAGTGAAATGACACTCACCACTTTTTATCAGTGCCCTTCGAATTCTTTTTATCTTTGCCACCAGTCCATAAGAGAGATGTTCAATAGAACTGACATCAAACACAAACACCACACAATGAATTGTGTCCTTCAGCAGTGAGTCATGAATGTAGTTTGGATGATTTGGTGTGATTGGTTTCATGGAATTGAACTGTAAAGTAGATAAGAAGGCAGAAGTCAGAGCATTCAAAAGGGAAGTTGGAATCATTAAGACTGAGGGTGCTGGCTCATAAACTATATTCCAGTCCTATGCATTTGAAGAAAATGCACAGATCTCTGATATTTAGAGGCTAACCATAGATGGAGAAGGTGGCAATTGCATGAGTGTCTAGCGGCTCTTTTACACAGCCTGATAATGAGTCTGTGATGAAGGAATGCATACTCTTGGACTGTAATAAAAGAGAGCTCTTCTCAAGAAAATGAATAAGACTGTAACAGGAGGTGCTCTAGAGAAAAGAAACCATGTGGGTGAAGACATAGTTCAGAGCACTCAGAATAAAGTTGGAGTCATCACACAGTGAATGAAGAAGGACAATGCTTCATGATGGTGGGATGATTCCATATTCTTGAACTAACCATTTCTCTGCCAGTGTCTGTCTCACAGAGATAGTGGCACAAAGATAAAATGGGATCTGCACATTGTCTTGATTCTAGGCAACAAAAACGTGATATACCACAAAGCCATAGGATACTACCACTGCTCTAAAAATGAAGAAAACACAAATATGTAAGTATTTTCTTTGATACTGCAAAAAGGAAACAAGTCATAAATTACTATGATTTCTTATAGGAAAATCAAAGAGATTTGTGTTAATAAACAGAGAAAGAAGATCAATTCTTTAAATATTTTATTCTAGAAATTTAACTTTAGATATATAGATAGTAAGTTATAAAATGAAACAAAATCAAATGTTAAAACATATTCATAAATCAAATTAAACATTGTATTTAGTTAGGATAACTAGAGTCAAACTATTTCTGACTGACTGTAAAACAGTACAACTTGTATGCCCCATAATGATACCTGGTTGCATGCTCAACATACTGTAAGAATCTGCGTACTGGAGATCCCATCCCTGTGGTCCAGCCTACCCAGATACTGCCAGAATCCTAAACCCATTCTCTTCCCAAGGGACAAGGTAAGCATAGGCTTGCCTTCTAGTGCTCTGCCCAGAGCTGCCTGAGGCCTGGAGATAGTGCACTGGGGAACCCATCCCAGAAGTTCAGCCCACACAGAGTCTGCCAAGGCCACAGTACTAGTCCCACCTCCATCCACAGGAAGAGGAGAGCCATCAGACTATTGGACCTGCTTGTACCCACCAGAAGGGAATCTTGGGTCTACACCCAACAGGAGAAGAAGAGCCTCATCCTGCACCCTCTGGGAGAAGGGATGGGAAGAAGGCTTTATGAAAACACATTCAACAACAGAAAAACCAATATGACACCACCAAAATCTAGGGACTGTATACCAGCAGGACCTGAACATCCCAATGCAGATGAAACACAGGAGAATGACCTTAAAAACAACTTCATGAAAATGATAGAGGCCCTCAGAGAGGATATGGGAAAAATCTCTTAAGGAAGTGAAAGAAGAAGCAAACCCAAAAAATATAAGCAATCAACAAATCTCTTAAACAAAGCAAGGAAAGCCACAAAAAAAAACCCAATCAGATAAAGGAAACAATTCAAACAGTTCAAGACATGAAAATTGAAATAGAGACAATAGAGGAAACACAAACTGAGGGAATTCTGGAAATAGAAAAGTTGGATGAATGATCTGGAACTACAGATGCAAACATAACCAACAGAACACAAGAGATGGAAGAGATAATCTCAGGCATTAAAGATACACAAGGAGAAATAAATTCATTGGCCAAACAAAATCTTAAGTAGAACAAATCCCTAATATAAAATATCCAAGAAATATGGGATACCATCAAAAGACCAAACTTGAGAATAATAGGTATAGTAGAAGGTGAAGAAAACCAACTCAAAGGTGCAGAAAACATATTCAACAATATCATAGAAGAAAACTTTCCCAACTTAAAGAAAGATATGCCAATGAAAGTAAAAGAAGCCGACAGAACAACAAATAGTGCCCTTGCCACATAATAATCAAAACCCCAAACATACAGAATAAAGAAAGAATATTAAGAGCAGCTAAGGAAAAAGACCATGCAACATATAAAACAAACCTATCAAAATTATACCTAACTTCTCCATGGAAACCCTGAAAGCCAGAAAGCCCTGGATAGATATTCTACCAACAATAAGAGACCATGGATGCCAGCTCAGACTACTATACCCAGCAAAGCTTTCAATCACTATAAATGGATAAAACAAGATATTCCATAACAAAACCAGATTTAAACAATACATATTTATTAATCCATCCCTACAGAAAGTTCTAGAGGGAAAACTCCAACCCAAGGAAAGTAACTACAACCAGAAAAATATTGGCAATAGATAATCCCACTTTGCAACAGTCAAAAAGGGGGGGGTGGAAATCGACACACAATTCCACCACCAGCACCAAACCCAAAACAAACAACAATGAACAACCAATGGTCATTAATATCCTTCAACATTAATGGTCTTAACTCACCTACAAAAAGACACAGGCTAACAAAATGTATATGAAGACAGAATCCATCCTTCTGCTGCATACAAGAAACACAGCTTCAAAAACAAACATTACCTCAGAGTTAAGGGTTGGGAAAAGATTTTCCAATCAAATGGACTCAAGAAACAAGTGGATGTAGCTATCCTAATATCTATCAAAATAGACTTTAAACTGAAATCAATCAAAAGAAAAGAAGGAGATCATTTCATATTCATCACAGGAGACATCAATTAAGATGAAGTCTCAATTCTGAACATCTATTCCCCAAGTACAAGGGCATCAACATTCATAAGAGAAACATTACTAAAATTCATATCACACATAAAACCTCACACACCTATAGTGGTAGACTTCAACACCACCAAACAGAAACTTAACAAAAAAAAAAACAAAGGAACTAACAGAAGACATGGCCCAATTGGGTTTAACTGACATCTATAGAACATTACATCTAAACACAAAAGAATATACCTTCTTCCCAGTGCCACATGGAATTTTCTCTAAAATCGATCACATACTTGGCAATAAAGCAAACCTCAACAGATAAAAAAAAACATTGGAATAACCCCCTGTATCTTATAAGACCACCATGTTTTTTTTATTCTTTTTTTTTATTCTTTTTTTTTAAAATTTAGATAAGAAACAAGGTTGCCTCACAAGTCAGTTCCAGGTCCCTCTCCCTTTCCCTCCCCTCCTCCCGTGCCCTCCCCCATCCCCCCCCGTTATCCCCTCGTTCCCCCAGGGAGGGTGAGGCCCTCCATGGGGGTGTCCATAGTCTGTCATTTCATATAGGGCAGGGCCTAGACCCTTCCCCAAGAGTTCAGGGTGAGAGTGCACCTCACATTGTTCTATGGGAGTCCAAAGTCCGTGTGTATACTTGGGATGGGTACTGATCTGCTGCCCAAGGCTCAATAGATTACCTAGGCCTCCTCACTGACACCCAGATTCAGGGGGTCTTGATCAGTCCCATGCTGGAAGACCACCATGTTTTAAAGTTAGAATTCAAGAACAACACAAATTGCAAAAAAAACCTACAAACTCATGGAAATTGAATAATGTGCAATTGCACCATTTCTGGTTCAAGGAAGAAATATAAAAAAAGAAATTAAAGACTTCCTAGAATTCAATGAGAATGAAGACACAACATACCCAAACTTATGGGACACTTTGAAAGCAGTGATAAGAGGAAAGTACCCACATGAAGAAACTGGAGAACAGTCATACTAGAGAATTAACAGCACAGCTGAAAGCTCTAGAACAAAAAGAAGCAAACTCACCCTGGAGGAGTAGACACCAGGAAATAATCAAATTGAGGGCTGAAATCAATAAAGTAGAAACTAGGAAACCAATGCAAAGAATAAATGTAACAAAGAGTTGATTCTTTGAGAAAATCAACAAAATACACAAACCTTTATCCAAACTTACCAGTAGAAGTCATCAAAAGCCTCCCAACCAAAAAACCCCAGGAACAGATGACTTCAATGCAGAATTCTACCAGAAATTTAAAGAAGAGATAATACTAAAAATCCTCAAATTGTTCCACACAATAGAAGCAAAAGGTACATTGCCAAACTCTTTTCATGAGGCTTCAATAACCTTGGTACCCAAGTCACAAAAAGACACAACTCAGAAAGACAACTTCAGACCAATATCCCTAATGAACATTAATGCAAAAAATACCCAATAAAATACTGTCAAATCAAATCCAAGAACACATCAGAAAAATCATCAACCATGATCAAGTAGGTTCATCCCAGGGGTGCAGGGATGGTTCAACATATGAAAATCCATGAATGTAATCTTCCATATAAACAAATTGAGAAAGAAAAATCACATGGTCATCTCACTAGATGCTGAAAAAGCCTTTGACAAAATCCAGCACCTCTTCATGATAAAGGTCTCAGAGATATCAGGAATAACAGGAACATACCTAAACATAACAAAAGCTATATAAAGAAAACCAACAGTCAACATCAAACTAATTGGAAAGAAACACAATGTAATTCCTCTAAAATCAAGACAAGGCTGGCCACTGTCTCCATATCTCTTCAATATTGTACTTGAAGTTCTAGCTAGAGCAATAAGACAACAAAAGGAGATGAAGGGATACAAATTGGAAAAGAAAAAGGCAAACTTTCACTATTTGCAGATGATAAGATGGTTTGCATAAACGACCTGAAAAACTAGACCAGGGAACTCTTACACCTGATAAATACCTTCAGTAAAGTGGAAGGATACAAGATTAACTGAAAAAAATCAGTAGCCCTACTATATACTGAAGATTAATGGGCTGAGAAAGAAATTGGAGAAAGATAGCCCTTTACAATTGTCACAGTGCCCCTCAACTGAAGAATGGATAGAGAAAATGTGGTACATTTGCACAATGGAGTACTACTCAGCAGGAAAAAAATGGAATCTTGAAATTTGCAGGCAAATGGATGGAACTAGAACAAACCATCCTTAATGAGGTAACCTAGTCACAAAAAGACAAACATGATGTGTACTCAGTCATATATGGATTTTAGACATAGAGAAAAGGAGTACCAGCCTACAATCAATACCGCCAGAGAAGATAGGAAACAAGGAGGACCTTAAAAGGGACATACATGGTCCTCTGGAGATGGGGAAAGGGACAAGATCTCCTGAGCTAATTGCGAGCATGGGGGAGGGGAGAGGAGTTAGGAGAAAGAGAAGGGAAGAAGAGGAGGGGATAGGAAGACATAAGGGAGTAGGAAGACTGAGTCAGGAGAAGAATAGAGGAGAGCAAGAAAAGAGATACCATAATAGAGGGAGCCATTATAGGTTTAAAGAGAAATCTGTCACTAGGGAAATGTCCAGAGACCTACAAGGTTGACCCCCAACTAACAATCTAAGCAATAGTAGAGAGGCTACCTTAAAGCCCTTCTCAGATTGATGACTACTTTTTATGCCATCCTAGAGCCTTCATCCAGTAGCTGATGGAAGCAGAAGCAAACACCCACAGCTAAGCACTGAGCTGAACTCCTTGAATCTAGTTGCAGAGAGGGTGGAGATATGAGCAAAGTGGTAAAACCAGACTGGAGCAACCCACAGAAACATCTGACTTGAACAAGGGGGCGCTCATGGACTCCAGACTGATAGCTGGGAAACCAGAATAGGACTGTTTCAGACCCCCTGAACGAGGATGTCAGTTTGGAGGTCTGGTTAATGTATGGGGTCTCTGTTAGTGGATCAATATTTATCCCTAGTTCACTAATGGACTTTGGGAGCTCTTTCCACATAGAGGGATGCTCTCTCAGCCTAGACACATGGGGGAGGGTCTAGGCTCTGCTCCAAATGATGTGACAGACTTTGATGATCTCCCATAAAAGGCCTCATCCTCCCTGGGGAGAAGAAAGAGAATGGGATTGGGTTGGTGGGGAGCAGGAGAGAAGGGGAGAAAGAGAGAACTGGGATTGACATGTGAAACAAGCTTGTCTCTAATTTAAATTTTAAAAAAGAAAAAAAACCAAAATACCTGGAAAAGCAAATAATCTGCTAGAAGTGATCTATGTTATCCAGTTTTGATTCTCATTTTACTAAATATTAGATATGACTAGATAACTTACATTAATAATGGAATCTGTTCTGAAGCTACCACGTGGCATGAAAAAATTAGCTGTGATACAATATTCTGTGCACTCTACTGTCCTCAAGAACAAGAACTCTCAATTGATGAGAAAGTCAACAAAAACATAATTAGAAAAGATTAAATAAAAATTCTCTAGTCTTTAATTTGAATAAATATATATGAATTTATAAGTTATCTTACCAGAAAAATATGTGCCAGAAAAAAAACACCCAACAAAGTAGCAACAACTTTTCTAACGCTGCAAGCCAGGGCTTTGTGAAGAAGCAACTGATTTCCAATTGTATGACAAGAAACACAGAAGCCCTGGCAGGGTATCCAGTTCCCCCACAGAGCAAAAAACACAGAAAAGACTTGTGTTTCTGCCGAAGGACCTGTAGTTTAACTTGTTCAGGTCACTACTGGTCCCAGTATTTGGAAATGGAAAAAAATACAGTGTATCAAAATGCATCACATATATTCAGTTTACATTGAGTTCACAATGATAGTAAAATAGTAACTTATTATTAATGACAAATACTCAGAAGACAGCCAAGAGCCCATTTCTTATATTTTCAAGTCAGCTTTAAATTTTCTATCAGTGTACTACAGCAATGCTATTTTAATAAAATAAAAACCAGCCAGCCCTAGAAATGATGTTTTTCTAATTGTAGATATAAATAAAGAGAAGAGCATAAATGTGAAATCTCAGACAAGGGACGTCTTCATGTTAATCTAACATTGCTCATTGGCAGAAACAGATCACTTTTTAAAAGTGATATTATTATTATTTACATCCGGACTGCAGTTCCCTCTCCCTCCTCTCCTCCCTGTCTCCCCACCCTCACCTCTTATCCATTCTTTCTTTGCTTCTTTCAGAAAAGGTCAGGCCTTCCATGGATAATCAACCAAACATGCTATACTGGACTTGCAGTAAAATCTAGGTACCTCCCCTAGTATTAAGGCTGGACAAGACAATCAAGGTGCCAGAAAGGTTTATGTCTATTGGGTTTCCCCAGACATCTATTTTTAATCAGTACCATCAAGTGGCAAAAAGGGATCCACTGCCGCGTGGTTTCGGAGGACAATAATTCTACGACTTAAGGGCTCCACCCTCAAAGCATAACTACTTCCCAAAGCTTCCACCTACCAAAGCCGTCACACAGACGTCTGGGACTCCAGCATATGAAACCATGAGGGAAACAAATGTTCAGTCCTGTAATGCCTGTACTGGCTGGTTTTGTGTCAACTTGACACAAGCTAGAGTCATCAGACAGGAGGGAGGCCCAACTGAGAAAAGGCCACCCTAGGATCCAGCTGTAGCACATTTTCATAATTTATGATTATGGGGCAGGGCCAGGCCATTGTGGGTGGTGCCATCCCTGAACAACTGGTCCTGGGGTTTATAAGAAAGCAGGCCGAGCAAGCCATGTTGAGCAAGCCAGGAAACAGCGCTCTTTCATGGCCTCTGCATCAGCTCCCGTCTCCGAAATCCTGCCTGTTTGAGCTCCTATCCTGACTTCCTTTAAGAAGGAACCGTGATGTGGAAGCATAAACTAAATAAACCCTTTCCTCCCCGGCTTACTTCTGGTCATGGTGTCTCACCACAGCGGTGCTAACCCTGACTATGACAGCAGCCATGCTAAGATCCTCAAAAATAGAAAGTGAGTAGCCCCAGGAAAGCTCTTTCATTCCCAAGCTTCTGCCTTCCGATACTCTGCTAGCAAAAGGTGGGTATTTATATACTTCATACAGATGGGTGTCTGTTTCCCAGAAAGCAGTCCAGACAGTTGATGGCTGTTGTTACGGTTGGAAGTAACAGAAAAATACTCTCTCTCTCTCTCTCTCTCTCTCTCTCTCTCTCTCTCTCTCTATATATATATATATATATATATATATATATATATATAATTCTTTGTGAAATGTCTATCACAAAGGAACAAAGGCATTTGAACAAGCGCCCTTTAACATGCTGAAGCAATGGTCTTAGGACAGTGTACGAAGCGGATGGTGGGCAAATCAATCCGTGAATTTTAAGCATCGGTAAACGCTTACCTGGTATCTGTCAGGAGTGTGGCCTTTTAAGATGGAGTCGATGTCGTCTACATGCAAACCGGCTTTCTGATTCAGGCCCATTGAATCACACAGAACAAACGGCAGGGGATGACCATCATCCCTGTATGTGATGGGATACGTCCTATACTGAGAAGTTAAGAACAACAACTTGAAAATGACATTTCTTTTTTAATATAAATTCACATAATATATTTAAAATTTACATAATATATTTAAATTTAATGTAAACATAAATAAACTGACTGTCAACATGGTTTCCAATACAATCAACTTGAACCAAAGAAGCCTGGGTAGCCTAAAATACATTTACCTTGTCAGAGACTCCATCTATGTCACAGCCCACCAAGGCCTGGTGTGTGATGCTGCCTCTGAAAACGGACTTGACTGAGTTGACAAAACTAGACTTTCCAGCTCCTGTGGGACCCAGCAGCAGAATCCGTGCTTGGGGAACCAGGTCTCCATACGGCGTATATGTTCTCAGTGCTTGCAATAAATTATTCTGTATCCTATTGAAACTCAGACACATTTTAAGAATTAGCTGGTCAGCTCACGCAACCTCACTGTAGTCTCCTAAGAATTCACTTTTCTTCCTCATTTTATTTATAATTAGCAGCCTGCCTTCTTCCCTGTACACACGAGACTGCTGCATAGGGTGGTTTGATTGAGAATGTCCCTTGTAAGCTTATGTTTCAGAACACTGTCTTATAGGATCCTGAGAAGTTGGAGCCTTGCTGGAGGAAGTACATTGATGAACGAAAGCTTTAAGGGCTTATAACCTCACCTACTTCCTGTTCTTTCTCCCTGTGTTTCCTGTATGTGGATGAAACTGTTGTCAACCAGCTTCCTGGTCCTGGTACCACATTATTTTGTGACTGCTGCCATGCCTTCCTTCCCGTGGTGGTCTCTATCCCTCCAGAACTGGAAGCTGAAGTAAAACCTTTTCTTCCTTGAGTTGCTTTATAGTATTATGTAGTAACAACTGAAGCATAGCTAACACACTACCGTAACTTAGGTCATATTGTAAAAGAAATAAAAACAAAAACAATACTTGCAAATAAATGGTTCACTTATGTTACAATAACTTGCACATTCAGCAATAAATGTCAACCATGCCAAATGTGAAGATTAATAATGATGAACTTTAAAAGTAATTATATTATATATATTTGAAGTTTATAGAAGTAGATGGTTTCTAACATGTTCTCAAAACTCATTAGTAGATACTCTTAGCATATTCTAAAGAAAAAATTTACTATAGGAACTCTAGTCAGGTGGTGGTGGTACACGCCTTTAATCCCAGCACTTGAGAGGCAGAGGCAAGTGGATCTCTGTGAGATCCAGACAAGGCTGGTCTACAGAGTGAATTCTAGGACAGCCAGAGCTGCTCACAGAGAACCCCTGTCTTGAAAAGTCAAAAAAAATCTAAAACACAATGTAAACAAAATTATTTTCCCCTGAGTATATACCATTAAAATTAGCCCCTCCCACTCACTGTTCTTTTAATGGTACTACTATCAATTGTTTGATGACTATAGACATGGGCTTTGGTTACTCTTTGGTGGTCCATATATTAGCTGTAATAATTTGTGTTAACAATTTTGTTGACATACATTATCATAATATAAAGTAATAAAGATCTTTAAAAAAACATTGACTTACACAGCAATGTCTCTTGTCATTCTCTCATCCAATAACTCTAAGGAAAACAACAAATAATAGAGATCATAAATTCTTAAATGTATATCTGGTCAAATGAATGTGAGCAAATTCACTAGAGACAAATATGTAAGTAGTCTTTTCACAGGAAAAAGTAAGGGGAGAAAATTTACATTGCCTTCTTTTGGAAACGCAAGAGCTGGGGGGGAGTGTCTGCTGATGAGCTCCACCCTCTACTCGCTGGCAGTGTGGACATCTTTGCCTGATCAGGAACTGGATTGGGAGTGTCTTCTGAATTAAAGACGAGGAAAGTCTTATCTATGTGATCACAGTATTATGAGAATGTAACACAGTAAAACTCACAGAAAAAAAGTGACTACAGGTAAGTGGGGTGTGGGGTGTGGTTAGTACGATGCTTCAAGATTTCATTACCCAAAACAAAAGTATAAATCTGACGTTAAGTGGTCTCATTTCGTGATTGGGTTTTACCAATTGCTGGCCAGGTATCAGTGTGGCTCATCTCTCCAGAATGAAGAGGCCACGATCAAAGGTGTCCTTTGCACAGCAGTAAGTCATCTAGAAGCCACTAAACATGCAGGGGAGAACTCTACAGGCTCGTCTGAGCAAACATACCTTCGCATCGAAAAGTTTCACAGTCTTGAATAAACATGGGGGAATGTTGAGGAGGCAGTCCGAGCTTTTTGCAGATCTCTGAACTTATAGTCACCTTTTTCTCATTTAACACTATATGGAAACCAGGAATACAATCAGAAGTCTCTGCATCATAGAACAATAAAGCTGGCAAATGCGGTCCTATTAAGCATTCTGAAACTTCAGTCTCTCGAAGTGCAAAAAGAGTGATATAAGTCTCTCTTTTCTGGAAGCCCTCTCGCAGGTAGGCGCCAACAACACAGTTTTCGCCGTTCAGCACAACCATGGTGGGACCATGATTCCAACATTTCCCTAACAAATCCTGCTCACAGAACTTCTGCACGCTCGCCTTATAAAGAAGACAAAGCCGTTTTCCTCCAAAATAATTCTGCAGGCACTTTTCTTGCAACCACGTCAAACGAGTTCTCATGGCCATACTTCACAGTCTAGGGGGAAAGCCAACACAGTCCTCATTAAACACTGAAAACCAGACAGCTGCACACAGAGCTCTCATTTACTCTTGTTTCCTCACAGAACACAGGGCATTAGTGAACACCGGGCAAATACACAGCAAGATAATCACTACCTAAAATGTTCATTTAAATAACTGCTTTCAAAAATTTTAAACACTCTCATTGCCATACATACCTATATGAAGAGTCTGCACAAAGGCTAGCGCCCAGGACAGCTTCTGCCTCAGAAAACAACCCTGCAGTAAATGGAAACCTTTCCACAGCTTGCAGCTTCCTGCTTAGGAAATGAAACTGAAATTCGACCTGCCCAGTGATACTGGCAGGGGACCAACTTCAGTTGTGATGGGGCTACCTCTCCCCACCATACTATGTTTTACAGACTATTTGGGGGGTTTCACATAATGTACCCTAACCATATTCACGTCTCGGTCTTCCCACGCCCATCCCCCACTCCCACCTGTTCCTTCCCCAAAAGAAATGGAAAGAAAAAAAAAGAATACCAAGTCCAGTTTGTGTTGGCCACATATACTCACTGGAGCGTGGACAAATTCCCAGTGGCCAGTCCCGCAAAGAAAACCCATTCCTTCCCCAACCCCACCCCTGCCAGATGCTATCAACCTTGAAGAGCTGTACTATCACAATGTTTCAGAGTTCTCCTCAGTGGTTTCCTGTCTGGACTGTATTGGGGGCGGGGCAGGTTATCAGAGCAGCCTCTGTGTCTCTCATCCCCACCCGTGAGTCTGTGGTCGTCAATGCCGATGCAAAGGGTATCAGGAAAATTTAGGAAGCACAGCCCCACGTGGCGCTGAGGTTTGTTTTCAAAGGTGAATGGTTACACGTGGGCATACACAGCAAAATTGCTACCTACTGTGCCTCCAAAGCACATCTCAGTCACCCACTTCTCTTATTGCACGCTATCATTTTATTCCAAGCCAGTGCACATGCCTCCATGGGCCGTTCCAGCAGCCTCCTGTCTAAATAAACAGTGAGATGAGCGAGCATAGGCACCCTCGCCCAACAGCTGGCCACAGGAAAATGTCGCAGTGCTCCCATCAGATCCCGAGGGAAACAAAGGCGGTCAGCACTGTGGGACACTGTGGGAAGTATGCTAAGAAGAGTACAGGGAGGAACGGGGGAGTACCTTACAGCAGGTATGAGAAACGATGGTCTTGTCTTCACCTTATAATAAGACGGCCAGAGACGCAGAGTCGCAGAAGCAAAGCGGTTCATTTTCTGACCTCCCCAAGTCAGGAGTTGTAGAGAGCTGGAGTGCCATACCCTTAAGATGGTGCTGGCTTCTGTCTTCTGCTAGCCCGACAGCAGGTGCTCTCTGTGATAAAACAACACCTGTATTTGGTTAAGGCTGGATATCAGGCTTGCTTCCACGTACGTGGACCTATCTGCATGTTCCACGTGGCATACTGGGGTTGGCTGCCCAAGGGCTTTTAAGCTGTGGGTTGGGGCTCCCTGGTGTTCCCTGGGAGAAGAAGATTGTTTAAGGTTCCTGAATAAACTGCTTAAAGAAGAGTCTGGGCGTTGCATCTTCCTTGCTGGCTGAGGTGGGTGCGACAAGGAGTCAGCTTAGAGAAGCGTCAAAGGTAGAATTCGGTGCAGAACACTGGGTTGTCTTTCTTGCCCTCTTCTTATCTTTTTCTTCTTCTGCTCTCAGGTACATTTCCCCATGCCCTGAATGTCTCTTTGGCAGAGTTCTTTTGGGAAGAAGGGTTTCCCCGCTAATCTAACACAGTCCCCACCCTCCATCCCAGTGAGGCTCAAGATCCTCCCCACCTGCCCTGATAGGTCAGCTCGGTTACATAGTTCAACCCCAAGGTAAACTGAAAAGTACCCAGGTAAGCAGTCGCCAGAGACCGGCCAGGGCAGGCAGGGATCTAGTGCCTCCTGATAAGCTACAATTCCTTGGGGAGCTTAGTGAACCTCACACTGACAATGGACTGCAATGATTTACTTCTTATACAGGTCAGAGGAGAAGGGGGCGGATGGAACAGCTGGAGGGTCTATAGTGGCAAAATCAGTGAAAAGTGCACAGATCCAAGATGTCTTCCAAGCATAAGAGAAGACTGAGAAAATTTGCTGGTGGGATAGAAGTGGGCTAGCTGGGGTAGGAGTGGGGGTAGAGAAAAAGATGGCTCTTACTTGGGCGTGGGATGAGTGGCGAGGCTATTTATCACTGATATGAGAATATTGGGAAGACATCAGTGGTTGGTGTGTGAGGTCAAAGACTGTGGAAGGATGGTAACCTGAGCATCGTCAGCACACACGTAGAGAAGCATGACGTGAAGAGAATTTATCAGGAGGTGCAGCTCTATGCCAAGCCTCGTGCCTTCCTCCCTCCTTTAGAAGTTATAAATATTCGAAAGATTTATCCGAAAGAACCGGGACTAAGAAAACTTGTGGGAAGCAGCAAGAAGAGTGAGTTGTTCCCGGAGCCAAGGAAGGAAGAAGGAAAAAGTGGTTACCCGCTTCAAATACTGCTCTGTCTTTCAGAGTCTCCTCCACTGAGCACGTGGAGAAGAAAGCTCTCTCTGTGGACAGCCTGTGTGGCCGTGAGAAGACAGCATTGGGGTTATAGTTTTGTCTCTTTATAGGGGAGAAGCTGAAAAGTGTTGGATGCTGAAGCAGGAATGAAATTAAAGACATGATGTCTCCATGAGGTTGAACTGAAGTACAAACTATAAGTTCTGCTGACAGCGAGCAATCCAGCAATGGCCTCCTGCATCAGCTATGATGAATTGCTCAGAGGGATCGATCGGAGATGTTCTCATACTCTGTAGAGAGAGCCTTGTGCCGAGTCACTCAACCTTCTGAAAGTGTGTGCTCTTGGTTTCCTCAGCATCCCTCGGAGGATGCTAGCAACAAGGAAAGCTTTTAAGTTGACCCCAACAGAGATGGGATGATCCCTGGAAAGCTGTGTCAGAGACACAGAGCAACAACAGCAGAAAACATTATGTTATAATACGAGAATTTTGGCAATTGGAAAGTGCCAGATGCAATCTCTGAACACCTGTGGTCAGGGTCTACTGACCCCTGACCTAAAGGGACACATGATTGTATTATTAGTTCAGTGTCAGAAATCTCCAACAGACTGATGCATCTGAACACTTGGCACCAGGTGACAGTACTATTCTGGGAGCTTGCTAAACCTTTAGCATTTGGGGCCTACCTAAAGAAAGTTTCTCACTGGGTCTGGGGCACACAGAAGTGACCATTTGTGGTCCATATCAACCCTGATACCTACCTGATCTTTTTGCTTTCTAATCCACCAAAACATGAGGAGTTCCAGCCACAGTCTCCCACAGAGCTCTGGTATACTTTCTCCACCAAGATGAACTATACCCTCTAAAACTGTAAGTCAAAAATCCTTCCTCTCTTACATGCTACTATCAGGTATCTGGTCACAGCAATGAGGAAACTAACTAATTCATTAACTGCATTTTTGACGACCCCTTCTAAAACTCAAGTTTACACACAGGAATTCAACCTGAGAATAATAATTATCTGTGTGTCCAATAATATGCCCAGAAAACCTGGGTTTCAAAAAAATGTCAGTCAAGCTGAAGCAAATGAGATTTCTCATCTCACTAAAAGAATAGTGCTATGAGGAGAAATAGAAGATATTTGAGTTTATTGGAGGTTTCCTTGTTTCCAGTGAACAATAACCCAGGGGGCTGGAGTCTTGGACACTCATATGAGTAACACTATGCAAACTGAATAAGTTATTTCTAGAACTCTGTGCATGTGTGTGTGTGTGTCTGCATACAACAGCAATTAATGAAACATAAGGCCATACATTTGAAAAAGAGCAAGAAGGGGTAAATGGGAGGGCTTAGAGTGAGAGTTGTATTCCCTATTAGTCAAGTTGGCACACACCTCAAATCCTAACCTTCAGAAGGATAATGAGTTCAAGGACAGTCTGGGATAAAAAGAAAGAAAACTAAAGAAGAAACTGACATCATATTTTCCCCTTGAATCTGGGAAAACAAAATTGTCCCATATGAGTTTAGATTATTGATAAATCCCATCTTGTTGTGGACTATGTAAAGATGTGTTACATTTTTTTTCATGCTGAAGTTGTTTAACAATGTAAAGATGTGTTGCATCTGTTTCACCTTGCCTGCTTTAGGCACCTGATTGGTCTAATAAAGAGTTGAAGGGCCAATGGATAGGCAGAGAGAGGATAGGCAGGGCTGGCAGGTAGAGAGAATAAGGAGGAGAAATCCAGGCTTAAGAAGAACAAAAAGAAGGTGAGAAGGAGAAGAGAAATGAGGATAAAGGGGGGGACACACCCAGGAACAGAGGCCAAGCAGCTGACAGACAGACAGATACTGAGAGAGCAGGAACATAAAATGTGCAGAAAGAAAGGTAAGAAGCCCCGAGGCAAAGCATAGATGAAAAGAAACAGATTAAAATAAGAGCTAAAATAAGGCTGAGCATTCATAGCTAATAAGAAGTCTCCGCGTCATAATTTGGGAGCCTGGTGCACCACCTGGGTTTGAACTTCCCAACTTATATCTGTACTGATTCCCTTAGTGTGAAGCACTCACCCCATATGTCAGTAATCTATTGAATCTGCACACAGAGCGAGATGAATTTCAAACTATTAGCCTCATCTAACTTTCAAGAAAGGAGTATGTCTTCCAGTTGCACAATCTATAGATCACAGACAGGATATTACTAAGATCTTTGATCAGCAGAGATCTCAGCTTCAGACTGAGATGATCCTAAATGATCAAGGCTTATCCACTCATCTCTGGAACATGTGGACCCAGCATGGTACCCAAAACAAGCATTTTACTCCCATAGGGTATGCATATTCCTGTGGACAGTCCCTCCTCCATGTCTAACTCCCTCGGCCATTACTCACAGTCGCCTTCTTTCTACGTTCTAGATCTCCTTTATAAGGCTACTGTATGCTAACTCTTTATACAAATTGAAAGCGTATCATCTTCTGCCCAGACAGTCACTTCATAGCAGAGATAGCAAGGCTATAGCCATATAGTCAGAAAGGACAATGGTGAATCCCCAGTCTATTTCATGCCTCATTTTTCTCTATACTGTACAGATAAAGGCCCGCCTGTATCTGCATGTCCTACATCCAGTCACAGCTGGTTACTATGCAAACTTTGTTCTCCGTATCTTCTCTGTCTCTCCTCATCAGTTTCTATTCCATCGATGGCTATTCAGATTCTAGATATTTCTTAAAACTATCCTCAAGAGTATTCATAAAAGTGTAGCTTCCCTTGAAACACTACTCTAGAGAAACCTGCTTCCTCATACCTACCCTGAAGGAACTCTTGTCCTCTTAGTATCGAGAAATAGCCAGAAGAAAAGAATAGCCTGGCTGATGATAAGATAGACTGTCAGAATGCAGGAATCTGTTGAACCGGAACGTATTTTTATAAAGAAAATATGCACACTGCTTGTGGAAAGGACCCTTTCAGTTCCCAGCACACACATCAGATGGCTCGTGACCCCCTTGTGCAGTTCCAAGGGCATCTGACACCTGTCCTCCATGTTCACCTGCTCTCATGTGCGTCTGTGTACACACAGACGTGCACATATGCACATAGTTAAAAAGAATGAAAGAAGTATGCCCCCAAATCAAAAAATGCTGAAATGAAAAATCTGAAGAATTACTAAAACTTACAGAATGAGTTGAAAGGAAAATTATAATTTTTATTTTCCTTGAACAATAGTCCTAATTTTGACAGCTGCCTGGAGGACTTCGTAACCATTCGAAGGATTTACATGACAACATTCCAAGCTGACTAGCATGATCTCATCTCTCAATAGTTCCCCTTTGGAGACACAGCCATGATGCTTTGGAATTCAGTCAATTAAAATCAAGCATAGGAATATTACTGGAAGAAACTTCATTTCATGAAATTAAAACATTGGTGTAATTATCAAAGCTGTCAGCAAACATAGGCTCTTTTTAATCAATTTACACTTGTTTAGAGGCATTCGTGTTTTGAAACAGAGATAAGCAAGACCCCCCTCTGTCCTTATTTTCGCATCCTCTTTCCAGCATCTTACTCTTCATGTCTTTTCATCCATAGCGAGTAAATGTCTAAGTAATGGTCATCAGTCCAGAGAAAATGGTACTGAAGAGTCATTGTGAGTTTTCCTGCCGTCTACCAGACCTTGTGTTGAGCTCTGTGACTACAAAGGCAAATCCAAAGCCTACTTTCTCAAAGAACTTACACTCTCTCTAGAACAGCAGATATTATGTAATTTTGTGATCATTGTGTGATTGACTAGGACACGTAGAACTGCAGAATGTGCTAGAGAAGTAAAGACAACGGCATCAAGATGACAAACTGTAGCGAGTGCAGGCATGCAGATGATAAACTGTAGCGAGCGCAGGCATCCGGATGATAAACTGTAGCGAGCGCAGGTATCCGGAAGCATGTCTGTGTTGGGAGCATCTCCTTCTTCGCTGCTTTTCAGAATTCGTCATCATTTCTTGAGGCATGACTAGCTGTTGAAGGAGCCATTAGCTGATCCTGTCCAAAAAAAAAAAAAAAAAAAAAAAAAACAGAACAGAACAGAACAGTACCATTAACAAAGCAGAGTCTCAAAGAGGCTATCAATAGCAGACAAACTCTCTTTAGGGCAATTCAGGTTTGGGCTACAAAGGGTAGCTAATGTCCCAGAAGACTGTGCCATTCCTCACATGCCTCCAAAACAAGACAAACAAAGGCGGGAATGAACACACATTACAGTACAGGTCAGGGCTGGGAAAGGGGGTCCCAACCACCCCATTGAAGGACGGCTGGTGGTTTTCTGAGAGACACAATGCTTTAGCGAGGAGCCAGGTTACCAGTTAGTTCTCAAAAGGAAGGTCCTCTAAGGAGTCATCTGCAGCCCGCAACATCTGCCCAAGTGCAGCGAAGATCAGAGCATCCTTTATGGGGTCCATCGATCGCTCTTGAGAGTAATTACTGACCATCAGGATATTAGCTATAGGAATATTGAGCATGTTTTGGACTTTCTTTATCTGTGGAGAATATATTAAAATGCATTTTATGTAAAAATGCATATGTGAAACACATATCTGTATGTATATATGAAGTAGATCATGCTAGAAATTTGACTTAATATTAAATACAATTAAGGACAGAAACTGAAAAGGTAATGGCCTGCCAAATCCTCTTTAGAAAACAATTGTATTTACGTAAATTATGGATAATTATAGTTGTAAAATGAAATATGAACTGCAACAAACCGAGTAATCAATCCACTTATTTGTATAAGTGAGGACTGAACTCAAGGCCCCACATTTTCTCGGTAGGTACTCTCGCATTGAGCTATATCTACAGCCCCTTTTTACTTTTTAGTTTGAGACAAGGTCTTGAATTCACTCTGCAGCCCAAACAGGCCTTAAACTAGAAATCTTCTAATGTCCTGAGTGTCTGTCATTACAGGCCTGCAGAAACGAACCCACCTTGATCATAATTCTCAATTCACCTATGAATAGACACACACATGCACGTGCATATATACACACAGCAGAGACAGGGTGGGGGGAAGAGAGAGAGAGAGAGAGAGAGAGAGAGAGAGAGAGAGAGAGAGAGAGAGAGAGAGAGAGAGAGGAGCAAGTGAGCATGAGGCTGTGATTCTGTCCCTATATCGCCTGATTCTAAACATCACCCTTTACCTGGCTTTGAGAAGTCACGCTTTCTGACATGTTTACAAAACCGTCATCAAGAACTTCATCACAGTTATCCACGTTAGTAAGCAAGGCTACTTGTCCCACACCTGCATCAAGTAGACATCGTTATTATAGGAACATGTCAAGATAGTTTTTAAATGCATGTATGTATGTATGTATGTAGTATGTATGTATGTATGTATGAACACGGCTTCCTGTAAGACGACTTAGAGAGTTGGATGTGAAATGTCCCTAGTAAATCTGAGCCTGATTTTCTTCCAAAGGTTATTTCCTTCCAAAAGACATACCTAAATTCATACTAAGTCTAAAAACTTGGTATGGTTTTAAAGTGGGAAACGTGGCTACTGCACCATTGAACCAAAGAGAAAACCCAGAAAGGAGACAAAGTGAGGAAGAGTGTATGTCAGCCAGCTACACTGACCTCACAGTTCAGCTGACATATTTCTGCCTTCTCCTCAAGCATGCAGATCTGCTATCTTAAAGATTCACACTCTACCCTCTTCCTCCCCCCTCTCTCTTGGAGATTATAATTTTATTGCAACATTCTCCACTCCCTTTCCTCACTGGAAACCTTTCCATGCACCCCTGCCTGCTCTCCTTCAAATTCATAGCTTCATTTTTATTTCTTACTGCTACTGCATGCATATATGTATATGCATATATGTTCCTAAATATCAACTGTTCAGTCCATATATTTCTAACTGTATGTGTGTTTTCAGCTGTGACCCTTTGGGAATGGACTACAAATTGGTGTTATATCCCTGAAAAGGGCTCTTCTTAGAGTCAGTTTCATTAAACATCACTTCATACCGTGGTGGTGAAATGCCATACATCCTTAAAAACTAACCTCAAATGTTATCACATCTCTAACTCAGTCATATCCCAAACCCACCAGTGTTTTAGAGACATTTCCATATACAGTTGCATTAAGTGTATACAATGTCCATTAGATATGGAAAAAAAGTAACTAGGCAGTATATGGTGAAAGACCTAGTAGTCATGCCGTAAGAGTTCCTGGAGGAGAGAGAGATGGCAGAACCAAAATTAATGACAGTGAAAAACAAAACAGAAAATATAGATACTGTCATGGAGAAACTATTTGCAAACCATGTGTCTGGCAGTGACTCAGATTTAAGGATATGGTTATTTTAATGAAAATGACCCAGGTAGGCCCGTAGATTTGAATGCTCAAAGTCCCTAAGGAGTGCCACTGTTTGGAAGGATTAAGAGGTGTGGTCTTCTTGAAGGACAGATGTCTCTAGGTTTCAAGAGTCCAAGCCCAGCCCAGAATCTCTCTCTTCCTGCTTTATTCATCAACCAATAAGACAAACATAAATACAGAAGAATATTCCTCGTCAAGTTCCTGTGAGAAGGTGAGTCCCTCTAAAACCCACTAGAGGTTTATACAGCAGAAGACTACAGACAGCCTAGTCCTTCTGTTCTGGAAGCTAGCAGATAAGACACCTCTAAGTCAAGTCTTTCAGTGGTCCTTTCTGCACTTGCCATGAACATGGAGCTATGACACTTATCAAAGGGGACAAAACCTGAGACTCCCCACTACTCCCTTTGTAGCTTTCTATGAAAATGTAGTTATTTCAAGGTTTATACAATGAGACTTACCACAGTCTACTACGTCTCTGCGAATTCTTTTGAGTTTTGCCACCATTTTATCGGAAAGTGAGTTAACAGATTTGATGTTTAAGACGTAAGCCACGCAGTGGATCCTGTCCTTCATTGGTGGAGACATGACGTGCCTAGGCACAATTGGCTTACATGGGTCGAACTGGATAGAAACACATGTTGAGATTCACTTTTCAGAGACTTTGCGTCGTTTCCACAGCAGAAACCACAACCACTCACTCACTCCTCTGTCCCCAGCATCTTCCCCTGGTTTCTTATTTGTGACTTCCCTCCTGCCTGCTTCTCATTGCCAAGATCTCACTATAGTGTTCTTAAGGACAAATGGCTTTTATGTTTTGATAGCAACGATGACTAACCACAGTAATCATTGAAGGGAAATGCAAAGAATCTTTTAAAAAACGACTTAAGTATCCAATCTCCAGAAGCAAATATCACTAAGATTTGCTATGCATCATTTAAGATCCTCTCTGAGAATTTTGCAAACTTAAAGGGTCTAAAGCCAGGCAGAGAAAAGAGAATGAGATGACATTTAAACTTAAAGGCTATGATTTCTTAATTTTTTTCAAGATAAAGAAAGATGAAGTGAAACCAAAGAAATGTCAACTTCCAAGTTAGCTTCTCCTTACCACAAACATGACAATGATCTTTCTGTTATTGAGAAACTAGATTCCAAAACATAGTAAACATTTATGTGTGTGCACTCCTCTCCCCCCTCCCCGCTCTGTGTGTGTGTGTGTGTGTGTGTGTGTGTGTGTTCAATGTTGAACTGAATTGCTTGTTCTCTGCTATGAAACTGAGGGTCTTAGTGATTAGACTTTTCTGTCTTTCTGCTCTCTTCCTCCCTGTAATTGTGTAATTCCTTTCCCTAACTAGACTGTAAGTCTCTTGAAAATAATACCCGAACTCTTGATTAACTGTGGATTTTTTTCAGTTGTACTCTTTATGTCTAGAACAAATTATATTTTTAATAAATAAATTTCAAATGAAAAGTTAGCAGATTGTCAATCCTTTCAATCAAGCTCAACTGAAAGGGGAAAAGGTAAATGTTTAGAAACTGAAACCGATGCCATTATATTAGACACCTAAAAGAGAGGTGACAAGTGGTTAACTCTTTGAGCACTTAGAAAAGGTCACTCACCTTATATTCTCAGATGCTCTAGGGGGCAAGCAGCATTAATTATCACACTTCCTATAATTAAAATCCAAGGCTTAAAAAGAACACTGTGTAACTTCCTTTATGGGTGCACATCTAATAAAGATCCAAGCATGTAATAGCGCTGCCTCGCTCTTGTGGAATACATCAACAGACAGTAGATAATTATTCTAATATCTAGTCTGTATAATTAAACATTCACAAATTAAACTAGCACTGGTTTAGCTACTTAAATGATTTCATCACTCATTATTGAAAGAATCATGTAAACAAAACAGTACTACGGAATATCTCCTGGAATTCGGGTAAGTCAAGTCCTGCCATTTTGTGTTAGTTCTCAATGGCACAGACTGTAAGGACCATCTCTTTAGCTTTCTCTCATAAATACAGATTCACTGAAAGTAAAGTAGTGCTAATGTTGGAATCATATAAGGGCATTTCACATAGTCTTGTAGGGTAGAGATGCAATGAAACAGTTTTAAGTGTCTTGGGGTGGAAGAAATCTTACCTGATACCTGTCTGGGACATGGCCTTTTAAGATATGAGGTATGTCATCCATGCATAATCCTGCTTCTTCCCTCTCATCCAGACCCATTGAGTCACACAACATAAACGGAAGTGTCTTCCCACCTTCTCCATCTTTAACAGAATATATTCTGTACTGTAAAAAAGGGTTGAGTTAGACTATATTAGTTAGCATTCAAGCTGAAAAGAGAAATAAGTTAATATTTTAAAATAGTAGCCTGGAACTGGCCGGACCCCCCACATCAGCCTCCCAAGGGCTGAGATTATAGGCATGTACCACCACGTCAAGCCTGAAAAAAAATCCATTTCTTCAGTATTCAAAGCTGCTTTGTCTTCACTGTTCTTCTACATGTGGTACAGGAGATGGTCTAATACTGCACTCTACTAGGAAGTACAGAACCCACCTGTGATATCACAACAATTTGGACCTTGAAGTCTTTTAATTAATGCTTAATAAATTCTCATTGTAGCATCTTGCCTTGACTTCTCACAATAGGCTGACATGGTGAAATAAATCCACATAAGAAACAAGATGCAATTCATTTAAGTATTAGAAACATTTTGAGTTATTGAATATAGAACCACTGATAAACTGATGTTATAGTCTCATAATATATTATAGTCTTATAATGTATTTTCAACAAGCGCCATAAGATACTTTATATTTCTAATTCTCGGATCTGTAAAATCAAAATGCTTCTCTGGATAATATTATCGAATAGAGACAATTCTGATACAATGTTTACTTCTATTTTACTTAGTTATTTGGTGTTTAACTGTAGATTAGGAAGAAGGTTATGTCTGAGAAAAAAATTACAAAGAAATGAACAAATTCATTCACTGTGACCTATAAATCTCAATCTTCCACCTGAGAGAACTCACCTGTTTGGTAATGCTGGTTTCATCAGTTCCCACGACTGCCTGGCGAGTGAAGTGGCCTTGGAAAGCAGACTTCACTGAGTTGAAAAAGCTGGACTTCCCAGAACCCACGGGGCCCACCAGCAGAATACGGACTTCAGAAACCAAGTTTCCACTGGGCCTGTAGGCTCGGAGAGCAGATAGGAACCTTCTTCGGTGCCTATAAAGAATGCAGTGATTAAATACAGCAGCAACAGATCTTTCTCACAGTAATTTAATTAGGCTAGAGCTTCTGTTTCTTGGCATTTGGACGTGGGTTTAGCTACACACTTATTTCAATAGTAGCTCTATCATATATTACATATAACACCCTAAACATAAACATCCTGGGTTAAATATTTTGCACTTAGATAAACCACACATATGTTAGAGTGAAAGGTTCTTTTTGTCTTGTTAGTTGTTGCTTGTTTTTTTGTTTTTTGAGACAGGGTTTCTCTGTGTAGCCACATCTGTCCAAGACCAGGTTGGCTTCGAACTCACAGAGATCTGCCTCCCTTTGCTTCTGAACTGCTGTGATTAAAGGCATGCACCACCACTACCTAGCATGAAATCTTAACCTGTAACAAGCCACAGTTACCCTTATAACACAAATCTCTGAGAGATATAACACTGAAAGTACATGATTATTGGCAATAAAATATTAAGGGGAAATAAAAATATATTCATATCTATAAATTGGAAAAGAGAGATTTTGTTTTGATACTGGAATAGTATCTGTCAATAACTTTTTATCATTCCAAGTAATAAGATTTTTTAATATTTGTTATTGGTTCATTGTCAGCCCTATTACCATAACTGATCTAAATAAAATGAATAACAAGCCAGTCAAGAAGCTAACTTACTGTTTGACGTCCACCATCTTCTTTATGATGCTTGGATCATTCTTAACACCTACAGAAAATAAGCACAGTGCAGTAAGCTCCTTGACTTGTTTGGTCCTCTGTGGTCAAGTCTCTCTCCTAAACAGGGATGGTCTGTTTGTATAACCCTGGCCTTCCCAACTATGAGTTTAAGGTGGCAGCATCCTGATAGGAAGAAGAGAAAAACCGCGTTCCTTGGCAAGTCAAAGTTTCTCTCTGCTGTCACCCATCCCTCCTCTCTCCCAGTTCTACATCTCCATATCTGTCTTTTAAGGGAATAAAATTATGACTATGACCTGGGAACATAGATGTACGTCATGTTCCATGTTCCATCGATTTTATTGTTTTACAGAACAAAGATAGTCATAAATCAAGGCGAGTGTAAAATGTGTTGGTGGGTGCATCAGAGAGGCAGAGGAGAGGGAGGTCATCTTTATCTTTATGCATATCCCTCTTTGCTCACAGCAGTCTACAGTCCTTAGTCCTGCATACTAAATCAATGTTTATTCATAATTTTCCTTGTCCGTGAACACCAATGATGATACATGAACTGCAAAGACTATAACCAAATGCAGAGGCACATTATCCTTTCATACATACCATCAACTCGAAAAATTTCGCATTCCAAATATTCAGAGTAAGACTTAAGATTAAGTTCTAGTTTTTTTAAGACTTCCATGTTTAGATGAACTTTCTGTTTGTTTGGATGAACAGTGATCGACAAACCATCAGGTGAGAAAAACTTGAGCTGTGAAACATTGATTTCTACCTGTGCATTCGAAAATAGAGCTGATATTCCAGTGCTGTTATTCTCTTTAAATGCAAACAGAACACAAGTACTTGGCTTTCCAGAATGTAAAATGGGAAAGTGTTCCAGCATAAAAATACCCACAATGTCTTGCTCCAAATGAACTACTGTCATTGTGGAACCCTGATGACAGCATTTCTTGGCCATATCAAAAGTGCATGATCCATGAACTCCAGACTTATAAAGAAGAGTCAACGTTGTATTCCCAAGTAGTTTTCCCAGAACCCTTTCCTGTATCCATGCCAATCTGGTTGTCACTTCCATATTCCTGCAACTAATAGAAAAACAAGTGAAAGTTGAGTGACTACCATAATATAGCAGTTTAAGTTACAAGTTTCTGTTTAGTTCCAGTAAGTTCTATTGTCCTCTGATGTTGTTGAAACACATTAATATTTTGAAGCCAAAAAAGATACAATGTACAGATACAGAAATAGCAACTCTATATGAAAAGTAGATACTTTAGAAATGATAAGTAGCATTAAAATTTAACACTGGGCTGAGAATAATGGCACATTCCTTTAATTCCTGCACTCAGGAGACAGAGGTAAATACATTTCTGTGAGTATAAGGCAGGCCTGGTCTATATACACAGTGAATTCCAGTCCAGCCAGAATTGCATAGGAGACACACATACCAGTCACCCAAAATGCTAAAATGTGAAGTAAAGTACAGCTCCAGATAGACTAACAGAACTAAAAAAAGAATCTTTATTTGGGGCTACAACAAAAAGAACACTCTGCCAGCTTTATCCAGAGATGGTGGGTTGGCATTCTGAAGAGTACTAGAGGAGAAATTAACAGATTGGAAGGTATGCGGAATGTGTTTTATCTCCCAATAGCTTCAGTAGTGTTACATTCAGATAAGCAGGTTTCTGGTGTGGATCATTGAATGGTAACTTAATTGCTGCATATCATCTGAAATAAGGTGAAATCAGACACTACAGATACAAGCTATAAAGGAAAGATAGGATGACTTTGAAAATGAGTGACTGCCTTATAACAAGACACAATAAAGAAAAAAACCAGTGGATGAATTATAATGCGTGTTCTACAGAGCTACCCTGCAGAGGACTAAGGAAACAACGAACCACACAGAAGAAAAACAACCCAAGAACGTGAAGAGCAAAAAAATCAAAGATGTGGTGACCCAAAAGAGTGACAAGCACAAAAAAAATGAGATAAACATGTTGTAATACGACTCCTGCTGAATACATCTCACATCAGAATAAATATCCAGTGCAACAGTTGCAGATACAGATACAGAGACTTGAAAGTCCTGGTGTTGGAGGCTGGAGAGATGGCTAAACAACTCAATGAACTCGCTACTTTTCTAGAGGACCTGGGTTCAGTTCCCACCACTTCCCCAACCACCTGAAACTCCCATTTGAAGGGGTCCGAGACTGTCTTCTGGCTTCTGCAGGCACTGCCTGCGTGGATACACATACGAACAATCAGACATAAACACACACCCATAAGACAAATGTTCTAAATCAAATTGTTGACATTGTCCTGATGGCCACATTGGGTTCAGCAGAAAGTGTATATTCAGGCCCGCACGGTTTACAAAGACACGAGTAGAGCAGGTACACACAGCTGGCATGCCTCCACAATGAAGATCTACAGAAGCTGGTGTCAGCAGACTAGCTCTGTTCTAATAAACATGGGTAAAGGTCAAATAATTTTCTTCCAACTTAGAAAGCAAACTAAGCACGAGAGATTAAGCCTGGTGCCACCTCCATAAAATGTTAGCACAAAGCAACACCAAAGATTCCATTCATACATTATGCCCGCAGTAGATGGACAAACATAAGCATGGTAATGATGTCTGGGTTATGCTTCCCTCTGTCAAAGGGGTAAAGAAGGGAACAGAGGACAGAGTCATAGATCGCTTCTACTTTTCTTCCAAAGCATTCTCGTTGAGTGAAGCAAATCATGGCTGAGATGTGGTTAGAACTATCTGGAGACTTTCTCTTTTTGAGTTCACGCTCCCTGAACACAGCAACGTGTGAAACTTTCGTTAAAGTAAACACCTAAATGAATGAGAACAGCGTGGGCCACCCTGCCAGCTTCACCCTGAAGAGCAAAGAGAACCAAGCGGTGGCCAGGAAGTGCTTACCCACAGCTGAGCCTGGAGCAGACTGAAACAGAGGGCAAGAGAAGTAGACTTCTTTTTCTGAGCTGTGGAGCAGACAGAAGACAGAAACTTCGTTGGCTGACTTAGTTTCCAGAATCACAAGCAGAGAAACAAAACTGAAACTCAAGACAGGAAGTGCTTGGTTGGCTGCACCCAATTGCCTTAGCTCTCGTTTTCCTCAGTAGGAAGAAAGAAGATGAGAAAGAGAAAACCAGACTCCCCCCCCCCAAAACGTATCCTTGAGTCTGACTACATGCAGACATGCATGAAATGGTGGTGACTCATGAAAACTCACAGTAAAAAAAAATTCCTTCCTGTAAGATTGCCTGTGCCTACGGCCCTACGCCCTAATACTTTCACAAGTCTTCCTAGAACAGCCCCGTGCCTGTTAATAGCTCTGCTGGGTGGGACAGCTGGTGCTGTTCAAGACCTAGACCCCTTTATTGGACCAAGTACGTGACGGTTCTGCTTTCCCTGACTCCACGCAGCACCACAGAGCTCATTGTCCTATTTACATGCGCATTCGCACACCAGCTCTAGACCTGGGAGAGAAGTTGAGCTGGATAAAAGTAACGGTGTTGAGAAGGACGCGGAATGCTCAGGGAAACAGACACATACGCGGGCAGGTACCCACATTAAACTAGCCAGGACGCTGACGAGCAACGGACTTACACAAGTAAGAACTTAGTTATGAACGTGAGCACACGGACATAGACGAGCAGTATCAGAGAAAGCAGGTCCGTGAGCCTAGCAAACACAACAGATGGCCATGGTGCAGCCGCTCCGTGTGCGTTGTGTAAGAGAGGGGCTGTCCAGCAACAACGCTGGGACTGGGAGGTAACCTGAACGGCCTAGGCCACTTCTCAAAGTGCATCACGGGACTGACAACCTGCAAACCCCTGAGCTCAGCATGACCTGTCTGCATGGTTAGACCCACATGAAATAAATGACCGTTCATCTGGCCCAAGCGCACCTGAGCCAGCTCTGAGTTTTGCGCCAATTCTGCTCCGGCAGCTCGTTGTGCTGCCCCTTCTTCAGCGTTATTCCTTACATACGTATGTCATCCGAGCACCTGCCAGGACTCTTGACGTCTCCATTGACTCTCTAGAAAGGCTTTTGAGACCTTCTCTCGTTGGGCCTTCCTTGGCCATCCTGTACTCTGTATGTGATTGTTGTGTGTACAACACAGTGCGGGATCTGCTAGCAATTAACGATGGACTCTAACAGAAGAATGTGTAGCCGTCAAAACCAATCAGGAGTGCTCAGTGAATTCTGAAGTGTGTGCAACTGTTTAGTTTATTGCCTTTCAAACAAATCCAAACATGCAGTAAGACACAGAAAGTGTCGTCAGTCATGACGAAAAGATTCATGGGAGAGAGTGAGAGCATCTGAAGTAGAATCCCCATCTCAGAGTCCAGATCTTAAAGACTTAGACAGGCCCAAGTCTTGTGGCCTGTGAAGAAGTCATGCAGCTAAGCAGAGAGTCCTCTGAAAGTAGTATTTCCTATTCCTGTGGCCAAGCCAAAGGCGCTGAAACCACACTCACTGCTACTACGGCAGGCTGAGTATCACCATCTCTTTCTTCTCCTTCTCTTTCTCCTCTCTACACTCTTCCTGAGACACACTTGCGGACTGGCTCAAGGGCTGCGTTGACTTCTACTCTCTGGTCCCTCATCTCATGATCTCTCCGTGGTAGGCATGTTTTCGCCTCCTCTACAGCTTTCCTCTGCTGCGTTTCTTGTTTCCTGTTTGTGGTTTGCCTCAACCTCTCCTTGTCAAGCCTGAAATCCTTCAGTTAAGGGAACACACGATTGAGAATATAGATGCCCCCAGCTCCACCCCCACCAAGACTGCACAATGCTTTCACATAACTATTTTGACATGGTTGAGTTTCTAAAGAAAAATATTTCATGAAAAATCACACCATCCCATTTTTGCTATGGCTTTTATTTATAAAAAAAATTTGACCAAATAGTAAAGGGAACTCTAAAATGCCTGGAGTTAGTATGTGGTAAGAATAAATTGCAACACTTATAATGATTTTCTAAGACTGAAAATGTTGAAAATAACCATTAGGAAATTTCCAAGTAGGTGTTTGCTCCAAAAAATTACTTTAAGGATATTTACAAGTATTATTACTGGGTGTATCTCATGTCATAGTTTATCATATGCAAAAATATGAATATTGATATGTGGATTCTACTAGTCCCCAGGTTAAGTATCATTTTCAAATAAATTCACAGTTCACCAAAAAGACAAGAGTATAAAACCAGTAAAAATTATGAGCTAAATGTCTAACACAAGAAAAATATTTTACTATTCATTGAAAAATCATCTTTCATAGCTGTAGTGTTACTTTTATGGTAAATCTTAATAAACAACTTGATTACATTGAAGACAATCTTTTGATAGTGAGTCATGACTGATATGATTGGTTTGGGACACAGGTACGGGAGAGATGCCACAGCACCCTCCTCCTAGGTGTGTCTCAGTGTTTCCAGGACAGCAGCCATTTAAGAGGGAAGACATACCTCAAATGTGGGTAACACTACCCAAAAGGCGTAGAGCTCAGATGGAGAAAAACCGTGGACAAAGGAGGGGCAACCAAATCAGCAAGCTCAATTCCTCCTAAAAGTCACCAACACCATGGGCACCAGAGTCTAACGGTTGGACCTCTCCTGGGTTTATTCTCAGACAGGAGCTATATAAATTCTTGTTTCATAGCTTCTAATTTGTTAGACTCAGCAGCTCTCCAACCATGATGGGACTTTCTACCTCTCCTTGTATAAACCGGTGTAATAAAAATCTTTCTTATATGTTTAATTACACAGAATAACATTACTTTATATATTGTTGTTCCTACCCCCTCCCCCCGGCAAAACTCTGACTGATATGATATGAATGCACACAAACTTACGTCCTTATGCAAAACAAATCAGAAATGATAAATCAGAAACTAAAAACATTGCTTACTAACTGGTGAGATAGGGTATATTAAGAAGGGTAAAGACACAGGAGAAGAAGTCATAGAGTAAGCAGGGATGGCGCTTCTCTAAGTTATGAGTAAGTGTGTGGATGGCACTTCTCTAAGTTATGAGTAAGTGTGTGGATGGTGCTTCCTTTGGATAGATCTACAGCTATTGTAAAGTTTCAATTTTGAGATGATGAAAAGAAAGATAATCAAAATCAACCCAAGATAGAGATGGAACCAAAAATAGACTATAGACTACAGATAGCGGTTGAACTTGTGTCAGTGAATGTCAGAGGCCAACTATAGAGAATGGGGAAGGAAACAACACAAACTAAAATGGTGTCGTGACTATGCTTCCAAGCGCTAAGTGTCTATAAAACACTTCACTGCAGTTAAAAACATTTAGACAAAATAGGACTGGATTAATGATTATACCAGAACTGAAGAAAAATACATGGCAGATTGTGGTGGTTTGAATTAGAATAGCTCCTGTAGGCTCCTGTGTTGAATGCTTAGTCACCAGGGAGAAGGACTGGAGGACCAGGAAGTGAGGCAGCGTTGGAAGCAGTGTGTCTCAGGGAGGGGGCCTTGAAGTTTCAAAAGCCCACAAGAGGCTCAGTGTCACTCTATCTGCCTGATGCCTGGAGACCAAGATGTAAAGATCACAACCACTGCTCCAGGACCATTCCTGCCTGCCTGGACCCATGCCCCCCCCCCCGTGGTGGTCATGGACTCACCCTCCAAAATTGTCAGCAAGCCCCCACTAAATGCTTTCTTCTGCAAGTTGCCTTAGTCATAGCCTCTCTTTTCTTAGTGATGTTCATTGATGTCCCCAAGTAGAGAATGGCTGTGGTGGTTTGAATGTAATTGGCCTCCATAATCTCATAGGGAGCGGCACTATTGGGAGGTAGGACTTTATTGGAGTGGGTGTGGCCTTCCTGGAGGAAATGTGTCCCTGAGTGGGTGGGCTTTAAGGTTTCCTATTGCTCAAGGTACCACTAAGTAGACTTCCTGCTGCCTTCTGGCCAAGATGTGGCTGACATCATGCCTGCACACTGCCATGCTCCCCCCTTCATGATGATAATGGACTGAACCTCTGAAACTGAAAGCTACCCCAATTCAATGTTTTCTTTATAACAGTGGTGTCTCTTCACAGCAATATAACCCTAAGACAATGGCTATAGCAGGAGCAACTTAATAAACTAAATAATGGTAGGGACTGAAGAGATGACTCAGCAGTTAAAAGAGCTAACTTCTATCTCAGAGGACCTGGGTTCGCAGACATTTTTAACTCCATTTCCAGGGGATCAGACTCCTCTCTGACTTTCTCAGGCTCTTGTACGCATACAGGTGTGTGTACGCACGTACATGAAAACACACACACATATGTGTATATATATAAAATGAATAAAAATAGTGTTAGACTGCAAGCCGTAAGATAAACATGGAGTAAATAATTAAATGAATAACAATATATCACTCTTAATCCCAATTTATAAATGCAGAAAATTAAAACTTGGTGCTAGAAAAATTTCATAGCTATGAATTTTGTAAGCAAGATGCAGAACTTTAATGTCAGATACTATGACAATAAAATACAAAACCCATACAGCAATTACAATGTAGAAGAGGCTTATAGTGATGAGGTTTAAGGCTAGTAGAAAAGCAGGTATAAGTTTATATTCGTTGATGGAGAAAGGAAACTCTCCTACCAGGCAGAAATCCAGACCTGGAGTATGGTAGAGGCTCAACTAATTGGCAGACAACACCCAATCCTGCAGGGCCACCGCACTGGTAGGAAACCATTTCCTAAGATTCTGGAGAAAACTGGTCCCAGACAGTGTCTCACTGCTACACAGTCACCTTAGGGGAGATCCTGGAAAATAGTCTACTAATGGTTGATGGCTATTATTGGCCATCATGCATAGCAGGAGAAGATCACTGCCATAGCTGTGCCTGCTGCCTGAAGTAGACCACACAAGCTGTAGAGTCCATGGGACCCAAGAACAAAGCCTTTCTCTTACAGCATCTCTCCAGCGCCCTCTGCTGGAAAGGCAGAAAGCCTGTGAAGAAAATATATTCGAAGAAACTAAATGCATTTTTAGAGCCTAAGCAATGGGGAGTGTGTAGAGAGCTGGGAAGTAAATTGAAAACTGGAGGAGAAAAAGATGATGGTGCTGACAAGTAAGAGGAAAAGGGGAGGGAAGGAAGAGGAGAGGGGATGAGAGGAAAAGGGAGAAGGATGGGAAGAGAAGAGAGAAAAGGGGGTGGGAGAAGAGAATGGGGAAGGGGAAGGAGGAGGGGTAGAAACAGGGAAAAAAGAAGGAGTGAAAGAGGAGAGAGAAGGAGGGGAAGAGGAGGGAGGAGGCGGAGGAAGGTGGGAGAAGGAGGGAGAGGGAGGAGGAAAACTGGAAGAGAAACTGCTGTAAAATGGTGACAACCATTATAAGCAACTGCTATGGTTAAGTGTTTGCTCCCTATCGGTTTACATGTGGTAGCTGACCCCTGATGTGATGTTATTTAGAGGAGTGGCCTCGTGAGTGAGATTGTTTCCCTTATGGGATTCCAGAGAGCTCCTCCCCTTACCACCGCCATGAAGGCACCTGGATGGCGCCAGCTGTGGACCAGAAGTCGAGCCCTGTTAGATGCTGGATCTGCCATCTCCGTGGTCTTACGCTCTGCAGCCTGCAGAAGTGTGAGAACGCATCCCACTCTGTTGATGAGCTGTGTAAAGCGTTTACAGGGAGAATACTTGACTTACACCTGTAAGTCAACATATAGAAAAGCCACTACTCCCTAAGTAACCAGGGGGCCTACGCAAATGTACTAATTCCGTTGATCACCAAGACAAGGAAAAGTAAAGCCACGTTGAGATACCTTGAGATACCATCACAGACATACCAACTGCCTAAACTGTCACAGGCCTTACCCATCTGCAACTCTTTATTCCTCCTGTGTTGTCATTCATCCCAGGACGTCAAGCACTACACTTAATAGTACAGTGTTTTTCCATTCCTAGTTTTTAAGAAATGCCTCTACTCTTTTCCATTTAGTATGATGTTAACTATGGATGTGTTATTGTTAACTCTTGCTGTGTTGAAATATGTTCTTTGTGTTCCAAGTTTTACCATGGCTTCTACAGTGAACTTTCTCAGGGGACCTTTCTGAATTGACTAGAATGATCACATGATCTCATATGACATCATCCTGTACTTCAAAGATCCTAAAGATTCCACTTGGGTCGTATAAAGATTTTCAACAAAACAGAAATGGGTGTGGGGTTCCCATTCACAATACCTTCAAAAATATACCTAGAGATAAACCTAACCAAGGGGGTGAGAGATTGCTACCATGAAAACTTTAAAATACCAAAGAAGAGATTTGATGGACTCTAGGAGGGTGGAGTTAATACCGAGCAAAAGACTGTACTACCAAGAGACATCTACGGCTTGTTGCAATCTTCATGAAAATTTCAATGGTGCTCCTCACAGAACTGGAGAAAATAATCCTAGAATTCGCACAGAAGCACAAAAGACCTCAAATAACAAAAGCAGTTGAAGCCAAAGGAGCTAGAGTAGAGGCGTCAATACCAGAGGTCTGATTTGACTGCAGATCCGTAGCAGAAGGAAGGAAGGAAGGAAGGAAGGAAGGAAGGAAGGAAGGAAGGAAGGAAGGAAGGAAGGAAACCCTGCAAACCAGCTGAAACAAGCACAAAAGAAAACATGGCAATCAGTAGAAAATCAGAGCCAGAGAAAAATCATACACTCACAGCCACCTAATTTATAACAAGGGTGTTTTAAAAATGGGGACAATGGAGGACATCTTCCACAGATAGTGCCAAGAGGCTGGATACAAAGATATAGAAGGAGAATAGAACTGTATCTCTGACCACACCTCAGTAATAATCAATTCAGGGACCTTAGTGTAAGACCCAAATCTCTGAAGCCAGTAGAGAAAGCCCAGGGGAAGCAGATGAAGATACGTGCACAGGCAAGGACTCCCTGAAAGGGATCGCAGCCAACAATTCAGTAAATAATTCCAAGACTTGACAGTTGTGACAGCAAAGAAAATAATCAATGGTGGACGGCAGCTACAGAATGAGATAAATTCTCTCCGCACACTGTAGGTGACAGGAGAGTTATATTAGAGTGTACAAAGAATTGGAAAAACTAAATATACACACACATTCAATCAATAAGTGACCTCATGGATTGAATAGAGTTCTCAAGAAAAACCACAGACGTCCAGTAAATGTTTGAAGTTGTTCAACATCTTTAGCTGTCAAAGAAACACAAATTAAAACTATAGTGGGATTCTGTCTCCTGCCAGCCAGAAGGATTCTTATCAAAAAAGTAAAGTCCAACAATCGTTAGTATACACTCAACGGATCCAAATACAGGGATATGTGTGCATCCATGCTATTGATACACAATGCACAATAGGTAAGAAATGGAACCAGCCCAGAGGTCCAGCAACCGATGAAGATGAAGAAAATGTACATACACACAATACAGTCTTATTCAGCTGTGGGGGGTGAAGTTGTGACATTTACAGGAAATGAATGGAACTGGGCATCATCATGTTAAGCAAAATAACCAGATTTTGAAAGACAGTTATTGCGTGTTTTTTTCCTCATATGTTGAACCTACATTCAAATTCACACACACACAGTATGTGGGACATAAGTAGGAAGGCTACCTACACAAGGGGAAACCCGACAGGAAGGGAAGCAGAGAATGGCAGGGTAGCAGGATGTGTGAGACATGAAAGCAGAGTGTGAAGAAGGAATCAGGAAGTTAAGAGGAGGGGTGTAGTGACGGACCATTGGCAGGTGAGTACAGATGATGCACGTATGTATGCATGTATGTATATATGTACATATGTATGTACATATGTGTATGCACGTACCTATGTATGTATGTATGTGCATATGTACGTATATGCATGTATGTACGCATGAACGTACAATGTACGTATGTATGTACATACATGTGTATGTGTGCATGTATGTACGTATGTATGTTTGTACATATGTATGTATGTATTTATACATCTATGTATGTATGTAGAACATGTCCCAGAAAAACTATTGGCAGGTGAATAAGGGTGAAACATTATGGTACATTTGTATGAAAATGCCAGCGTGAAATTAACAATAATGATGATTTAAACATCAGAAAGCCCAAGCAAGTTCTGGATAGAGTACATCATGTCACTGCTGTTAAAGTATAAATTGTGTAAATATTTTAAACAGGTGGGCAATGTCAATGTAAGCTGAATATATGTTCGTATAATGAAGCAGGCATTCTAGTCCTTTCCATGCACATCAATGTGAGTGTTTATCACAGGACATGAACAAATGTCCACAGAAGAACCCCCAACAGCTGTGCATACTAGCACAAGATCTACAGAATTCAGGCCCTCCAAGCAGCCACCTAAGAGGGGTAAGGAGACTCCTGGGGCCCTATCACATATTCCTGATCTTTTGGCAACCAACAGATTCTGGAGAGGGAATCCTGTGGCATAGAGTGCTGCATCTACTGAGAGTCCACCAGGCTCGAGGGGTTAGTTTTAAACTCAGGATCGCGCAGACTGCCTTGATTGAACTCCGAGGGGCAGTAAAAGCCAGCACTAGTGAATAGAGGAAAGATGTTTGTAACTGGGAGATGTTGGTAGGGGTAGGAGGGAAATGGAAGGCAAGAGAAGGCCCAAGATTCACAATGTTCGTGTGTGAAATCATGGAAGAACTCCAAGCTGAAAAGCATGCTAATTACTCATTAGCGACAAAAACAAACAGTTTTGTGTCCACAAAATGGAATACTGTAGGATTGTAAGAATAAATAAACTACAGGAAATGTGTACGAATGAATCTCACAAACAAGTTTAGGAAAATAACCCAGAGTTTTACAAAATACATACGGCATGTTATTATCACAGTCCACGCACACTCAAAGCCTACCTCTGGGTTTGCTTACAGGACCAGTGACTGTCCTTGTGAGAGAGTGACTACAAGTAGAAACAGGAGGATGTTCCAAATATTAGCAGCATTCTTATCCTTGATGTGGGTTCCAGTCACGTAGTCCATCCAATTCACAGGAATTCATTGAGCTAACAATTATGACTATTGATTTTCTGTGCCTTATATATCAGTAAACTGCTCCTCAAAAGAGAGAAAAGAAAATCATCTACTACTACAAACAATCAGGATCACATCAAATTGGTGAGTATGATTAGTTAATTTACAATTCATGTATACTGGATATAACTGAGATATGAAAAGAAAAAAGAAAAAAATTCTGCTCCAGTTTGTACTTGAGAGGAATGTCATCTTGCCACAAGAGGGCTCCCTTGCTACACTCCAATACCTACGACAATCGCTTTTCTTTAGAGGGTGTTTGGGTACATTTTGTCTGTGCTTATCGTTGACTGACAGCCAGTGAAGGCCACACTCTGCCGAAACTGTCATCTATGTGATATAATCTGCACACTATGAATGGTAAAACTGTCTCACAAGTGGCCGTTAACAAGTACTGAAATTTGTTACTCTGAAAACTCCATTCTTACTGCTAGAAAGTTCATCTAACTTGATATTAAGCCTTCCATCGTAATTCCTTGCCTTTGTATCTGCTCTGACTCTTAGGATCCAATGTCTCTGTTGTTGACAGGGTGTACACTTCGGTTCAGCAGGGGACGCATTTTCATTGTTTACACCGTTCTTCAGACTATTCTTAACTTGATGGCTGCCAGGACTTTTTTTTTTTTCTCACTGCTGCCACATTAAACCATCTACAAACCTTGCACTGCGGAGTTCTGCTGACCCTTACTGGCTTTCTGTTAAAGGTAGACATTCCCTACCTATCACAGCAGTCTTACCCAGGCTCTCTAAGCTGGGTTAGGCACAGATGTACTGAGTGTTTCCTGCCGCATAACTAGTCCGTGACACGGTTTCAGTAGCATTCACCAGAAACGGCACATCTGAACAACTGTAATGGTGACTTACTTCCCTCCTCTTTGTTCATATATATTTTAGAACGGTTTCGTTTTTCTTCAGTGTACACGTGCTCTCTCTGCACCATTCCTTTCTTTCAGGTCTAGTAAAATTTGCTTGCAAAGAGAACTCATCTGCTGGGCCAGATTGCGCCTTCAGAAATGAGGATCACGACCGACTCTCCGTTTGTTTTCTCCTCTGCTGCTGCTTTGCTGTCCCTCCACCGGTTCACCAAACAAATACGGAGTGCCGGCATGGTGTGCGGGCCTCTTTGTAAAAGATGGAGTGGGCGAGGGCGGACTGTGACAGCATTCTGGCTTTCGTGAAACTTTATTTTCCACAGCAGAAGAAAATGGAAATTTCACATAGCAAACAGATCTGTCACGGTAGTAGATGCAAGCTTATTTTGCCGTGTGGTTACAAGGAGAAACTTTGGATAAGATGGTCCAGGACGACCTCTTTGGGAAAGGAGCATTTAAGACTTCAAAAGAGAGAAACTAGCCACAAAAATAAGCCAAGAAGAGGTTTCAGGAAAATAGCCATCGATGTCTGAGGCAACAAGCAGGACAGAAGACGGATACAGAGAGAGTCTAAAGACACAGACAGGGCTGTAGGAAAACACAGGACCCGCCAGACCAGATGGGGGCTCACAGGATTCATCAGCGTATCTGTATTTAATTCCAGTTAGATGAATTACATACTGTGGTTTTCTATTACATGCACCATTGTGGCTGCTGGAAGAAGGTAGCTTAGGAGTGGGGAATTGGCAAAAGCAGATGCCAATTCAAGAGGACTTCGATGGGTTGGTCTAGAGTCCTGGTGGTAAACATAAAAACAAGTGAAAACTCACAAATATTTTGGACATAAAGCAAAAAAAAAAACTTGGCAGTAGTTTGCATAGGAACTGGAAAGGCAAAAAGTCAACTGAACATTTTGTTGAAGAAACTCACTGTGTTTCATAAACCATTTTATAAATCAAAGGGAAACAACAGAAAGGAGGTTTAGCAGGGGGAATCAAAAGATGCATTTTTGAACATTCAAGGCCTGGTGTTAGCAGACATAGGGAAGCTGAAGTGTCCTGTGGGAGCATCTCTCTCTCTCTCTCTCTCTCTCTCTCTCTCTCTCTCTCTCTCTCTCTCTCTCCTCTCTCTCTCTGTTTCTCTCTCATCAATCTATCTATCTCTCTATCTCTCTATTTATCATCTATCTATCTCCTTTAGATACCAGTGAGCTACTTTGTGAAAACTCCAGTCTCCCCCAAAGATCCATCCCTCTGCCTCACAACCAACATTCCCTGAGCCTCCTCTTTCCTCAGAGAGCAGCTTCACTTCTGCCAGACATGTGTGTCAGTCTCCTTTCAGTCCCCAGAGATGGCAAGGAATCAAGAGGCAGACACTGCTTCTTGTCCGGTTTTGCAGTCCTGCACCACGGTTAGTAATTACATAGAACACATCCACTGTGCAGAGATGATGCGTGGAAAACGGCACCATCCAAACATCCCCATGTATCCAGAGGTGGTGGCGCATCCCTGCTGCCTGGGCACTCACACTTGGGAGGGAAAAGGAGGTTGAACGGTCACTACACTTTCTGGGCTAGCCTAATCTATGCGGAGAGTTCTAAGCCAGCCAGGACTGCAGAGTAAGTCTGTCTCAAAACAGCCATAGAGAACAATAAATCTGCTTTAAAACACAATGTAAAAACTGTCAAAGTCGAGTCGCAATGCAAATTAAAAACAGAAGAAGAACGAGCTTTTCGTTCTTAATGACAGGTGACGGGTGTTGGCCTCTTTATTTTCCCCACTAATCTCTGAGGTCACAGCAATCTTCACCACTAAACCAGTCTGGCAACTAGGAAGGTTCACCAAAGGGCACCCAGACACCACCCCAGCGCCTTCCTCCACCCTAATCCACTTCCTGTTCTGGTGGAAGGAGAGCCGTGGAGATCCACGTGCTGGTTTTTGTCAAAATGTGCCGTGGGATAAGAGGGAGAAGCAGGGGGAGGGGAGCGGGGCTCAGAGACAAGCAGGGCCGGGAGAGGGGCCACGGGTAAGTAGTCAGGGTTGGAAACAGTTGGCTCAGTGTCTCAGTCACTCCAGTTCCTCAGCTGATGGAGCAGAACATATAGACTCAACAGCTTACGAGCCACAGGAATTTATTTCTGCCGTTTCTGTTAACTGAGAAAGCCACGGTCAAGCACCGTCGGATCCACCGTGTACTGACCTGGAACCGGGGCCCCTTTTGGACTCGGTTTGTTCATACAGGGTCTTATCCTGTCGCTGAGCCCTTCCCAAAGGCCGCATCTCCTAAGGCCCTCACCTTGGGGGTGAAGATTTTGGCAGATGAGCTGGGAAAAGGGAAGACGTAATGCCTATTATACAAATGTGCTTCTTTCTTAAAAAAAAAAAAGTGGGCACGGAATCATTGTGTTTTCGTGATTAAAGAAAAACATTCAGATCATCCCAGGTCAAACTCTGTTCCCTAAATACACACACACACACACACACACACACACACACACACACACACACACACACACACACCACTCACACACACGAAGGAAGAATAGCATGATCATAAGTTATGGACCACGACGACTGCGGGCCACCTCCCAGGCAGCCACTTTACAGCGTCGCTCACAGATCTGCGTCGGCCCCATGGTGCTCTCTCAAGACTCTGAATCTTAGATGCACACAAGGGTGTCCAGCTAGGTGGACTTTGTTCTCGGTCTAGATTTCTCAGATCTTAGTCCCTGGCTCACATTCAGTTCCACATCTAGAAGTAGTGAAGAACAGCCTGATGTAGAATGCATCCAGGAAAAAATCCAATTTTTTTATACAGGCCATACATTTCAACACAGTGTAAGTCTAATGTTTATTCTTACTGCAACACAATAATCAGTTAATGAAAGGTCATGGTGCTTGGCAACCCCATTTAAGGGCACTCATACGCTCTAGATTTTTAATATTTTTCAGTATATAATATATTCTATGCAGTATAGCATATGATACAGCAAATATTGCAGCTGTATTTGACTAAAATTTACTTTTAATTTTAATATACGGATGGGCTGGGTTCAATTTATAGAATGATTGCCTAGCATGTGGAAAATCCTAGGTTTGCTACTTAGAACTCCATAAAAAATTTCAATATATCTATGAACTAATTCTTATTTGCCACAGCTCTTACTATGATTTTTCAAAACCTGAATACCAATTTCCCCTTTTATATAATCAAAACAGATTAAACCAACCAACTTCGCTAACTACAGGACAGATTCCATCTCATTTCTAATTTTAAACTCAGAGGTTGAAATCTCAGAGTCCCATGAATACTTCATTGGATTTTTTTTAGGTTACTAAAATTGACTTTAAATCCTTCCTTAGACTGCATGGGGATTGCATAAGGAATCCTGAACAAACAATGTAGAATAAAACTCCATCTTCAGGTCTGGCAACAAGTGCCTTTACCCACTGAGCCATTTTTCTACCTCTTGAGAAGTATCTTTCTAAAATCCAAAGCTTATGCCATTTTCCTTTGTAAAATGATTTGAGGACCCTCTGTTACTTGGGGACGATGCAAAATTTATTAAGCTCCAAGTCCCATCAGACTCTGCAAACTTGTCTTTGATTGTATCCACCTGAGCTCGGATGTTACTGTATCCTTAAGGCCACATGCTTGCACAGGTGTGAGCCTTTGAACCTTTGAATCTCTGTGCCCAGGCTGAGCTTTCCCTGTGGTCTTCATTCTCACCTTCTCCTAGAGTAACTTCAAACCATATGAAACACTCTAGAGGTCACCAGGAGACAAGGAGGGTCATTATAATGACATTGATGCATTATTGGCATGACTATTTATTAAAATATAGAGCACTGTCAGGAAGTAAAGAACACCAATTCCAGTTTTTACATAAAACTTAGTTCCTGGGTGTTTGAATAATGTGCTTGTGTTTGGACAAATCAAAGAAAGAGGTATTCATATATCAATCCGTGAGTTTCAGAATGCTTTGCCAAAAGCTAAGCACAAATTCAGGTATTTTCTAATTATTTATAGCCAATCTAGGTTTTCCTATTGCTTTATGAGTTATTATGAAGGGAATATTGGTGACTCAGTTGTCACAGCTTAATGGTTAGTATGTAGTTTTAATCTGTCTCTTTTAAAACTAGCACGCATTGAAAGGAGTTCAGCAAATATTTGCTAAAAGGGAAGGAAGGAGCAGTCTTTTCCTGGAGATGGTATTGTATTACAATTTATACAGAGTGATTAGTAGAACTGAGCATCTGTTTTGAAGGGTATGGCATATAGGGATCAGTAACTCTTTCTACTAGGAAGAAGAAAAAAAGAGGAATTCTCTATTAAGGCTCTTCCACGCTGAATCATTCTGCCTGATGGATTCAGTAGAAATGCTAAGGTCTAATGATTTGGCCCTTCCTGCAGACAATCGTAAAGCTGGTTTCAAGTGATGAATAAACTTCTTTCTCATTCAAAACTTTATTTCACCCAAGCTATCACACTGACACCACTCAGGCAGAATGCACTTTCAGAAATCTGAAAACCCAAATAAAGTTTTGCTTATGTTTTTATGTTACAGAATAAGTGTATAATTGAATGTTGACACTAAAACTCTAAATTATCTCTGTTTTAATAGCTAATAAACTGATTCCCAGAGCTTTGAAATAATGAGTTTAGCTGTGTAAAGTTCTATGAAAAGACTAGAAGTAAATAATAAATAATCATTTATATTTATAAATATATACATATATATTGAAGGGCACAGAAGTAGTTTCACAAAAACAACAGATTCCACATTCGGAAATATAATTTAGCATGTGTGATTATAAAATACTAATACTAGAGTCCTCTTGTTTCCTAAATTCTCTGGTGGTGTGGATTGTAGGCTGGTAGTCCTTTGCCCTATGTCTAAAATCCATATAGGAGTGAATACATACCATGCTTGTCTTTCTGTGACTGGGTTACCTCACTCAGGATGATTTCTTCTAGTTTCATCCACTTGCCTAAAATTTCAAGATTTCATTGGTCTTTTTTTCCCCCCACTGAGCAATGCTCCATTGTGTAAAATGTACAACATTTTCTACAGCAATTCTTCAGTTGAGGGGCATCTAGGTTGCTTCCAGGTTCTGGCTATTACAAACAACACTGCTGTGAACATAGTTGAACAGATGTCCTTGTTATATGAACAAGCATGCTTTCAGTATATGGCCAAGAGTGGAATTGCTGAATCATGTGGTACACTGATTCCCATTCTCCTGAGATACCACCATACTGATTTCCAAAGTGGCCACACAAGTTTGCACTCCCACCATCAGGGAGGAGTGTTCCCCTTTCTCCACATCCTCTTCAGCATAAACTACCATTGGTGTTTTTTATTTTAGCCATTCTGGCAGGCATAAGATGTTATCGTGCCAGGCGGTAGTGGCGCACGCCTTTAATCCCAGCACTCGGGAGGCAGAGGCAGGCGGATCGCTGTGAGTTCAAGGCTGGGCTGGACCGACAGCCTCCAAAACAATACAGAGAAACCCTGTCTCGTAAAAACCAAAAAAAAAAAATGTTATCTCAGAGTTGTTTTGATTTGCATTTCCCTGATGGCTAAGGATTTTGAACAATTGGTTAAGAGTCTTTTAACCATTTTAGACTCCTCTATTGAGAATTCTATATTTAGATCTATGCCCCACTTTTTTTCCTTTTTTTCTTCATTTATTTACATTTGAAACAATCTTTTTTTACATATCAATCCCAGTTCCCTCTCCCTCCACTCCTCCTCTACCCATACCAACTCCCTATCCCATCCCCTTTCTGCTCCACGGGAGATCTTCAAAGTCTGTCATACCATTTAGAGCAGGGCCTAGACCCTTCCCCATGTGTCTAGGCTGAGAGAGTGGGAACCCACTCCACATGGAGGAGTTCCAATTGTGAACTAGGGATAAATACTGATCTACTACCAGAGGCCCCATACATTAACCAGACCTCCAAACTTACATCCTCGTTCAGGGAGTCTGAACCAGTCTTATGATGGTTTCCCAACTATCAGTCTGAGGTTTATTTCCTTAGTTACGATAAAAGATAAGCTACATATAGGACTTTGGACTCACAAGGATGGGATGGATGATATTTTCTTTAAATCTTGCTGAATGTTGATGGACAAAATATTGTAACTGTGTTCTTGCTTGATAGCTGTTCTGTTATATATAATTTGACTATGTTAAAGTTAAGACCTTTCTTTTTGTTTAGACAGAAAAGAGGAAATGATGGGAAAGTCCTATGTATATGTTAATAAAGCACTGTTGGCTAATAGGGAAGCAAGATATGTGGGACTAGGAGTCAAGGAGGTTTCTGGGAAAGAGAGGCAGAGAGAGTCATGATGCAGTTGCCATAAGAAAAGAGGTCTGGACCCCTTTCTCCAGTAAGAGAAAAACTTAGATTAACAATTATGGGTAAATACTTAAGTCAGAGATAGCCAGTAAGAAACCACCACCAGAGTTCAGGGAAGCAGCTGTTCCTCCAGCAGCATCAGGTAAACAGGCCTGCTTCCAGGCCTGTGCTCCAGTGCCTGCAGATCGCCTGGGAACTGCACAGAGCTCCCAATCCCGGCGGGAGCCAAGCACCCCAGACTCCAGATCTTCTCTCCCACCAACGAGAGTAGGAAACCAGAGGACCCAGGGAGACCAGGGGAGTAGCTGTTCTGGATCAAGTACAACAGGACCCAGCATAGGGTCCAGGGGACCAGGTAAGAGGATAAGCACCCCAGATTCCTATTCTTCTTCTCCACCCACGGGAGAATGCTCCACCCAGCATTCGGACAAGGAATAGAAGAACCACCACATTATTGGACTTGCTAGCACCCACCAAAAGGGAACTCTGGTCCCCAGACCAGTAAGGGGCTCTTTCTGCACCCACTAGAAGAAGAGATGGGAAAGAGACAATACAAAAACACAGTCAGCAACAGAAAAACAAATATGACACCGCCAGATTCTAGAGACTCCACACCAGCAAGACCCCAACATTCCAATGCGAACGAAGCAGAAGAGGACGACCTTAAAAGCACTTTCATGAAAATGATAGAGGCCCTAAAAGAGGATATTGGAAAATCCCTCAAAGAAATGGAAGAAAAAACAAACCAAAAAATGCAAGAAATGGAAGAAAAAACAAACCAAAAAATGCAAGAATTGGAAGAAAAAACAAACCAAAAAAGGCAGGAAATGGAAGAAGAAATGAATCAAAAAATTCAAGAAATGGAAGAAAAAACAAAGCAAAAAATGCAAGAATTGGAAGAAGAAACATACCAAAAAAGGCAGGAAATGGAAGAAGAAACAAAGCAAAAAATGCAAGAAATGGTAGAAAAAACAAAGCAAAAAATGAAAAAAATGGAAGACGAAACAAACCAAAAAAGGCAGGAAATGGAAGAAGAAACAAAGCACAAGATGTGAGAAATGGAACAAAAAGCAAACCAAAAAATGCAAGAAATGGAAGAAAGAACAAACCAAAAAAATCACAAAAGGCAACAAATGGATGAACAGATAAACAGAAAATTGCAAGAAGCAATGCAAACACTGCAAGGGTTGAAAACTGAAATAGAGTCATTAAAAAAAACACAATCTGAAGAAAGGCAGAAAATAGAAAAGCTGGACAAACAGTCAGGCACTACCAATACAAGCATTACCAATAGAATAGAAGAGATGGAAGAGAGAATCTCAAGTGTTGAAGATACACTAGGAGAAATGGATTTATCAACCAAAGAAAACCTTAAATCCAACAAATCCTTAACACAAAACATCCAGGAAATATGGGACACCATGAAAAGACCAAACCTAAGAATAATAGGTATAGAAGAAGGAGAAGAAATCCACCTCAAAGGGGCAGAAGGCATATTCAACAAAATCATAGAAGAAAACTTTCCCAACCTTAAGAAAGACATGCCAATGAAGGTACAAGAAGCCTACAGAACACCAAACAGAGTGGACCACAAAAAAAAATCCCCTTGACACATAATAATCAAGACCCCAAACATACAGAATAAAGAAAGAATATTAAGAGCAGCTAAGGAAAAAGGTCAAGTAACATATAAAGGCAGACCTATCAGAATTACACCTGATTTCTCCATGGAAACGCTGAAAGCCAGAAGGTCCTGGATAGATATTCTTCCTACACTAAGAGACCATGGGTGCCAGCCCAGACTACTATACCCGGCAAAGCTCTCAATCACTATAGACATAGAATACAAGATATTCCATGACAAAACTAGATTCAAGCAATATGTGTCCACTAACCCAGCCCTACAGAAAATTTTGGAAGGAAAACTCCAACCCAAGGAAGCTAACTACAACCAGAAAAACATAAGCATTAGAGAATCCCTCTCTACCAACAGCCAAAAGAACAAAGGGGTGAAATTCCACACATAATTCCACCAACAACAACCATCGCAAATCGAAGAAGGATGAGCAATCAATGGTCATTAATATCCCTCAATATTAATGGTCTTAACTCACCCATAAAAAGACACAGACTAGCAGAATGGATTCGAAGACAGAACCCTTCCTTCTGCTGCATACAAGAAACACACCTCACCCTTAAAGACAGACATTACCTGAGAGTTAAAGGTTGGGAAAATTTTTTCAATCAAATGGACCCAAGAAACAAGCAGGGGTAGCAATCCTAATATCTAACAAACTAGACTTTAAAATAAAATCAATCAAAAGAGATGAAGGAGGTCATTACATACTCATCACAGGTGAAACCCACCAAGATGAAGTGTCTATCCTGAACATCTATGCCCCAAATACAAAGGCATCCACATTCGTTAAAGAAACATTATTAGAACTTAAACCTCCTCTAAAGCCCCACACAGTTATAGTGGGAGACTTCAACACACCACTCTCACCACTAGACAGGAATACCAAACAGAAACTCAACAAAGAAGCAAAAGGTCTAATAGAAGTAATGACCCAACTGGGATTAACAGATATCTATAGAACATTTCATCCACATAAAAAAGAATATACCTTCTTCTCACCACCACATGGAACCTTCTCAAAAATCGACCACATACTTGGCAACATATCAAACCTCAGCAGCTACAAAAAATTGGAATAACTCCATGCATCTTATCAGACCACCATGCTTTAAAATTAGAATTCAACAACAACACAAATTGCAGAAAACCTACAAACTCATGGAAATTGAATAATGCTCAACTGCACCATCCCTGGGTCAAAGAGGAAATAAAAAAGAAATTAAAGACTTCCTCGAATTCAATGAGAATGAAGACACAACATACCCAAACCTATGGGACACTTTGAAAGCAGTGCTACGGGGGAAGTTCATAGCACTAAGTGCTCACATGAAAAAACAGGAGAACAGTTATACCAGAGAATTAACATCACAGCTGAAAGCTCTAGAACACAAAGAAGCACACTCCCCCAGGAGGAGTAGACGTCAGGAAATAATCAAATTGAGGGCTGAAATCAATAAAGTAGAAACCAGGAAAACAATACAAAGAATCAATGCAACGAAGAGTTGGTTCTTTGAGAAAATCAACAAGATAGACAAACCTTTGTCCAAACTTACCAAACAGCAGAGAGTGAACACGCAAATTAACAAAATTAGAAATGAAAAGGGGGACATAACAACAGATTCTGAGGAAATCCAGAGAATCATTAGGTCATACTTTGAAAACCTGTACTCCACAAAATTCGAAAATTTAAAGGAAATGGATGACTTCCTGGACAGCTATCAATTGCCAAAACTAAATCAAGAACAGATAAGCAATTTAAATAGACCTATAACCCCTATGGAAATAGAAGCTGTCATCAAAAGTCTCCCAACCAAAAAAAGCCCAGGTCCAGATGGCCTCAGTGCAGAATTCTACCAGAAATTCAAAAACAGCTTATACCAATTCTTCTCAAAGTGTTCCACACAATAGAAGCAGAAGGGTCTTTGCCAAACTCTTTCTATGAGGCTTCAATAACCTTGATCCCTAAGCCACACAAAGATACAACTAAGAAAGAGAACTTCAGACCAATATCCCTCATGAACATTGATGCAAAAATACTCAATAAAATACTGGCAAATCGGATCCAAGAACACATCAAAACAATCATTCACCACGATCAAGTAGGTTTCATCCCAGGGATGCAGGGATGGTTCAACATACGAAAATCCATCAACGTAATCTACCATATAAACAAGCTGAAAAACAAAAATCACATGATCATCTCACTAGATGCTGAAAAAGCCTTTGACAAAATCCAACACCCCTTCATGATAAAGGTCTTGGAGAGATCTGGGATAACAGGGATATACTTAAACATAATAAAAGCTATATACAGTAAACCAACAGCCAACATCAAACTAAATGGACAGAAACTCAATGCAATTCCTCTAAAATCAGGAACAAAACAAGGCTGTCCACTCTCTCCATACCTTTTCAACATGGTACTTGAAGTTCTAGCTATTGCCATACGACAACAAAGGGGGATCAAGGGGATACAAATTGGGAAGGAAGAGGTCAAACTTTCACTGTTTGCAGACGATATGATAGTTTACATCAATGACCCAAAGAACTCTACCAGGGAACTCTTACAGCTGATTAACACCTTCAGCAAAGTGGCAGGCTACAAGATCAACTCAAGAAAATCAGTAGCCCTACTATATACAGATGATAAAAAGGCTGAAAGAGAAATCAGAGAAACATCACCCTTTACAATTGCCACAAACAACATAAAATACCTTGGGGTTACGCTAACCAAACAAGTGAAAGACCTGTATCGTAAGAACTTTGAATCTTTAAAGAAAGAAATTAAAGAAGCCCTCAGAAAATGGAAAGATCTCCCATGCTCTTGGATAGGTAAGATCAATGTAGTAAAAATGGCAATCCTGCCAAAAGCAATCTACAGATTCAATGCAATCCCCATTAAAATCCCAGCACAATTCTTCACAGACCTTGAAAGAACAATAATGAATTTTGTATGGAAAAACAAAAGACCCAGGATAGCCAAAACAACCCTGTTCAACAAGGCAATGTCCGGAGGCATCACCATCCCTGACCTCAAGCTCTATTATAGAGCTATAGTCCTGAAAACAGCTTGGTATTGGCACAAAAATAGACAGGTAGACCAATGGAATCGAATTGAAAATCTGGGTATTAACCCACACACATACGAACATCTGATCTTTGACAAAGAAGCTAAAAATATACAATGGAATAAAGAAAGCATCTTCAAAAAATGGTGCTGGCATAATTGGAGACTGGCATGTAGAAGAATGCGGATTGATCCATGTTTATTGCCATGCACAAAACTTAAGTCCAAATGGATCAAAGACCTCAACATAAATCCAGCCACACTGAACCTCTTAGAAGAGAAAGTGGGTGGTACCCTTGAACGAATTGGTACAGGAGACAGCTTCCTGAACATAACACCAGTAGCACAGACAGTGAGATCAACAATTAATAAATGGGACCTACTGAAACTGAGAAGCTTCTGTAAGGCAAAGGACACAGTCAGCAAGACAAAAAGGCAGCCCACAGAATGGGAAAAAATATTCACTAATCCCACATCTGATAGAGGGTTGATCTCCAAAATTTACAAAGAACTCAAGAAGCAAGTCTCCAAAACAGCAAAGGACCCAATTAAAAAGTGGGCTGCAGAACTAAATAGAGAGTTTTCAATAGAGGAGTCTAAAATGGCTGAGAGGCACTTGAGAAAGTGCTCAACATCCTTAGCCATCCGGGAAATGCAAATCAAAACAACTCTGAGATACCATCTCACTCCTGTCAGAGTGGCTAAAATCAAAAACACCAATGACAATTTATGCTGGAGAGGATGTGGTGAAAGGGGGACACTCCTCTATTGCTGGTGGGAGTGCCAACTGGTTCAGCCACTTTGGAAATCAGTATGGAGATTCCTCAGAAAAATGGGAATAAACCTACCACAAGACCCAGCAACTCCACTCTTAGGCATATATCCAAAAGATGTCCATTCATACAACAAAGATGTCTGCTCCACTATGTTCATAGCAGCTTTATTTGTAATAGCCAGAACTTGGAAGCAACCTAGATGTCCCTCACCCGAAGAGTGGATAGAGAAAATGTGGTACATCTACACAATGGAGTACTATTCAGCAGAAAAAAATAATGGAATCATGAGATTCGCAGGCAAATGGATGACACTAGAAGAAACCATCCTGAGTGAGGTAACCCAGTCACAAAAAGAGAAACATGGCATGTACTCTCTCATATATGGATTTTAGACATAGATCTGGGGAGTGCCAGCCTACAATCCTATGGCCAGAGAGTCTGGGAAACAGAAACTTTATTTAGTGGCTGATCGAAGAAGAGGCAGGCTCCCTTGGTTAAGTACTGAGCTGAACTCAAGAAAGCCAGTAACAGAGAGGGAGGACTGATGATCAAAGGGATTAAGACTGGGCTGGTTTAACCCCCAGAAACAGCTGACCAGACAAAGGTTAACTCTTGAATCCCAGGCATAAGCCTGGGAATCCAGCATGAGACTGATCAAGACCCCCTGAATGTGGGTGTCAGTGAGGCGGCCTAGGGAATCTATTGAGCCTTGGGCAGCAGATCAGTACCCATCCCAAGTATACACACGGACTTTGGACTCCCATAGAACAATGTGAGGTGCACTCTCACCCTGAACTCTTGGGGAAGGGTCTAGGCCCTGCCCTATATGAAATGACAGACTATGCACACCCCCATGGAGGGCCTCACCCTCCCTGGGGAAATGAGGGGATAACGGGGGGGGGGGGTTGGGGGAGGGCACGGGAGGAGGGGAGGGAATGGGAGAGGGACCTGGAACTGACTTGTGAAGCAACCTCGTTTCTTATCTAAATTTAAACTGGAAAATAAAATTTTTAAAAAAAAAGAAAAAAACAAAAAAAAATTAAAAAAGCACCACCAACAGCTTCATAATTAATATAGTGTCTTGTGTGTTATTTGGGGACTGCCATGTGGCAAAGCCCAGGCAACTAGCAGGGGTGGGGGGGAACCAAAGTGGCTGGCAAGGAAAAGGCTTCACCGTACATCACCCTTGCTCAGGTCAGCTGTTTCTGTGGGTTTCTCCAACCTGGTCTTGACCTCTTTGCTCATCACTCCTCCCTCTCTGCAACTGGATTCCTGGAGTTCAACTCAGTGTTTACCTGAGGGTGTCTGCTTTGCTTCCATCAGCTACTGGATGAAGGCTCTAGGATGGCCTATAAAGTAGTCATCAATCTCATTATTGGGTAAGGGTATTTAAGGTAACCTCTCCACTATTGCTTAAATTCCTAGTTGGGATCACCTTCGTAGATCTCTGGACATTTCCCTAGTGCCAGATTTCTCTTTAAACTTATACTGGCTCCCTCTATTATGGTATCTTTTATCTTGCTCACCTCTATTCTTCCCCAGTCTCAATCTTCCTGCTCCCTCATGTCCTCCTCTCCCCTCTTCTTCTCCCCTTGTCTTTCTCCTAACTCCCTCTCCCCTCCTCCCATGCTCCCAATTTGCTCAGGAGATCTTGTCCCTTTCCCCTTCTCTGGGGGACCATGTATGTCTCTCTTCAAGTCCTCCTTGCTTCCTAGCTTCTCTGGCTCTGTGGATTGTAGGCTGTATACCCCACTTTTTAATTGGATTGTTTGGTGTTTTGGTGACTAGCTTCTGAAGTTCTTTGTATATTTTAGAAATGAGCCCTCTATCAGATGTGGGGTTGGTGAAGATCTTTTCCCATTCTGTGGGCTGCCATTTTTGTCTTGTTGACTGTGTCCTTTGCCTTACAGAAGCTTGAACCAAGCCTGCTGAATGTGGGTGCTAGTTAGGAGGCCAGGGCAGTCTATGGGACCTCTGACAGTGGAGACAGTATTTACCCCTAGTGTAGAAATGGACTTTGGGAGCCCATTCCCTAAGGAGGGATACTCTCTCAACCCAGATATAGAGAGGACCCTAGGCCTTCCCCCAAATAATATGACAGACTTTGATGATCCCCATGGAATACCTCACCCTCTCTGGGGAAGGGATGGGGTGTGAGATGGGAGAATGGGGGGGGGAACATGGGAGGAGGATGGGAAGGAGAAGGAACTGGGATTGATAGATAAATAAAATTGCTTCTAAACTGAACAAATAAATAAAATCTAAGCAAAAATACTAATTAGATACTGTCTATACAATGTAAGCTAAAACATGGAAGTTGGATGAATAGAAATAATTTTATCCAGCTTTCTAATATTAACATGAAGTTGGAGACAGTATTTTCTTAATTAAAAAAATGCAAGTGTGCCTCCGTATGCGTTGTTTTTATACAATCAATTGTATTGGTTTCTTCCCCTTTTCTCAATTATACACTGTTAGGTACTTTTTGTTCCCATGATAAGACACCATAACCAAAAGCTAGTTACCAAAGGAAGAGTTTGTTCTGGCGCATGGTTCCAGGAGAGTCCTCGATGGCGGGGCAGCATGGCAGCAGGCACCCAGAGCAGGAAGCTGAGAGATCACATCTTCAACCACAGCACAAAAACAGAGCAAACCGGGAGCAGGCTGAGAATGCAAACTCCCAAGGCCTGTTCACAGTGTCATACTCCCTCCAGCCAGGCTCCTTCTCTTCAAAGCCCATAACCTCCCAACAGTGCCACCAACAGGGAGCCACAAGCTTACGTGTTTGGGCCTAAGGGACCAGTTCTCACTCCAATCACCACATATGCTCACCAAGTTTTCAAAGACATTTGGATTACTGGGTCATTCCAAAAAGGTAGCCAGGTTTTAGTTTTATCATTTTCCTTATTTGCTTTGTCTGCTTTCTAGGTCATTGTTTTTTTTTCATTCTCTTTATACCCTTCAGACATGGAAGCTGTGCTTCCTATGCAACTGGAGCTTTCCTTGACAAGGGGGACAGTGTGGAGCCTGTGACAGTCTCTCTTGTCACAGCAGTCATGCTGGCATTTCTGAGGAAGCATGACAGCTGCCAACCCTTTTAAGGTACTTGCTACAAAACGTCACACTCTGTTCTAAACATTGCATTGAAATGCCTAAACTAAGTCTTATTCAGAAATATGGTGATCCTGTGTTCTTTCTCCTTTCTTATGGTTCAGCATTAACTGGGATTTGAAAATTGCCTTTACGCCATAGAGGGTCTATTGATAAATGCAATGCAGTGATTGATAAGTGCAATGCAGTGATACAATAGCAGATTCATTAGGAAAAAAGTCAGTCATTTCAAAATCAATGGGCCAGTACCTGATAAAATTAATAGCAATTGTTTTAATACTAAATTTGATTGTTCATAAATGAAACAGACCTGTATGGTTGTCACTCTTAGAAGAAAGGTGGCCTCCTCAGTAAAATCCCAGAGAAATATTTGCATGCAGACCATCTGGGAGCACGGAGAATATATGTGCATTTTCTTATGGGTTGACATCAGGAATAGACTTTGGTACCTGCAAGAGTAGGTACCATAGCACCCCGGACACAATTAATTTGTCTAATGCTTTCCCCAATCACTTGCTACCTTATTTTCTGAAATGGGGCTCCTTATTGAATCTGGAATTCACTCATTTGGCTATGTTGGCTGGACAGCAAACCCCAAAGATCCTCCAGTCTCTGCCTCTCCAGCACTGGGGAGTGAGGCACACTTCACCGGGCCTATGTATTTGCTTGAGTATTGTTTTTATTTGTGCTAGGGACTCAACTCCATTCCTCATGTTTGCTAGAAAGGACTTTACCAGCTGAGCCATCTCAGTATCCCCTCCAAAACACACTCAGTTAAATAAAGGAGAGGAGGGAGAATACCATGCTACTTGTGTCCTAGTTAACTATTCTACCCAAATTAGAAAGAAATGATCATTCAATATTTTAACATGAATGTTGTAAATGCTTGTTATCGGCATGTCTCTGGGACTCCAGCTGCACTGGGATTACTGCATTTTGCTAATGTGAAAGGCTAAAATTCCTACGTGTGGTGAAAGATAGACACACAGTCATGCTGAGTGTTCTGGGGGAAAGACACTTCTAATGTTGACATTCAGACCGAATCCCACAGCTCCCCAGGCATGCCAAATCACTGGGAAGCTAGGATGCTTTGCATGAAGTGATTAATGACAGGGTATGAGTCGCCATTCTCTCTTCTTGAAAAGGACACCTGAGAGTTTTAGTGGCTGCAAGAGCACTGTTGTTGATGTGTCAACAGCTCAGATGCTTTTGCCAACCTCTGAACCATATCATGGAGCAACGGGAGACGGGACCACAGGGGCCAGACAGGCTAAACCTCTGACGTCACACCAGCTCCTCTCCAGCAGTGGAAAGTTGGACAAGATCACAAATCTTGGTTTCCTCATCTATAAAATGGAATAACCATAGTGAATCTTGCACATCTCTTAAGGGTCTGCCTGAAATGCCACTTTTTTATATCCAGGACAAGCTTATGAAACTCTTCTCATTTTAAAATTTCAGTTACAATGATTTGCAAGATACCACCAAATGTTTCACACACTGAAGTAGGCTCCTGCTTTACTAAGGAACTGGAGTGCTTGCGTTCATTGGCAACTTGTTTGCTGAAAAGCTTCTGTTAACCTGATTGTGGTTCTGCTAACTAACTGCTTAAAAAAAAACCAAAGCTGTCCACCTTTTCTTCCATAGCTTCTTGGACCCCAAGAGGAGAGGTCTGACATTTGGGACTGAGTTTCCCAAAATATCTAACTCTGCCCATTGTCCAGTTCCCATCTACTGCACATGGAAGCTTCTCCAACAACGGCTGAGCCAGACACGTTGATCTATGGGGATAGCAGAATGTTGTTGAAAGTAATGTCACTGCTAGGTTTCTTCAGCAGAACAATTATATTTGGTTTTCCCCTAGACCCACGGCCTATCCAGTGTCAGATATAAGAGCCAGAGGGGATGGATGGCTCCAAAGGCCCAGTGCTCCACCCACAGACACCATAGGATTGCGACACTTACTAATTCACAGAGATTGCTGCACAGCACTCACAGGGCCTGCATAGGTTCAAGCCAGAAAGGGTCCCAGCACTGAAAGGTGAAATGGAAATATACTCCTCTGCCACCCGGAGTCTCACTAAGTGAGTGTATTAATCACAATTCAGGGAAGGCCCCATGCCCAGCAGTAGACGGCCGACACAAAATGAACAAAATGCTGTCTTGTAAACTTTTGTTTCATATTGCTTACTGGTCTTTTGCTTGTATAGTATGGTTTCCAATTTAGTGTTTTTGTGGGTTCTCTGTGTGTGTGTGTGTGTGTGTGTGTGTGTGTGCGTGTGTGTATGTCTCTGTGTATGTGAGAGAGAGAGAGAGAGAGAGAGAGGCAGAGAGAGACTGAGAGAGACAGAGAGAGAAAGAGAGAGGCAGAGAGAGAAAGAGAGAGAGAGATATTCTTGTTTGTTTGCCTGTTTGTTTCCTAAAGAGAAAGAGAAAGATAGGACATAGACTCATGTGGATGGAAAGGTGGTGAGGATCTGGGAGAAGCTAGATGAAGGGAAAAGCATGATCAGAATATATTATATGAAAAAAATTAATTATAGTATTAACAGTTAATTCAAAGCAAGTGTATTTTTTTGTTTTATGAGAAATCCAGTACAGGTTGACAGAGGTGTGGAGAAGCAGTGTACCCCTGTTGCATATAATCACTCTGAGACCCAGGCTAAGGAAGTTTGCAATGTCTTCAGTATATGTCTCCATGGATTACTCTAGATGATGACATCACCCCTCCTTTAGAGAAGAAGAAATAAATACATATAGTCATTCAAGAGATTTTTATTTCCAGCCCTGAAGGAATGGCTGGCTTCAGTCTACATTGCATTCAGTGGAACTCTCTCTCCAATCTCAGTTGCAAGTAGCTGGAAATGCAGGATTCACCCATGCTCGGTATAAACTATGACATTATGAGCACAGAGACTTTCTGTGCCATCATCCTTGACCTGGCAGGGTCCAAAATAATATGCATATGATGTTGTCAATGGCTATGGAGAACGTTCAATGAAGGAAAATTCTACCATCTCTTCCTAATGTCATTTTAAAAGAAACAAACTTATGGTTATATCTAAATTGTGTCTCTCTTCCTCCCAAAATCCACACAGGGATGTCCTATCCCCTTCACCTCCAAAAATGATTGCATTTATGAAAAGGCCTTTAATGAGGCAAATAAGTGAAAGTCAATTGTGAAGGTGGGCCCTAACCCAGTTGTGACTGATGACCATATATGTAAAGGAATACAGACATAGAGGGAGAACCATGTGAGGAAATAGGCATAGATCAACTGTCTGCATGACAGTAAGAGAAGCCTTAGAAGAAACCAAACTTGAAGATATTTTGATCCTGTATTCCCAGAACTGTTAGAAATCAATTTTTATTTTAAGTCCAGAGCTATAATATTATCTTACAGCATACCTTACAAGCAATATTTTACTCTTTATTTTTCTCTTGCAACGAAAACAAAAATTACCTAAATCTATAAAAATAGAAGTTGCAGAGTAGGAAATACAGCCAACATCTTGTAGTAAAATCCAAAATATTTAAATGGCTACAGAGTAGACAAGTGTGGACTGGCTTTGATTGTTTTTTTGTTTGTTTTTGTTTTGTATTTTCTCTAAAACGAGAAACATTTAAGACTTACTCTTAAAAGTGGCCCTTATGTGTACACACCGCCATGTTTAAGCATGTTTGTTTCCTTATTGTTTAGTTTTAAGACTCCTTAATATATACTGGACACAAGATCTTTACCAGATATTTTATTTGCAAACACTTTCAAGTTACTGTGCTTTCATTTGCTGAACAGAGTGCCTTACTAAGAAAACTATTTTATTTAGATGAAGTCAGACTTAGTCCTTTCTTTGGTGAATCATGTTTTTGATATATCTAAAACTCATTCCCAAAACAAAGAAGAAAATGTGGGTTTCTGCTCTGCTTCCTTTCTGAGTCCTTTGGCTTTGTGTTTACCGTCCCTCATGTACTGAGAAAATGTTTACGTAGTCCCTGCTATGTGTCAAGATTCTCTTTCTTGCACATAGTGTTGAATGCCATTCATTCTCTTTCCATATGTGTTTGACATTTATTTGACTATGTCTATTGCATGGAAGACAATATGTAGGGCCCAAGTAAGAATACAAATACAATGTTTCAAAACACATCCCAACTGTCCTCTGCAGATACCCTAACTCTGTATCTATGTAACTCTCACACTACTGAAATAGATTATGCCCAACGTCACTCATGAATTTGATCTGTGGGATTCTTTAAAAAAAATAGCAATTGTGTTAAAGTAGCTGAAATTGAATGAGCAGATAGATTTCAGTACTGCACCATCCAAATCTTATCTCTAATCCAATAGAGCACAATTCATCCTTGTTAACTCCTGCGTCAGACTCCATCTTTCTATCTCCGCGCCTACCTCCACCTCCAGGTTTTTAGTTTAATTATATTTTATAAGAATGGCACTCTTCACGTCCCAACTGGTCATTTAAATTATCCACACATATCATTGTTTTATTTGATGAGACTAGACAGCTCCTAAATAACCCACCATAATTTGTGTATTGTCTTCTAGTTATATTTTCTAGCTCAGTACTCTGGGATTTTGTGGTAATGTATTATTTATGATTTAACAAAGCTTGCCTGAGGGTTCAGAATGCAAAGCTAGCCACAAAGCATAGAGGCCAGGCAGTGGTGGCCACACCTTCAATCCCAGGACTCGGGAGACAGAGCCAGATGGATCTCTGTGAGTCCAAGAGCACCCTGGGCTACATGAGAGTGAATCAGTCTAAAGAGTGACAGAGCTCACTCCTTTAATTCCAGGGATGTGGAGACATGAGTGATAGGGCTGGCTGGGTGGAGAGAGGAACATAAGACAGGAGGAGACAGGAACTCAGAGCATTGCATTGCACTCTGAGGATTTGTGGAGACAGGATCACCTATTTCAGCCTGAGGTAGAGATAAGAGCTAGTGACTGGCTTGAACCCCAATATCTGTCTCTGGGTTTTTATTATGCATGATGTAGGTTTTTGCTTTTTCTCTCTTTTTTTATAATGAGAAAAAATGTAAGTTTATAGAAAGTCAGATATACAGATTCCCAGTTGAATTATTATTTTCATGAACAATATAAAACACATGCTTTTTTCTGATTTGGTACATTGCCCAACCACTGTGTAGTTGGTTACTATTTCTCCCTGCTCTTATCTAGGAATGGAGTCCCTCTACATAACTGTATCATAGGAACAGATAGTTGAAAATTTAAGGGGAAGCTAGATGAATATCGCATCCCCTCTCATCGACTCCAACTTCAACTGAAGCAGACCTCAGCCAGATAACCAAGGAACTGGCCCAGTCCTCTGCCTCACTTCCTCTGTGGAATCATTCACTGTTGCTTCTTAGTAGCAGACCTTGTCCTGGTGCTTACTTCAGACTGTTCATCTTTGCCTGGTAAGGGTTTCATACTATATTCCTGTAGACTGGTGGCATAAAGAGCAAACGTTCACGTCTTACACGTTTTAGAGCTAAAAGACTGACATGAAGTCACCCCTGCACGTGTGTCTGGTGAAGGCCTGCGTCCATATTGGAAGGCAGCTGTCTTCTTCGTGACTCTTTACACAGAGGACACAAGAGAAGGACAACCCCTCTCTTGTCCCTTCTTATGTGGGTGCTAATCCCACTCTGGGGGCTCCACCCTGGTCACCCCATCTCTATCTTTGACCACAGCGGGGGTTGGGTTTCAGCGTCTGAATTTAGGGGAAACCCAAATGCTCAGTTCACAGCAATGCTGTTGAAATTACTTGGCAATATTTTTTTTAAGTTTTAAATTAAGTTTCCCAGAGCTTCTCCAGAAATAAACTAGTTTAGTGGGAGATACACACACACACACACATGCACACACACTCTCTCTCTCTCTCACACACACATATATAGCTGAGTAAATTAAAGAAAAATGAAGATATCAAGCTTCAACAGTTGTCTAGTGCATAGAACTACACTAGTACATAGGGGTTTCAGACATGTAACAATCAGTACAGTCCTTTGATATCCACAAAAATATAAAGATGAAAAACATAAACTCACTGAAAAGTCCTTAATATCCACTTGAAAATTAGAGAATATCTTGATGTTTCATTTTTGTATATTTTTGCATATTAAATACTCATTTTATTTTAAACATTGAGTTTTCCCAGACTTAATATCATGAGGTGTAAAAATAGCATAACTTTTCATATTTTCATTGTAGAGCTTTCAGACATTAAATATTTTCTCTCCGGGTCATAAAATGTATCTTTGTGGTGAGCTTTTATCTGATGAGGAGAAATGTTGTATTTTATTAATATTTCTCACTCTTGATAGGTGGCTCTGCCTCTGTGACCTCATGTGATCTCTGGAAGCTCCTTGGGTTCTATCCAGGAAACGTTATTACAAGACTGGGTGGTGTTTTCTGGGAACACTAGCTTCCTGTGACACACAGAGAGCAGTGTATGATTTTGCTGCAATTCCATGAAAAAGGAGTAAGAAGACCAGGTGGGCACAAGGACTATTATATACAGTGATCTGGTTACCTCTGAAGATGAACCCAGGAAAATCACTCTAAAATCTTACAAAACCAAATGCAAACAAAAAAAAAAAAAAGAGGAGTGTAAAAGTGACTCAGTGGTTAACAGCACTGGCTGCTCTCTAGCAAAGAGGATTCAGTTAGCATAAGATACTACAGGCTCCTTGAGTTTTCCCTGACATGATCCAAGAAACAACATTATTCCAGGGAGCATGTTTCAAGTTTCGCTCCAGTATGATACAGATAAGCTAATGTTTAGGCACTGAGAGAGACTCTGAGATCAGTAAGGTCCAGCCAGAATATTTGCTCACAAACTTAAGCAAGAGTCGGACATCAGGACCATTTAGCCGAAACACTAAAAGAACCACATATGCCATTGATTAAAATAAATAAGTCTGTGCTTGGCAGATCTGTGGGAGATGGGGAAACTAGACTTAAATTTGGGGCATTATCAAGATACAAGATGTTCTCCGGGGAAAGCTGAGTAGGCGATTGCTTCTGATTATAGTCCATGGACGTGGTATCTGTCCTTGGAAAAAGAGTTAATGTAGAGAGAGTGGAGAACTGCTTAATATTGTACGAATGGATTCCATTATTGCTGCGTGTCTATTTTCTCAGAATTTAGCAGGGAGAAGAAAACTCACACAACTTACCAACCTCAAGAAGCTCAGAAGTGACACAATTTATAAGGCCTCTCTCCAAGCTTTTAAACTCAGTGAGCAACTTCAGGGGGTACAAGCTCTCCAGATGCTGAGCCACTAAGCAGGTCTCCCAAGGATAGAGCTACCTCAACTCAGCACCCATGCTGGTGAACTTACAATGGCACAGATGACTCTGAATGACCTAGGCTCCTATAGTGACCTCTCATCCATGCTACAGTAAATAATCCCAATAATGTATCTGTTCATGAAGTTAGGCTTGGCTAGAGTCATTTCTTTCATCTATTTTCAGTGCCCTGTCTGGGATTAATAGGTGTTTATTTACATAATGGGGGCGGGGCCTACAACAATTACAAAGAAGAGAAGCTCCAGTGTGTATGTGTTGCGACACTGAAATTAATTACCTTTAAGAACAATAATAGAGTTCTTTCCTAACATGTGTAAGGCCCTGAGTTTGATTCCCAGCACTGTTCATCTGTATAAATTCAACTGTATAAAGACTTATAAGTAGATACATTCTACAACAGAACTCTATAAACATATTCATGAGCACAGAAAAAATCTAAACAGCAAGAGAATAGAAAACCCACAGTTAACCCAAAGCACCAGTGAGTTCAAGGCTACCAGGAAGACAAAGCAAGGAAAGGAAAGCCATGTCAATAAATAATGCTGAGAAACTGTACATACATAAACCAAAGAATAAAATTGTACTCCCATATAACATCATACACAAGTCAACCCAAAGGACATTGAATATCCAAAATTGCAAAGCTGCTAACCAAAAAGTACCTTCAACCAAATGCAACTTACCTTTCCCTGGCCATTGTTAAATTTGACATTAGCCATTTATGAATTGTATAATATGCACAAGAATTAATTGAACTAAAAATCAGTTAACAGAGAATTAGTCAAGTTTACTTGTCGTAGATAAATTAACCTTTGAATCAGGTAACATGATAAGCATGTAAGTTATTCCTAAAATTGCTATTGCTGTATATCTACACTGCCCACAAAAGACACTCTTGCTTCTAATGGTATGAAATTATTTTAGGATTTTTAGGCAGAATAATGACTTTCAAAGTTATATTTGTGACATAAAATTTCTTTTTAGATTTTATTTAATGAAGTGCTCAACATACATAGGCTTGCACATGATCTTTCTGGTCACAAGCCCTGAAAACCATGTAAGTTTTGTCTATTTTTCCATAAGATTTTTCAGTCTCAAGTGGTTAAATAAAAAGAATGTAGGTATCCTCCAAAGAATAAAGGTACTATAGAAAAAAGTGAGTCTCTTTCTGTTTATGTGTGCGTGTGTGTCTGGCATATGAATTCGATGTCATATTCTCTGCATGAAAACCTTTATGTAAATTTTTGAGCATAACAGATTTGTTTAATTCCAACATAGTCATTCCTTGGTGTTCACACAGGATACCACAATTCTCAGGTATTCAAGACACATATATAAGACAACATAATATTTAAACCAAGGCATAGATATACACATCTTTCTTTAAATCACTTCTGGATCATTTTATATCCTTATAGAACTTTATTTCTTAAGAAATGGCATCAATAAAAAATGTTTACACAATGATAGGCAATGTTTTATTAGAACATTTTAGATCTCTGGCTGGTTGAATGCTCAGCTGTCAAGTCTGTGGGTGAGGAACCCAATAATTTTTTTATAATACAAAGTAACTATGATACTCCTTATTAGTTCTAATATTGAGCCTTATACAGTAGGCAGTTTATATGACACTTTAGTTAAACTGTGATGTTTAAATTTCTGCTCACCGCTGTAGTACAGTCTGGGTTCTAGGAAGGTGTGATTTCAGGTAAATAGTTTCTATTTCATCTATTTAATGTGATATGCAGTTAAAATGGCAAAATCGTGCCAAAATAAGATGAAATTGGAAAGTTGATAAGCATATGAATCTAAAAGTACAGGCAGAAAAGTTTGATTTTTCACAACTTCATGAAGCCTGTGGGAAATCTCCTTCATCTTAGCACAGAAGAGGGGAAGTGGTAAGCACCCTTGGCAGTGATGAAAGAGACTGGAATCTCACAGGAGAAAGGGAACTTTACACTGTCATCGCAACATGGCGTCGTCATCTACAAAGTTCATGCTCACAACTTCCGCAGTGGGGTTGAAAAGGAGGATGCTTTAAGAAGGCTCACAATTTTGTGTTGGATCACAGTCATAGCTACCTCAACCACATGCAGGGTGCATGACTTCCAGCTTGACACACCTGTGGCGGTCTGTTTACGCCCCCAAGAGGCAAAGAAAGGAAGACGTCTCTTTGTCACACGAAACAGCTCCAACTTGATTCCGTGGACAGTGAAGACTAAAATCAGATTCCAGAGCACACGTGCAAACTGATTACTGTTTTTGGGAGTCAAATCCTGAATTTGTTGTGAAAAGTCAAAGCACTAGCGGCCCAAGAAAGAGTGAGGAGAAAGACAACAGCCACAGCTGCTTATCAAGCAAATGTGGCCACGCCTGACCTGCAGTGGTCAAAGCTACGAAGAGGGGTCAGAGAGCCATTTCTGAACAGCAAAGCAAGACTTGCATCTATGAAAGTACCACCGGGCGCTGGCGCTCCAAGTGCAGCCTCTATCACGACGGTGTCAACCTCTTACAATGTGAGGACATTTCCACCAGCTTGAAAACAGTACCCAGAATTGCCATAAAAATATTGAATTTCAGAGAGAGCTTATAATCCTAGGAAGAATTACAGGGAAATGCCTCTGAGGAAGAAATGATTTTGAAAGGCCGCATCACACACAGTGCTAGGTCAGCTTCCATTCTCACATCCCAGGGTTTCTTCAGACACTGTTGACACCAAGATCGTCCCTGTTTGCTCTCCAGTGCTCCCCCTCTGTGCGCCTCAGTAGTCTAGAAAGTTCTTAAACACATGGTCAGATGGGTGAGGCTGATGCCAGTCAACAGCCTAAATGGCTGCTGTTACTTCCCTGGCTCAGAAGGAACTCCTATCTTGATTTTTGAAATCAATTTTGGCAAATCGGTCCTCAATGGTGATATTTTTTATTAGACCTAAGCTATACTGGGATTAAATCTATGGAGGTCTAAATGATCTGTCTCTACTGGGGGTGAAAGCTGAGCTCTCTCTGTGTTTAGAAAACAGTTGGCTTTCTAGATAGTCTCTCTCAATTTCCCTCTCTGTCTCTGTATCTCTCTCTCTCTCTCTCTCTCTCTCTCTCTCACACACACACACACACACACACACATACACACACAAACACACTCATAGTCTCTAGACTCAGAAGCCCACACTACACTTTTGTAACACTCCACCCCACTAAAAATGCCACTTCTCCTCCTGAGGGGAATTTATAGTTGGTCAGTATGCATTTCAGTGTATTATATTGGTTTTGTTATTGTCTCTTATATTACTTTTGTTTACTAGTTGGATTCTTTTCAGTTTTTTCCTTTCCTTAAGGATGTCATTTAGATTTATATTAAAACGTTAATAAATAGCAGGGTGGTGGTGGCCCTTGCCTTTAATCCCAGAACTCAGGAGGTAGAGGCAGGTGGATCTCTGAGTTCAAGGCCAGCCTGTTCTACAGAGAGAGTTCCAGGAGAACCAGAGCTACACAGAGAATCTCTGTCATGAAAAAAGGCTTTAATAAGTAAATTCCTTTAGGTTGAGACTTGATTGTCAATGTATCTTTATTTTGTTTTTATCCACTTAGTCTCAGTATCCATTCTAATCCCATTGGACAGAATCCACTATAATAATTTACTTGCCATAGAAGAAAAGAATTAACCTCTCTCATCTTATTTGGAAAAAAATACTCAGGACTCATCTAGAAAGCTAACAACCAATTAAAGATTGTTTTGTATAGTGGGAAGTGATTTTAAAACCAATTGGACTTAGACAAGAGTGGAAAATACCAAGATCAAAGGATAATAGAAATAGTGTAAACATTGGAATTGTAGAGAGAAACATAAAATCAATCCAAATGGCCTGAAATTCTTTTAAGAAGGAAGGAGGGGGTGGAGACATAAAACGAAAAGAAAAGTTGAGCTACAAAGTCAAAATCTAAACACTATCTTAAAAGTTTAGTGTAGGAATTTTGTCTGCTTTCTGGAGAATCCTTCTGAAACTAGCAAGAGACTAGAGACCAGCTAAACCTTGTTTCACTGTCTGCTTGGGTTGTTTTTATACAACTTCTTGTCTGTGTTTTTTTCTGCAGACATTTTTTTCTATTCAGTTTGCTCAGAATTGGAGAGACAACTCAGGCTAGGCATAACACGGCCAGTATGAAGATAGTGAGGAATTTTTACAGTTTTACAAAGCTCCTTTTTGTGTGTGTGTGTGTGCATTTCCTGCCACAACGTGTGGCTGGTTAGCCATGTGCTCAATTAGAAATAGATCAAAGTGTGTTCTTCAGACCAGCACTGCCTGATACCTTCATCTGCAATCCCACCACAAAATAAATTCCCCTCCCACAACCCCAGACTTACCAAATAAGTCAACACAGCAGGTCACAGCTACTTAAGAAACCACCCATCTTCTAGGGATGTGCACCAACATCTAAGACTCAGCCTCGGTGTTCCAGCCACTGTACCTTCATCTCAATGTCTGTGCTGCTGCAGCAAACTGAATCGTGACCTTCTAAATGTCACATACTGTAATTACTTTTGTCAGTGGGATCTAGAATAAATCCCATTCAAGTTTGACGGCTGCTACAGAGGCACAGAAACTCACAGAAGGATGGCCATATGAAGACAAAAGAGAAAGGCACGTCTACAAGACAAGGAGGCGTACCCTAACCCTACACTGATCCTTCTAGCTGCTACAAGTGTAAGAAAAAGTCCATCTAATATCACTGGCTCAATCTGTGGCAGTTTGCTACATTAGGTCCAGCAAGCTAAAATCTTCTTCTCTTGCCTCAGACCATGTGACATGAATAGCAACACATAATGGTGGATAATTCATGTTCAAGTCCTCTGAAGGGAGTCCAAGCATCAGACTGCTTATTCAACAGGAGCCACCGGCAAGGCACAAACCTTTGTGAGGATTATGGCGTTAGCATTTGAAGTTGTTTGACATGATGGACACCTGTAGACTACCTCACTGAATCTACCCGACAAGCTTAGAACCAATGAAATCTTCCTAGGGGAAGTGAGGCTCAGATAAAAAAATTAAAAAGAAACACACGCAACACAAATGGCACAGGAGAGTGGACAGGGAAAAAGTAATCAAAGCATGAAAAGCAAATTGAAGTACTTACTAACTAACAGCAGGTCTAAATGAAAATTCCCCTTCAAGAGGTCCACATTTCTAAGGCTTCCTAAAGCTAACTAACCTCTTGCAATAAATACTAGTCCAAGCTTATCATAAATCCATTTGAAGTTTCGAGCTAGCCAAACTTTTAATGTGCATGCTGTGCATATTAATTCAAGCAGTAGTATTTGCATATCATTATCATTTACCTTTTTACCACAAGTATGAGGAACACAAAATACATTCATTCACATAACAAGAGAATCACTCATCCTCTCCAGTTGAAATGTGTCAGTAATGAGTTGAAGTCCAACACTATTTACCAGGTGGTAAAATTCTACACAATCCCAGTTTTTATATTCTGATCCTAGAAAGCAGTTCCTTTGTAGTAAAGCAGGCAACCCACCTTTTGTATAAAATCTCATTCTATCTAGAGAGTACCCTTATTTAGATCCTAACCTCACATTAGGCACAAAAACAAGACATTATTGTCTTTTAAAGCTGAAAGTGAGAAAAGAAAACTATTTGTTATCTAACAGATATGCATTTATATGCAAGTTGGCATCTAGGAATTTTCTACTTCATACACATCTGTCTTTAGAATATTTCTATCCCCTCATTAAACCCACCAGCAAGTATCATGTTTTTTGGTTGGTACCCACAGTTAATTGCAATTCAGTATGCTATCTTAGAAATAGTGATATTTATTTTGTCCCATTTTCATTAAATACTTACAAAGTTCAACTATGTTTAGTGTTTGTTTTCCTATAAGAAAGTAATTCTCCAGAAACTCAGAGTTTGAATAGCACCTGAAGTTGTGTCTAATAATTGACCTTATGAAACAGACTATATATGTCAAAACAGAGCTTAAACACTCACATTTGTGAGCTTGTTGGAAATATTTCTAGTACTTATTATAGTGAATAAGAACACACTTTTATTCACATTGGTAACTCAGGAAGTTATCAGGGGATGTTCCCCTCCATTGCTCATTACACAATAAACTGCACTGCACGTAAACTCTATACAATAGTTACAGTAACACACAATTTCGGAGTCAGGTATAACATTAAAGTTTTTCTTTTTTCAATTTTTTATATTTACACTGTGGGTTCAGCCTTATCTTAAGATCAGTTAAACTGCCTGACGAGTCTGTTCAGATACTGTGGATAGATCTTCCAAAATATGCGCAGATTAACACCTTTTATCACTTCCCAGAGCCTAGCATCCACCACACGATGGTGCTACAAGATGATCTCATTGTAGACGCACATGGCCAAGGTGACATCATGGCAACAGAGGAATAATTCTGTCTGTAGTAGAGGCTCACCACCGAGAAGAGACCTGGGGTCTTAGATCAAGTTCCTTCTGCACACCTTGCCTCAGTTGAAACGCAGGGAAATATGAGTTGCAGGGTTTTATCAACTGTGATGCAGAAAGATAGAGATTTGCTTCTTCATGCCTCAGCTCAGACGATGTCGACTCCTAATCACTGCAGGAAATAAATATCGGCTCTGAAAATGAGTGGACCATCCAGAAGTTTTTCCAAACTTTAAGTGCTCTTGAAATTAAACATGATAACATTTATGTAAAGTAACAGCAATCACAAATTGTAATGTCGTTTTTACAATCACATGCATTATACATACACATGGGCAGACAATACATAGACATACAAAGTCGTATATACACACACACACACGCATGTACACACACACACATATATGCCTGTCTACTTATATACACCACAATAACCAATATGTAGTTGGAGTTGTCAGCTTAAATTTAAATAAGACACAACCTTTACAACTCCTGCCCAATTTACACCAGGATATTGCTGCCTATTATCTGTCATATTCTCTACATAAGAATAAATTGTGTGATTGGTCTCTTATTGTCTTTAAGATTATCACATAATAGTATGTATTCCTTTTTAATTCGCTACAAACGATTTCCTTTAAGCCTTCAACAAGGCTACTTGCTTAATTTCTTTTAATTTACTCATGAGAATTTACCAAAATCATTAATCACATCTAATGTAAACATCCAATCAAAAGCAGTTTATAAGTATACTAATTTAATTTTATTGCATTCTCAGGGTTCCTAGACTCTGAAATAATTTTTACAGATTAAAAAAAAACTTTTAGAGGCTGTAGGAACAGCTCAGCAGTTAAGAGCACTGACGTCTCTTCCAGAGGACCTGGGTTCAATTCCCAGCACCCACATGGTGCTCACAATCATCTGTAACTCCACTCCCACAGAATCTGATGTCATTTTCTGGTCTCGGTACGTGCCAGAAAGATACATGATGCACAGACATGCAGTCAAGCAAAACACCCACACACACTGCAAAGAGGGGGGAAGCAGTATTTGTTTAAATACAGCCAAACCTGATGAAAACAAGGACTTTTAAATACAGAAAATATTTCTTTATGAAACATAGCCATTAGTCCTAGTCACTGATAGACCCACAATGCTTAGAATGATTACTGAAATTGAAAACCTTTATGCTAAACTATAAAAACAAGCAAAGGAGAAGTGTGAAGTATGATTGGGAAACTTGGAGACAGAGTCTTGTCCCTTGGTCTCTGATTAACCATAACAATGGGTCACCAACTCCTGGCTAATTTCAGATCTTTCCCCTTTGACACTGATAACACAGGCTTTTGAAAATGTAGTCCAACAGATTTAGTGAAACTGCTGTCAGCAGAACTTCCTTATGCCTGTGTTTGTCAAGTAGAAACACACTAGCTACAGACAGACTGGATGTGTGATTGATTTTTTTATTATTATTATCCTTTGAAACATTAACGACAGCTCAGTAAAGCAATATTTGCCATGTTCTTGGCATGCATCACTGGTATTGCATGGTCCACGATAGGGCTTATTGGGAACGCTCTCAGGAGCTGGATCTGTGCTAAGACAAAGCCTGTGTTTCTCTGCAATTTCCAGAGGAAAGGGGAAATCATTTAAACACTGATAATCTATTACTTCACAGAAAAAAAAAATTTCAAACAATAGTTGACCTTCACACCAACAAATGCAAGCAAGTGCGTGCATCGGCTGTGACAAGAATGGCCCTGCTCATCAGCCTCACAAGGTCAGGCCGACCCAGTGTCCGCGGTGGTCAGCACAAGCTACTGTGAATCCCAGACGCCTTGGCTATGCAGATGCTGATTGAGGATATGTAGACCGGTAAACACACAAGAACCCCGCACACGGACAAGTGCAGAGTCCTGTGATGATTTGAGCCTTGTCTATACACCAATGAAAAGGCCATTTTATGGTGCAGGTAGCGTTAAGGTGCCTTGAACAAATAGGTCAAGTATTCATCAGCGTTGGGCCTCAGCAGACACATTTATTCCAAAAACACAAGTCACACAGCTGAATCCAAAAGTTGTGTTCTGCTCAACTCCACCATAGTGTATCAGTTTACCTCCTGTTGACAAAAAAAAAAACAAGTAAAAATGCACAACCAAGCAGCAACAGCCGGTATAACACAATTCAGAAGCTGTGTCAGTCCAGTGTACTCCCAAACTACACACTGAGGTCCAAATGTTCCAGTTAGGCTGTACATCCGATCAGCTGAGATGGTCCCAAAACTTTCCCCAACTTTCTTCTAGGCCTGCGTTGGCCTACAGTCCTACTTCAATGGGTGCCTGCTGGCTCTCCTTCTCCGTGGCTGGTGACTCAGAAATAGCGGCAACCTTTAAGGAGTTCTTGATGGAGCTGAGCTCCCAGACGTGCACGCTGATGATGTGCACTCCACAGCAGTGGCTGGCAAGCTTATACAAGTTCTTCAGGACAGCCTTCCGGAGCAGAATGTACACCCAGGGGTCCAGGATCTGATTCCACGTTGCCATTCGGAGAGCGAAGAGCGTCGTTTCACAGGTCACTGGGGAATTACTTCCGTTTATTGCGATGTTGGCCATCGTCACCTAGAAGACGAGCAAAATGGTGAAAGCTGTGGATCACAGGCATTCCTTCAGCGCCATAGTTTTCAAACGGACTTAAAACGCGACATGGCCTTTGAGCCACATCCCGGCAAAGCGCTGCTATTTTGCAAAACACTAGTGAAAGGTGGCATGCATTGCGGCCCCAAACCACAGAATCTTTTAATCCAAATTTAGTTGACATGATACAACAAAAACGATATTCCACTGTGTACAAGCAGACGTATGGGGAACCAAATATTGATATCAGCAACTAGCCTTATATATCCGGGAATAGGGATTTTAAAGAGAATATGCATTTGCTTATTCAATAGAAAATGAAAGTATATTTAAACAAATAAATTATGCATGAGCTTTTAAGTACTTTAAAACTATGAACTTTGCTGAGCACGGTAATGCTGGTATTGTAAAGATGGGAACAGAAGGATCGTGAGTTCACAGTCAGTCTGAGTTGTATAGAAAGACCCTGTCTCCAACAAGAAAAGAAAGAGAACTTTAGGACTTCCCATTAGCAATTACAACATTACCAACATGTCACTTGATGTCCACAGCTCTGCTTTCCTCATCCCCACCTTCGCCGAGCTAACGTTCCCAGGAATCTACACAGAACTTCCCAAGGGCTCTGCAGAGATGCGTCCCTACTTTCCCTGCAGCTCAGCTATACCGACGTCTACTGGGGTGACCTGTATCCACTTCGCGCATGAACTGCAAAGATCCTTTGTAGAACCGGTTCTACACGTGGCTATCACTGTATATTAAAATAAGGAAAGTCACCAAGCCTCACTCTGACCACCACACACAAAGTTGCATGTAAGAGAATATTGAAAACATCCTGTCTGTGAAAATGAGCAACAAATAAGTGAATATAAGACAATCCAGAAAAATTATAAAGATACTTGGACCATTGTGCCATCTGGGTTAAGAGATAATACAGCAAATCTGAAACTTCCAGACGGAAAGAAAATCACGACTGTTGTAGGAAAGAAAGGCCTTTATTCACAGTAATGCCGTCAATGACTGAAGAATGGAGCCCGTTAGCAAAGCCTTCATAATCCACACAGCTCACTCCACAGCGGCTGACGGATGATGCACCCAACGCTTGGCCCTGGCAACCTCCTATCACAGGCACAAAGCCTCTGCTCCCACTGCTTGGGAGGCATCGCTTGCCCCAGAGGTACGGCACCTTTTCTAGCACCAGCTTGAATTGCTTCTGTTCTAAAATCCTCTGCCTGTCTTTCTGTTCACTAATTCCTACTCATTCTCCAAACTGTACCTAAGAATGGTCTCACCTCCACCTCATCATCTCTAACTGGATGAATGTTCAGCTGTTCTCACCTCCAACTCATCATCTCCATCACAATGAATGTTCAGCTGTGGTGGTTCTGGTCCCTATCCATGCCTACTTATCCACTCCCAGCACACGACAATCCTGAATGGGTTTATGCACCTTTGAGTGTCTTTGTATTTCTATTACTGATGGGGGAAGTCCTGTGATTATGTCAATAAAGCACTGTTGGGCCAATAGGGAACCAAGATAGGTGGGACTAGGAGTCCAAGAGGACTCTGGGAAGGAGAAACACAGAGTCAAGATGTAACACCATGGGGTAGGAAGCCCGGAACTATTCTCCGGTAAGAGAAATACTTAGATTAACAATTATGGGGTAATTACTTAAGTCAGAGCTAGCCAGTAAGAAATAAGCAAGGCCAACAGCTTCATACTTAATACAGCATCTTGTATTATTTGGGGACTACAACAAGGCAGAGCCCAGGTGACTGGCGGGTGATAAACCAAAGCGGCTAGAAAGGAAAAGGCTTCCTTTTACATTTGGGACTGATGCGGCTCTAGAACCAGGCTGGCGGGAAGGCTTCTCTCAAGGAAAAGATTTCCCTTTACATATTACCAAGTACAAAGTCGGTGCTTAAATTCACTCATGTTTTTATTCCTCAAGACTGCACCTCATAGCACACTCATTATAGAGAAAACTCTACCCAGTCCTCACAAAGGTCCAATATTTTGAGCCATTAAAAAACACCAAGTGTTTCTGTAGTGCCATAAGCTAATGGGGATTCCAGGGTGATTGGCTATCACTCAAAAGAAAAAGGATCTTCAGTCCAAGCAGATCCTGTGGGAGACAGCTTCTTTCCCAGGAAAATAAGGTATCCCTGCAGACCTAAATGCGCTACAACCAATGAAATGAAAAATGTGTCTTGACAGAACTCCTGGATCAGATACAGGCACAGGTGTTATTGCTTCCCCTAATTATGCAATACGACTGAAGAAACATTCCTACATGGGCCTCACTCCTCACACAAGTGGGGCCAAGACTTGCTTGGCAACTGAAATGAGTTATTTTCGCTTTGATTTTTGTTTCCACTCCTCAAATATCCGTTTACCTCCTTTGGGCCAGGCAATGGGCTAGGCATTGAAGACACCGGGTGAATAAAGCCGACACTGTGAAATCTGTCATCTGCCCGTGAGAATTTTATCACGTCAGTTTTGGTTCAAGGATGAGTGAGTCAATATTTATCTTGCCTTACAAATGTAAAAAGCATGTGCTCTCTGTTAGTGAATAAAATGTGCTTTTGGTATCTCAAAGCTCAACCAGGCACGGCCCTGTAAATCCGGGAACAAACGTTCTCCATGCGATTGTATCAAAGAGCCTTCCTTGACACATTTAAAGTGCCGGTTACATGGCAGCACCCTCTGATTCTCCTCGCTCCTGGGAAGAGTAGTTTGATCACCAGGTGGCTGTAAAGAGACACGCAGCCATCTGCTGAAAGAATCCATGTCCTAGCTTCTCTCTAGAGCACACAGCCAGTGGCCAGCCGTTCATAACTCTCCCCCCAGTAGCTTCAGCCCAAAGAGCAGTTACTCCAGGGCCTAGATCATTAACTAGGTAGCCATCAAGAAAAATAGATAAAAGAAAATACCAGTTAGGATGCTATTGATAAGAGTACATTATTGCTAAGCAATCATGGTGTCCAACAAGGGATAAATTGTGGTCATTTCACATAATGGAACTAATATATGGAGACTGGTGTTGGGATTCAGTGTTACCTTAAAGAAAGCAAGTCATCAACTGATTTTATACGATCTCAGTTCTAAAAGAATGTTATTTTGTGCATACATTAACACTATAGAGGCATTTGTCAATGTTTCATTGCTTAACTCTGGATAATAGGATTAATTTTCCTTTGGTTTTTTGTTTGTTTGTGTGTGTGTGTGTAATTTACTTATTGTTTTTACTGGTGTCACACATTGTTTTATTAAGCCGTACTTCTCCCAGCTCCAGTAGTTTGTGGAAATATCTGTTTTACTAAAGATTAAGAACATGTGGGGTGTTTTTGTACATCTGCGTATAAGTAAAACAGTATTGAAGGTGCATGGAATTGCCTGGAAAGCAGAGCTCTGATTTAGCAGGCAGGATGTTGGGGACTGAGTGACTGCAGGCTAGGCAGATGGGATCAGTCTGTAGTCACGTGTTATGGCCTCTGATGACAAGCGTGTCACAAACCTGGTCAGCATGCTCTGACTGGCCACCCAAATTTACAGGGTTTCACAGCTACACAGCTGTGGGAGGGTACAGTGTGTGTGTGTGTGTGTGTGTGTGTGTGTGTGCCTGTGTCTATGTGTGTGTGTGTGTGTGTCTGTGTCTGTGTCTATGTGTGTGCGTGTGTATGTGTGTGTGTCTGTGTCTATGTGTGTGTGTGTGTGTGTCTGTGTCTGTGTCTATGTGTGTGCGTGTGTATGTGTGTGTGTGATTGTGTGTGCCTATGTCTATGTGTGTGTGTATGTGTGTGTGTGAGTGTGAGTGTTTGTCTCTGACTGTGTGTGTCTGTATCTGTGTGTGTGTCTGTGTCTGTGTGTGTGTCTCTGTCTTTGTGTGTGTGATTGTGTGTGCCTGTGTCTATGTGTGTATGTGTGTGTGAGTGTGAGTGTTTGTTTCTGACTGTGTGTGTGTGTCTGTGTCTATGTGTGTGTGAATGTGTGTGTGTGAGTGTGAGTGTTTGTCTCTGACTGTGTGTGTCTGTATCTGTGTGTGTCTGTGTCTGTGTGTGTGTCTCTGTCTGTGTGTGTGTGTGTGTCTGATTGTGTGTATTAGGGCAGACATATGTCGTCAAGGGGTGACATTGGGTGCCTTCTCAAACTGTTCTTCATTGACATACATCTAGTACACTGAAATCATGAAGTTAACTTGTCAAGCTAGCCAAATGGCTCCAGGGATGCCATGACTTTGTCTCCCAGGTGCTTGAGTAACAGGTGGGCCACCATGTCACCTGACATTTAGCTAGTTTGTAGGGTCCTAAACTTCATTCCCCACATTTGTGCATCAAGAGCTGTGCCCATTAAGCCATCACCCCCTTTTCAGTGGTTGGAAGAAGTGGACATATGAAGTGTTTGGACTTTATATGAAAACAGTCTATTATTTACACTAATAATTTCTCAGATGCTCACAGAAAGAAATGTATGAGGAGAGTTTGTGTGGATTTCCTGGATTCAATGAGCAAAATAAATGGCATAATGACTTTTGTTCCATTCAGGCTATAAAATAAAATTATGTCAACCACTTAAGGTTATAATAGTAGTGAATCTGTGACTTTAGTGACCAACAACAGAGTCCGTATTAGCAAAGTTTTACTATGGAGACTATTAAAGCTACATATACTCTGTGTCTGCATGTGTCTTGACCTGAGTCAGGACTCCAATGAGCATTTACAAGTAAAAGCAGTGGTAAATCAGACATGATGACACATAATCCCAGCACTTGAAAGGCTGGAGTGAGACAATCTCAAGTTTGAAAGCAGCATGGGCCACATGGTAAGTTTAAGCAAGCTGAGCTACGTGCTAAAACCCTGTATCAAAAACAGAAGAGCGAAATCAGAAAGGAATGGCGAATTCAAGAAGTGTGTCTGTGTTTCTGTCTCTTTGAGCTTCCAAGAAACACACTAATCTAGCAATGAGTGGATTTCTCTGTCCACTGTCCAGGCATTATGCAAGATGACAACGATACTGAAAAAAAAGCTTTAGGAAAATCCTGTCTAACAAATGATTGACTTAGCTTCATTGCCTGGCAAACCATCACACCAAAATGTTGTCATCTCGAATGCACACTCTTTTGTCTAACTAATTCTTGGCTATGTTCCAGCAACCAACCTACAGTAGGACACTAAGATTTTGTTGGGTAAGTTGGGATGTGTGATGTCTCTAAGTGGATAGACCAACATGTTGCAGTCATCATGCTGTATGTAGCACAGTAAAGAGAAGGAAATTGATACAAGGAGGGCTATTTATAAACCCCACCATAAAAACACACATGTCTTTTGAAGCTTGTGGTACGTTAACACTTCAGTTGTTCAGGCTCCATTAATGTTAAGGCGCCTGGAGGTGCAGCTTAGTGGTTAGGCACTTTCAGAGCCAGCCTGAGATCCTGGGTTTGACCGGAGGCACCACGAGAACAAAAATAACCCTGTTGTCTGAGCAGCTAGTGTAAACTTAGCATCCTTCAGGTGCGGAATCAATTTCTCCCTGGCACAACATTTTTTAAGTGATTTAGGTGAATACATCATCAAATCACTTCCTGGAGAAATGCCCTAGTCTTAGACACCAAAAAGCCTTTGTGTAATAGTCACGAGATCTCTTTCTGTGCGAATGACGTTTGTGCCAATCGCGTAGAGTCCTCATCTAGTCATTGAGGCAGGTTATGCAGGCTGGTTTTATGTCAACTTGACACAAGCTGGAGTCATCTACAAGGGGGATAGCCTGAACTGAGAAAGCGTTACATAAGATGTTCTGTAGGCATGCCTGTAGGGCATTTTATCAGTGGTCGATGGGGCGGGGCCTGTCCATTGTGGGCAGCACCATCCCTGGACTGGTGGTTCCTGGGTTTATAGGAAAGCAGACTGAGTGAGCCATGGTGAGCAAGCCATGGTGAGCGGCTCCCCTGCACGGCCTCTGGCATCAGCTCCTGGCTCCAGGATCCCCTGAACTCCTGTCCTGATGTCCTTTGGCGATGGACTGTGACAGGGAAAAGTAAGAGAAATAAACCTTCTCCCCCACGTGTTGCTTTTGGTCTTGGTATTCCATCACAGCAATGGAAATGTAGTGAAGATACAGGCATCTTCACCGTGCCTGACTTCCCATTACAGTTTCTCTTACTCCAAGCTGACCATCCTTCCTCCATTGGCTGTAGAGAAGGCTAGTCAGGCCTACAAGGAAGTCCAACCCACTGCTTGGCACACTATCAGAATTCGCAGCTGCATCACCCAAGGGTGACCTCTACATTTCACACCTAAGTCCAGAAGGCTGACCATGACGATTCAGTGACAACTCACCTTCTCATATAACTAAAGAGATTCTTCCCAGTACTTTGTGGAGGGGCTGCCCTGGGGACCTTAGCATTTAGAAAGTTAACGTTTACAAATGATTTTGGGGTTAAATGCATTTGAGGTGATTTAACTCCACAGATTGATCCTATTCTTGCAAAGAGAACCTTATTTTTAGAAGTTCAACTTTTCCTTTTTTACATTCCAAACCCAGTTCCCCCTCACTCCTTTCTTCCCACTCCCTGCACTCCCCCTTCCTCCCATCTGCTCCATGGAGAGTTTAAGTCCTCCCCTAGGATGTCTACTAAGTCTGTCCCATCATCTAGTTGAGGCAGGACCAAGGTACTTCTCTATCCCCACATCCCTTTGTCTAGGCTGAGCAAGGTATCTCTCCATATAGAATAGGCTCCACTAAATCAGTTTGTGCATTAGTGTTAGATCTTGGACCCACAGCCATTGGCCTCATATATTGTCCCAGTCACACCATTGTCGCCTATACTAAGGGAGTCTAGTTTGATCTTATGCAGGCTCCCCATTTGTTAGACCTGAGTCAGTGATCTCTCACTAGCTCAGGTCAGCTGATTCTGTGGGTTTCCCCATCATGGTCATGACTCCTTTGTTCATATTATCTCTCCTCCCTCACTTCGATTGTACTCCAGGAGCTCAACCCAATGGTTGGTTGTGGATTTCTGCATCTGCTTCCATCTGTTTCTGGAGGAGGGTTCTAGCTTCTCTGGGGTTGTGGATTGTAGGCAAACAGACTCTTTAAGAAGGACATTGCACGGCACACTTTACATCCTCAGCACACAGAGGCCAGAGGCCAGAATCTGATTAATACTGATTTCCAGGCCAGCCTGGGCAGGACACTGAGACTTTGGCTCGGAAAGGTAAAGTAATTGTGACAAGAACCTGCAGGGGGGAAATTCCTACTTCTACGCAACTCCAGAATAATATACATATGAGTTAATAATCTTATATGAATATATTTAAATATATATTTAAAACTGCAAAATGAAAGTTACAGACTCTGGCATGACAAATGTCTTCGTACATTTTAAATTATTTTTGTTTGTTTTTTAAGTCAGGGTTTCTCTGCATAGCTTTGGAGCCTATCCTAGAACTCACTCTGTATGCCAGGCTGGCCTCAAACTCACAGAGATCTGCCTGCCTCTGTCCCCTGAGTACTAGGTTTAAAGGCATGTGCCACCACTGCCTGGGAATAGAAGTTTTTGAATATGAAGATTTTTCCCTGACTAAATTACATAATTTCTATATCACAATAATTTATTTGTTGAAAACACTTAAATTAAAATTTTGCATTTGGGTGAAATAATAATTTCATTTAAAAAGTTTTAAGATGTATCACATTATTTTTCTTTGTATTCAGTAAAGAGGATTTGAAATAGACAGACAGACAGACAGACAGACAGACAGAAAGAAAGAAAGAAAGAAAGAAAGAAAGAAAGAAAGACAGACAGACAGCAACTAATTAATTTGGGAAAACACAATTTAAGATTAATACATGCTTTGCTCAAGCCCATGGGAGTTGTTTCCCTTTCTGAATCAAGACAGAAGATGGAAGGGGTGGCAAGGGGTGAAAGGTATATGGGAAAGGGGGAACTGGGAGGACAGAGGGAGAGGAAACTGTGGTCAGTGTAATGACACCCTCCCTTTGTAATGTAACAGGCCCAGGTCACAAAGCTCTGTATTCATTTGGAGTCTTTTTACCAGCTGAGTAGATAATGTATGAACAGTGACTTCTTCAGGAAAGGGGGAAGATACAGACCAACTCATTTCATTATTAAAAAACCCTCAGAGGTCCTTGGTTCTGAAGTGAGGCAAAAATCCAATCAAACAAACACACAAACAAAAAACCCTAGCACAGAGAAACATGGCCTTGCCCCGGTTGAGGCAGCTAGAAGGTGGCAAGAGGGAACCTGAAGCCCAAGTCTGCCTGAGTGATGGGTAGTTACAATTACTAACAAGGCGACGAATACAGACTTCCACGGAGTACTGCGATGCTTCATGGCGCTCACCAGCACTCAGACTTCTTTAAGTTCTATTTCCCAGTATGATAGAAGTAGCATTATTCCTGTTTGAGATGCTGACACCAAGACGTGAAGAGGTTACCCAACTAAAATGCGGCGGAAGGACTGGAAAGGTGATTCAGCATTTAAGGGTACTTGCCGATCTTGTGGAGGACCCGAGTTTTGTTGCCGGCACCCACACTAAGTGGCTCACAATCACCTTTAACTCCAGCTCCCAGAGGTCTGTTGCCCTCTTTGCATTTCAGGGAAAACATACATATGCACGTATCCACACATGGACACAGACACATGCATATGCATAAAAAAGTAAAATCAATTCTAATTGATGGGGAAGTCCTGTGTATATGTCAATAAAGCACTGTTGGCCAATAGGGAAGCAAGATAGGTGGGACTAGGAGTCCAGGAGGTCTCTGGGTAGGAGAAACACAGGGAGTCAAGATGTAGCTGCCATAGGGTAAGAAATCCAGAACTTTTCTCCGGTAAAAGAAATACTTAGATTAACAATTATGGGGTAAATACTTAAGTCAGAGCTAGCCAGTAAGAAACAAGCAAGGCCAACAGCTTCATAATTAATACAGCGTCTTGTGTGTTATTTGGGGACTACAACACGGCAGAGCCCAGGCAACTGGTGGGAAAAACCAAAGCAGCTGGCAAGGAAAAGGCTCTCTCTACACCTAATGAAATAAAATGTGGAGGCGTTGGGATCTGATGAGTGGGAACTGGCAGGTAAGGAGTCATAAATCGGTCTCCTTGGCCTTGGTAGAGCTCAGGTTTCAAACCTGAAGCTTTGCTGCTGTCCACTTAGAGGTCCAGTTGTCTTCCAGCTAAGATTCTACTGAACAGACTTAACTGATGGGACAGATAAGCCGAGCATCCAATAACCAAGGCATCTATCTGTCAGAACCCAGATGCCAGGACTGGGAAGGCAGGCCCATGTTAAGAATACTTGATGTGCAGTCATGGGGGCTGGAGTTTGAGCCTCAGCAGGGAATCCCACAAATGCCTGCACTGCACCTCCAGCAACCAGGGGTCTGGTGGTCTCCCTAGCCCCGTGTATGTACACACAGGCACATACACATGTACATATACTCATACACACACACACACACACATAATTTTTTTAAGACAGAAAGAAATGATAATTGCCAAAATCATACTAGATTAGAATCTGTTCTGGAATAAGGGTGAATTTTAAAATTATGGACCAACAAAGATAAAATGATTGCTAGCATGAGGCAACACCAGCATCTTTCGTTTGTTTGTTTTGAGGCAGGGCCTCACTACGTAGCCCTAGTTGACCTAAAACTTGTTATGTAGACCACGCTGGCCTCTTAGCTTTCTAAGGTAGACCCCTGCCTTCTGAGTGCTGTAACCAAAGGCGTGCACCATCACACCTGGCATCTTTAAAGTCAGATGATAGCATAAAGTGATGTATCCTTTTTAAGTGTCTTTACATCCATCCTATGATGAATGGCATGGTTTTCATTTTAATAGTCTCCATCATCTCATTCTTACATGGGTGTTCAGATGTTTGTTGGACCTGGTTTTTTGCTACTTGCTCAAAGCAGTCATTATTCTGATTATGATCCTTGCTCCATCATTTCTGTCTTTGACAATGATAATATTAAAAAGTCAATAAGCAAAATATCAGTTTTAGAATAAGAGAGATGGCATCTACCCTGCCAGAATTTGAGGCTTTTTAAAAAAACTATGCATCTTACAGCACTGGGACTTCTGGATTCCAGTCATGATGCCTGCTATTAAACCCACTGTTAATATAAAAATGTGTTTATATTCTAAATATAGACACAGACATTTTTTATTCTAATCAAGAAGTGTTTATGTTTTACGGCATAACCAGAGCAATCACAAGCATAGTGTGTATGAATTGCCATAAAAATGGCTAGCCGGTCACAGAATTAGAAAGTCATTGTTTCGTGAGCAAACCCTACTTTATTTGACTGTTTACAACGCGCCTTTTATAGCAAAAGCAGACGGTACCAATCAGGTGTTTTGGTAAACCATCTGTCCCGAGACACAGAATGTTTTTCCAGAGAGAAATTTCCAACTACCCCAATGGTTTGTTATTACAGTGGTTTGAAAAGATTGCCCAGAGCATTTCCAAGCACTAATACAATCATTTGTCACTTGATGGGAACTCTTAATGAAATGGGTGTTCCATTAAAAATAAAAGACATCCATAAATTTTACAGAAACTAAGGATTTCAAAAAGCTATTCTGAGCACATAGACCACATGTACTCTCCAAAACTCTCTGGATATTTTTATGTTATCTTTCCAGACCTCCCCAAAAAAAAAGAAAGGAAGGAAGGAAGGAAGGAAGGAAGGGAGGAAGGAAGGAAGGAAGGAAGGAAGGAAGGAAGGGAGGAAGGAAGGGAGGAAGGGAAGAAGGGAGGAAGGAAGGGAGGAAGGGAAGAAGGGAGGAAGGGAGGAAGGAAGGGAGGAAGGGAAGAAGGGAGGAAGGGAGGAAGGGAGGGAGGAAGGAAGGGAGGGAGGAAGGGAGGAAGGAAGGAAGGGAGGAAGGGAGGGAGGAAGGGAGGAAGGAAGGGAGGGAAGAAGGAAGGAAGGAAGGAAGAGAGGAAGAGTGGATTGCACAGTTGGGAGGAGCTGGACCAGGAGGAGAAATGAGGTCTGCTTGACTCTAAAGGAGAACTGAAGTATAGTCAACAGCAAAACCCACACAAGCTTTGGCTCAGGAAACAGACGTTGCTGATCAAGTTAATTGATTAAATTAACACTGAAATTAAGAGTCAAGTTAATTTAACTAGTTTCAGTTATCATGGTTTTTTTAGTCGTCTACTTAATGGGTAACAAGGATAAGGCAACTAACTAACCCTTTCGGGTCATATACTTATGTTTTATGGTTGGTCTTTGGTTAGTGCTCATTTTTTACACAAGGTTTCAGATAGCCAGGGGTGGCCTCAATCTCACCATGTAGCTGAAGCTGGCCTTGAATTTCTTTTTGTCCTTATCTCTTGCTTCTTCTTCCTCAATTCTGGGATTTCAGGTGTGTGCCACCATGCCCTACTAAAGTTGTGCTTTAAATTTTTTTCAGAGCAGAGTAGCAGACTGAAATTCTACTTCTTTAGTTATAACCCATGATAGGCACTAGCATTTTCTAGATTGTAACTTGTTGACTTGAATCTTTGACCAAATTTCCCTTTGCCCATGTAATTTTGAGCACCTTGAATACCTAGCCTTTGATGTGTATAGATATAGATAGATATCTAAATTTATAAATGCATAAAGTAAGTATAGCCTAAAACATTTGGCCATGGAATGCCGCCTTTAGTCTATTTCCATGAAATATCTTGTTGGCACAGTGTAGTCATGGGTCAGAGGTTTCAATCCATGTTTATTATGTATCAAGACTTTTGGCATTTTTTGGCAAATCAGAGAACATTGTTCAACTAATGACAGTCAGGAGCAAGGAGGAACAGAGCGGGGATTAGGGTCCTAGTATCCTTTCAGAGGTATGCCTACAATTATCTAACATCCTTCCACTAGACACCCTCCCCCAAGGCTTTTACTGTGGACCAAGCCTTCAACAAACAGGCCTCTAGGGAACATGAAAGATCCAAATTGTAGCAATGTTCTTTAAGAAGGGTTTAAAAATGGCATTGAGGGATAAGGGAATGGCTTAGTGGGGGAAAGCATTATTGTTGTGCAACTGTGAGGACCTGAGTTCAAATGTGAGTTCCCCATAAAAATCAGCATTGCCACTCACGCCTGTAACTGTAGCACAGGGATGGGAGCAGAGAGGGGGATCCCGAAAGCTCACAGGTGAATCAGCTCAGTGGAAACAGCAAGCGGCTCAGTGAGAGACCCTGCCTCGGGCAATGATACGGAGATGATCAGGAGAGCACACCCGGTGTGCTTCTTTATAGAAGATGAAAGTCCAAACAGCATCATAAGACTTCAGTGTCTGGGCTTTGGCTACGGAGCCCTCGTGACACACAGCAGAGGCCCACGGCAGCCGTCCATGTGGGAGCAAAGGCGTGAGTCCATCTCAGACCAGGAGCGGAGAGAAAGCAAGGTGCTGGAGTCGGGCTTTGGGACACTCTTTTCTTTCTTCTTTTACTTGTGTTTTGGTTTTGGTTTTGGTTTTTGAGACAGAGTTTCTTTGTGTAACCCTGGCTGTCCTAGAACTGGTTCTGTAGACCAGGCTGGCCTCGAACTCACAGAGATCCACCTGTGTCTGTCCTTCAAGTACTGGGATTAAAGGCTTGTGCCACCACCGCCTTGCCATTGGATACTCACAGGAACTAACAAGGCATTGTACAAAACCTTAGCCTCCCAAAGGAATACCTCCAGTAACGTAAAGACCTCCCACTAGGCCTCTCCCTCTAACAGGCAAACCTGAGGACAAAGCCTTCGCTGACGGTCCTTCATTCAGGGCAAAGAGAGTACTCAATATCCAAATCATAACAAGTAGTAACTTTAAAAAAATCAAAGACACTTCTCAATACTCTATACCAGCAACACTAGCAAGTCCTGGATGAAATGACAGACTATGGACACCCCCATGAAGGGCCTCACCCTCCCTGGGGAAATGAGGGGATATTGGGGGGGTTGGTGGGAGGGCACAGGAGGAGGAGAGGGAAATGGAGAGGGACCTGGAATTGACATGTGAAGCAACTTTGTTTCTAATTTAAATTTAAAAAATATCTAAAAATAAATAAATGAAATCCCATTTAAAATACCACTTACAGTGGTAATAATCCAGATATCTAACTAAGGAGCAATATCTTGTAAGACTGTTTTTTGTTTATGTTTATGAATATCTGTGTCTGTGTGTGCATGTGGGTGTGCACACATGCACGTGGGTACCTGCAGAGGCCAAAAGAGGACTTCAGATCTCCTGGAGCTGGAGTTACAGGCGTGTGTGAGCTGGCCAGTATGGGTGCTAGGAACCAAACTCCAGTGTTCTGTCGGACCAGCAAGCAGGCATAAGAGCTGTTAACTGTTGAGTCATCTCTCCAGTGCCAAGGACAACAACGCATTTAAAGGACTGAAAGTGTCAACTTCTAAATTTTTGATATTATGTGACGAGTACCCATCACCAGCTTTGTTTGTCACAATGTGCCCTGCCGGTAGTCCTAGTTAAAGTATTTAGGATATCAGCACAAACAAGTTAGAGTGAAACGAGCCGTAAACCAGTAGCTGAACTTTATGAAGATGACACAGGTCGACGGGAGCATTTCGCTCTATGGTTTGACCAACAGTTATGCTTCCCTCCTGGAAGTAACCGGGAGAGATAAATGCTAAGCATCTACTTTTTTTTTAAAATATAAATGACATATATAAAGATCAATTTTACAAAGGATTTAATTTTTAAGTGTAAGATTTCACTAAAATTTCAAGTTAAATTACTAGACTACTTTATTTAAATAACATTTATTTCTTTTTTTCTTTCTTTTTTTCTTTTCTTTTCTTTTCTTTTCCAGTTTAAATTTAGATAAGAAACAAGGTTGCTTCACAAGTTAGTTCCAGGTCCCTCTCCCTTTCCCTCCCCTCCTCCCGTGCACTCCCTCCAACCCCCCACCCCCTTTATCCCCTCATTCCCCCAGGGAGGGTGAGGCCCTCCATGGGGGTGTCCATAGTCTGTCATCTCATATAGGGCAGGGCCTAGACCCTTCCCCAAGAGTTCAGGGTGAGAGTGCACCTCACGTTGTTCTATGGGAGTCCAAAGTTCGTGTGTATACTTGGGATGGGTACTGATCTGCTGCCCAAGGCTCAATAGATTCCCTAGGCCGCCTCACTGACACCCACATTCAGGGGGTCTTGATCAGTCCCATGCTGGATTCCCAGGCTGATGCCTGGGATTCAAGAGTTAACCTTTGTCTGGTCAGCTGTTTCTGGGGGTTAAACCAGCCCAGACTTAATCCCTTTGATCATCAGTCCTCCCTCTCTGTTACTGGCTTTCTTGAGTTCAGCTCAGTACTTGACCAAGGGAGTCTGCCTCTTCTTCGATTAGCCACTAAATGAAGTTTCTGTTTCCCAGACTCTCTGGCCATAGGATTGTAGGCTGGCACTCCCCAGATCTATGTCTAAAATCCATATATGAGAGAGTACATGCCATGTTTCTCTTTTTGTGACTGGGTTACCTCACTCAGGATGGTTTCTTCCAGTGTCATCCAAAAGCATCTACTTCTTTTATGAAGAATTTCTGGAGTTTAGGTATGGGGAGACAGCTGCTGAAGTGTTTGCCATTTAAGTAGGAGAACTTAATTTGATCCCCAGAACGCTCATGGAAGCCTGGGCATGGTGGACCACACTGGCATTCCCAGCACTCGGGAGGAGACAAGTGGGTTATGGGGCTTGTTGCCTAGCCAGCCTAACAAAGGCACATTTTATTTCAAAAGAACAAGGTGGGCGGGGTCTCAGGAATGACATCTAAGTTGACTTCTGGTTTCCACAAACAGGTATGAACATGTGCACATTCACTCACATACATGTAGATAGACATATGCAGATATACACAACACACACACACACACACATACGCACACACTTTTTTTAAAGAAAAAAGAATTTTCTCTTATCTAACGATTTTCCTATCATCAGGGAAAATAATGCAATTATAACATGAAGGTTAAGACAACGCATATTAGAGGTTTCAGAGAGCAGAAAGGGCTAGCATAGAAGAGAGAACGGTCTACAGCTCTGGGATAGCATAGAAGAGAGAACGGTCTACAGTTCCGGGATAGCAAAGAAGAGAGAACGGTCTACAGCTCTGGGGAAGGGATTAATAATGGCAGCTAGCCCATGTGGCCAGAGCCTGACCAGCAGGATGGCCCTCCTCTCCCACCTGGGGGGATACGATCAAAACTACAGTTCAGCTGCATCTCCCTGTACGAGCTCAGACTTGTTCCAAACATATGAGCCTGGAAACCTTGCCATTGCATGACTTGAGATTGGGAAACGACAAAGTTAAAGGCTCCCCTGGAGTTTACTCGTGGTCCCCAAAGAGTAATCAAAAGGCAGTGTTAAAGCCCTGACATCCTTCGCCTCGACACAGGACCTTGACACAGCTCACCACAGTCAATCTATGTAAATAAACATAAGAAAACAACTTTCAGTGTCAAATTACTTTGAAATTGTGAATACATTCAAGATAGGCAATAGAGACACCTTTTACGTATTTTACAATCATTTCCAAATCAAAAGCATAGTGTCACCAAACCCTACACATTGTTCACTCCTGTCACCCCATGACACTGAGGCTCTCTTCCCCTGCAGAAATCAGTAAATATCAGAAAGGTTATTTTTTGCATGACCACAGTTTCTTCCATTATATTATTTCTGTTGTTTTCCTCCATCAAGTTGCCAGGTCTTGTGGTATCATTTGTAACACCAGAAAGCCAAGCCCGTCCTCTGCAGTCACATGAAAGGTATTGTAATCTTGAGAGGTTTTGCAAATCGCAATCTCACTTAATATGGTTTCTCTAGAAGCACGCAATAGAAACTAGATGGAGCCCATGCTTTGGGTTCTGGTAGAGCGTTCAATACAGGTGATGAAGTGGATTAGCGTGCAGCTTTCCCTGAGTGGATGAACTGGCTGCGAGCGTGAGGTGCAAAGACCCTCTAACCCTGAACCCCCAAAGTCTACATCCCAAAAGATAACAGAGTCTGGGTGGCCCCCTAGAGAAGAGCTGATCTTACTAGGCACACACACGATAGAAAGAAAAACCAGGATACGGCATGAGCTTCTAATGGCGTTTACTACATTTGTGGGAAAAACATATGAGGAAAAGACAGGGTCATTTAACCCATGCAAAAAACCACAGTTCATGAATTATGGAGAAGACTCAGAAGGCTAGGACTGCCCTTCCCCCTTTTCCTTTGCGGCTAGCTCCCTCACGGCTGCTGAGAGGGGACCCTGGAGAGAAAGCTCAAACTGGAGAAAGGCACTGCCACCTGTGTATTTCTGTGTGTGAGACCACACACACACACACACACACACAGACACACACACACATACACACACAGACACACACACACATACACACAGACACACACACACAGACACACACACACATACACACAGACACACACACACAAGCACACTTGCACATGGGAGAGAAAGGAAGGGAGAGAGATGGGGGAGGGAGAGCTGAGATTTAGGTACCAGTACCTTGCTTTTTGTTCCTAGATGCAAACTTACCAAGTTCAAGAGACACCAGCAGGAGCCAGTCTGGGACCATCTCAATAATCTAGGTTCTGTCTCTCTAAGGTCCCTCCTAGTTTCCAATTTCCAATGACTCTGTTCTCTTATTTCCATTGCTGTAGCCTGAGGGGTAGGTTTCTTTCTCAATTATATTATGCTGTGTTATACTTGATATGGTTTTGGTTTTTGTTTCTGTTTGTCAAGACAGGGTTTCTCCATGTAGTTCTAACTGTCCTGGGACTCGCTCTGTAGACCAGCCTGGCCTTGCATTTGGAGACCTGCCTGCCTCTGCCCCCCAAGCGCTGGAGTTAAAGGTGTGTGCCACCACTACCCAGCTATGTTTGATTTATTTTTAAAAGAGCTATTATTTGTCTCATCGTGTCGATGTTTGGAAGTCCAAGCAGCATGTCACTGGCTCTGTAGCTGTAGCGGGGTCTTCCCCGACGTCATTTCTTCATGCAGGAGAGGGTATGAAAAGGATGGATTATATATGGTGAAACAGGCAGCCATAGAAAAAGGTGCCAGCACCTTAGCCCTTCTCAAAGAGAACACAGGTCAGAACTCATTTCGCAAAACAGAGGCTATACGAGCCCGATTTCAAGGCTATGGCCAAGAATTTGGTATGCACCTGTAGAAGAGTTTTCTCATAAAATGAGTTCCTTGAAAGGCCATATATTCCGTGGGTCTTTTGTAACAGAGATAGTTCTGCCTATACTTCCACAAATGAACTATGCATTCCTTTGAAGTTAAGATCTTGTTTTTGTCGTGTTTATATGCCCATGTAACACATGTGAAAATGTCAGTGGTAGGCATTTAGTCACTACTTCTCAGTTACCACTGAATTTCAGTAGAGGATAGAGTACAACCATGGCCATAATAATTGAGGACCAGGTAGCACCTGAATTTATTAGATGCTTATGAGATAATATAAGGTCCCTTATCTATTTTTACCCAAACTAAATTTCACATAGACTCGTAATAATTTGTCAAAGGACATGTGGTTAGCATGCTCGAAGTTGGTGGGAAGCATATCATGCAGTATGCATTGGGCTGTAGGAACTGACTTCATAGACAGTAGAGGCTCAGACATGGACCAAGGAGACTAACTTCACACTCCCACCGAGATGGACTGGGCGCACTCATATGCACGGAGTCAGCACTGACAGACGTGCCCAGTGACACAAGTCGTACACTTGAGATCTCTCTGCACACAGTGACTGTCTAACAAATGTTTGGTTAGATGAATGCAAGATAGATCAAAGTAGGACATGCAGTTTCCCTGTTTCGCTGGGAATGAACACGAGCCCTTTCTTGCTGGGTGCAGAAGCTGGAATGAAGTGTATCTACTCAGAAGCCATCGGTATCTCAGGACAGAATTTGCTGCGACTAATTAATGGTAGCACCACCTTTCTGTTTCTCTTCGGAAATGTTTGCTTCTTCGGGGACTCGTCAAAATAGTCTAAGGTTTTCTAAAAAAAAATTAATCTCCAGTGTCATCCATAGCTCTATTCTTTTAAACGTGCAGCCCTGAGCTCCCTACGAGACCGTCCTTGGCCATCTGATCTGAAGTATCCCCATATCCACCCCCACTCGGGGAACCATAATTTGAGAAGTTTCCTGGAAGTTTCTGCGCTTGCTTGCTCATCTTCTGTCTCACTCTCCATTGACCTTCACTGTCTGCAACCGACACCTACAGAAGACCCTCGCCTGCTCAAGAGAGGAGACGCGGCTGAGCGCCCGGCAGCACAGTCATCGCATTGACACACACTGTCTGACAAGAGCGATGTGTCGAGAAGACACGTATTGAATAAATGAGTGGATATTTGTAAACACATTACGTTTACATATATGTTGTCGTTGACTTACTTTAAAAGTAGCAAATCATCGTGAAGGCCATACCTTTGGATGCGCTAAAAAAAACAAGAATTTGGAGCAGGAGAGACGGCTCAGCAACCAAGAGCAAGTGCTGCTGTTGAAAACTCAGTTCCCAGAACGCGTATCAGGTGCTCATAACTGTCTGTGATTCCAGCTTCAGGAGACCCAACTTCTGCCCTCCAAGGGACACTGTACTCATGTGTGCATGTGGACACACGTACGCACATTCGTATGCACACACAGGAGTGGGGTGTGGAAGCATGAGGATCTGAGCTCAGATCCCAGCACTCACATAAGAAGCTGGGTGTTGCCTCCATGAGTGCCTATAAGCCCAGCGCTTCAGAAGGGGCACAGGAGGGTCACTGGATCTCACTGGCCACCACCCTGGATCCAGGTTCAGCAAGAGATCCTGACTCAAGGGAAACATATTAAGACAGAGCAGCCTCCCTCTTCTGGCTTCACCGTGCACATATGTGGATACGCATAGAATACACACGTCAGGGTATGAGTGCAAGCAGTGGTGCCTGGGTGCTAAACCATCTGATGTTGCAAGACACTTGGGCCAATACGCATTCTATTCAAAATGAGATGAATACATCAAGATAAAAGTTTGCTTTGTTGTAACCAAAATGCTACAGCTGGCTCCTCAAAGCTCCATCTAGTTTTAATGGAAGTCTGAGAGGTATGGATCTGCTGTGAGCACATGGGAGGGACTTGTGAGCTCTGGGTGACTGTGAGGGACTTATGACTACTGCGCAGAGTTTAGCATTTAAATGGTAGGAGTAAAGATGCTTCTCAAAGACCAAAATGCTTCTTACAAAATCAAGAGTGATTTTAATATCCATTACCAACTAACAAAACTGCCTATTTTTAAATTTGGAAATTTTAGATTTTTCTCAGTTTTTCTTACAGGTCAGTTTAGAAAGAGGACAAGATGAGAGACTAGGAAGTATCATGATCTTTAAAGGAGAAGAGAACAACTATTTTTTAGAAAATATTTAAGTGCTAATTTCTCAGGCAACCCTAGAGTCAGACCTACATTATCATAACAATAGACTATAAATTGAATACTGTTTTGGGTCACATTTACGTTTCTCCACAAATCATGGTCAATCAATTTTCTTTTGTATTTTGCTTGCCTTATGTCTGGGAATATTTTTTAACTAAAATTTCAGATATGGCTAATTGTATTGGATTATAACTCTCGATGCTAAATACAGGTAAATTGTTTCATCCTTTGGGTGAAGACCTCCAAACACTTACTAATGTTCTCTGTTTCTGAGCACAAGTAAAAGAAGAATGTTGTGCAATTCAACAGGTTGGCATCTATAGGGTACCCTGAGTTCTGTGTGCCTGTGCACACAACAGGAGATGAGCATGAAGGGTTTTCCTTTATGCAATAACTAATTCTGAATTCTTAGAACAGAAGTTCTAAGCAAGAACTTTAAAAACAAAACAATCACCACAATGGCAGTTTTATAGTTGTATTTCAAAAAAGTTATAACATTCTTCGAAAAATAATATTTTTTCAATCAAAAACCCTTATCTGATATCCTGGACACATAGCAATCATTGCCATAAGGATGTTATTTCCCTCATGAATTTTTATATGTGATTAAAGAATTCTAAAGGACGAGCTATATTTTCCTTGGACCTCTCCAAACCATGTATGAGGTACCAAAGGAAGCAAAGTAGAAACAGATGAGTTTGGCTTGTCACTGAGGAGTTTCCACTAACTTGAGAGACAGTCAGCCACAAAGCAAACACACTAGGGGCAGATTAAATTTGATCTGTTTTGTCCAATGTGAGATATAAACCAGAATAATCAATACAGGTTCCATAGAGAATACCATGAAGGTAATAAAAGACAAATCAAGAATTTCAGGATTGCGATAAAAACAGGAATTCAATTAATTTAATATTCTATAGTAACATATTTTTATTGTTTGTTTTGGGGGTCAAGATCTCATGTAGCCCAGGCTGGCTTTGGACTTAATTTGTAGCTGAGACTGACCCTGAGCTCCTTATCCTCCTGCCTCTGCCTTCCCCATCTTAGAGATGATTTTCACTAGCCACATATGGATCTGAATATCCTTGTGATTTTTCACTTGAATCCATGCAAGTCTGGCATTTTATCAATTAAAGAATGTGTTGGGTTTTCTTAACACTACAAGGAGAAACGTTATTCAACAGCTAGCATTCACATGGAACTGTTACGATTTTAGCTGTAAGTCACCTTTTCCCAGGAGAATAGTCCAGGGAGGCCAAGAGTTCTCCTTTCAGGCAATACCCCAGTGGCCTTCCATGGACAGGGTAAATGAAGTCCATTCTAAAGGGAGACCTTCATCGTTTAAGTCAACGTGTGTTGGCAGCGCCTTGGTCTTGTAAGAGTGGCAGCAGAGAAATTCCTGGGGACTTCTAGCTCAATAGGCCTTTGTTCTGTACCTGTGGGTGCAGGGTACCATTCCGAAGCCACGACAAAGCCATGCTTTCTAAGTGATTTCTCCCTGTATCCTTACGCTGTTCAGCAGGAGGTAAATAATCTCTGGGTGAGCTGTATTTATTTCAGCCTCCGTTTTTTGAGAAACAAGCACAATAAACCCAGAATTCCAAGAGAAAGGAGGGAGGTCCATCAGGATGAACACAGAATGATGCCTGTCTCCCAGCGTCATTCAAAAACAAAGGGAGGTGTTGGAGGCAAGGGATGGATGCATGCAAAACCTGTTACCGCCCACTGCTTCAGCCACACATATATAAAATGGTCTCCTAGATGGGCAGCGTGGAATAGCAATCCCATCTGGCTGACCGGCTTTGCACGGTGATGCTTAGCTTACTGAGACAAATCAGACTTGAGTACTTAGGGGAAGGCAAAGAGTGCACATAGAAATTCATTCCTAGATAGATTGCTGTCTTCCTTCTTACCCAGAAAACACATTTAGCAAGTGGGTCTCGTCATTGTACTCATACATCAGCTTTCCCTAAGTATAAATGGTATAAACCATGTTGAAAAGCAAAGCCCTCTGTTTGCTGTCATGCATTTAGAATTGTTTGGTAATTTGTTAGCAGAGTGGTTGTTTGAATTGCCTTGAATTAAGAAAGAGCTGGCTTTAGCTTCTTCATGTTTTAGTGAGAAAAAGAACTACCACACACCCTATAAGAGTGCCAGAACCCACCAATTTTTATAAGGGCTTTAGATGTTTGTTTGTATGATTGATAGTTTTTTTTTGTTTGTTTGTTTGTTTAGCATTCATCAGACTGGGCACTTTTCTCATTTGGGGATAAATATGGCCTTTCTGGTTTAAGGCAACTCTTTCTTCTTGCCCTGATTTCATTGGTATGGCCAAATTATCAACACCATACAAGTCTACCAACCTTGCCAAAAAAAGAGGTGGGGGACATTGGTGGTGCATGCCTTTAATCCCAGCACTCAGGAGGCAGAGGCAGGTGGATCTCTGTGAGTTCGAGGCCAGCCTGGTCTAAAGAGCCAGTTCCAGGACAGCCTCCAAAGCAATACAGAGAAACTCTGTCTCGAAAAAACAAAAACAAAAAACAAAAAAGAGAGCTGGGATGAACTCAAAATACGGAGAAAAGGACCACACACTGGAAAGTGTGGGAACTAGGGAAGAGAGAAATGTAATTAAATTATAAGCTCAAAAATAAAAAAGTTAAAAACACGTAACTTACAAGCATGTGGGACTAAACTGCATCAGAAACGAACTCTCCATTTATTGTAATTACAGAGCTGTCTGCTGCTCTCTTAGTTGCAATCAGAAAAGGACTTACATACTAGCAAATAAGGGATGCGACGGTCTTCAAACAGTTATTTTTTTTTCAGTCCTAGTAGCAATTCTATTCAAGACTTTCTGAAAAGGAAGATTTCTTATTTAAGCAAAGCCTTAGGGTGTTCCACGCTGAAGGGAAATTCTCAGAAGTTTCTTACTAATACACAGGTCTTGGGCAACACTGAACCCAAACTGCCACAGGACTGCAAGAGGGAAGCAGCCGTTCCAGGTACTGAGAAACTCTGTGGTCAGCACCAAGTTCCCGGAGCTCTTTAAAACCGATCTTTTAAAACTGGGATTTAGCCACACTCTTCCACCCTCTGGCTCCATCTGGTTTACCTTCACACTTTCCTGAAGGTAAACTAGCAGACACTAGCAGACAATGCACCTATGCAGGTACAGGCTGCCGCAGGAGCATGGGAAGCTGCGGTTGCATAGGAGTAGGAAGTTTCTGCCCATATTTTGTTTTCTTACTCCCAGCCTCAAGCACAAGCCAAAAGGCACTGAAGACACGAGAGGAGAGGAAAGAAAATCTTGACCTGCTTTGCTTGAAAGACGCGTTGCAGGAATGTCTGTACCCAAACACGAAGACAGCTCAGGGCTGAAAGTCGACTCAGAACTCTGTGGGTATGCTGTTCATTCCAGCATCTTACAGACAAAAATGACTGCATTGGCAAAAACCACATATTAAATTAATGCGACATTGCAAAGCCAGTTTTTATTATTTATACGTAATGTTGTAAGAGATAAGAGTTTTGAGAAGCAATGACCTCTGTGGTTTAAGCAAGTGACTCATTGTTCTTGTCCTGACTCCATCAGTATGGCCAGTTAGTGGCACCTTACACGTCTACCAGCCTTGCCAAAGGAAGGGCAAGAGTTGATAGGGGTTCAGTGGCAGGGAGAGAAGACCACACGAACCACGAAACATCTCTGCGGTGTAGAGTAGGCTCTGGCACTCTGTGGGGGACAGTAACTAAGTCCTGAGATGCCTGCAGTGTGATAGAGGCAGTCATAGCTTTCAAACAAGCTCCAGGATGAAACAGGGCTTGTGTGCAGGTAACCCTGGCTGTAATAAAACCTACGGAAAGAGGTTTCTCACATAATCCATGTTGTCTTCAAGCACGCCTCATAGGAAACTACTACAACTGAATTTCAGAACACAAATGGTACAATTAAAACAGGACATCAAATTTCTTCAGACAAGTTGTGCAAAATGTTATGAAGAAAAGAATGAAAAGATACATATGCTGAATTTAAAAAGAGAGACAAATATCTGAGCACAGGTGGCCCATGCACTCAAAAGGCAAAGGCAGTCTGGTCTATGATGGGGGGTGTCCTTCTGTATATATGTTTCTCTTATTGGTCAATGAATAAAACACTGCTTACCCAATAACCAGTAGAGGCAGTAAGATAAGTGGGACTAGGAGACGATGAGAATTCTGGGAAAGGTAGGCAGAGAGAGCCTGCCAAGACAGAAGACTTGTAGCCACCAAAGGATAAATGGGTCCAGGCATCCTCTGGCAAGCCAAGATCAGTGGAAATACATGGGTTTATAGAAATGGGTCAATAATTAAGACAGAGCTAGGAAATAAGAAGCCCTAGACATCGGCCAACTGTGTAATAATTAATACAGCATCTGTGTGCTTACTTGGGGCTGAGAAGGGGGGTGGGACCGAGTGGGACAAGAAAATCCATCAGCAGGTTTACGTAAAAAGTTCCAGGACAAACCAGGGTTACAAAGAGAGACCTTTTCTCAAAAACAAAAGAAAAGTAGAATTAGCTAACAGGTTCAGGAAGATCTGAGTATGTGCTATGGAAGAATTCCATATATAAGACAGGTAGAAATTTAAAACAGTTTCTAGCTATTTAAGGGCAACTACCTAACTATTCAAAATAAAATTCAGATTTAATTGTAAATGTATTTCAAACATAAATATCATGGGGACTACGGAAATGACTCAGTGGTAAGAGCACTTGTTATGGAAACAGGAGATCCACACCCTGTCTTCTTGCATTTGAAGGGATGTTTCTTCTACTGGGTTCTCTGGCACATACCTGGGAGACACCCACCCAGTTTTCCCCTCAGCAAGGAATAGGCCAATGAAGAAGTTAGTGTGTAAGGGAACATATAAGTACGTTTTTAGGTTCACAATTTCTATTGTTAAAATTCTTTTTAAATTTTTAGTCTTTTCCAAGATATTTTTAACCTGCATGCCAAAAAAGTACTAGAAACTTCTGCAGTTCCCTTCTCACCAACATTTTTCTGTGTTTTCTACTTTCTGAGTCATTCTACTTATCCAAAGATTGTATAAAATATTAATTTCATCATTCAGTATTTACTATCCAATTCAATTGTTCCAGTATTCATTTCATTGCTTGCAAAGTATCTCTCAATACTAACTCACTGCAGGCCCACGCTGGGAAGAGTGGAGGGAGGGGAAACTGTGGTCACAGTGTATTGTATGAGAGAAGAGTCCATTTTCAATTTGAAAATACTAATTCCCTGCAATCTACAGTTTTCCAATGTTACAACATGCGCGAACAACACCATCTCAAGTGTACACTTTCCTATCTGTTGACTTTATTCTATGGTCATTCATTCTCTCTTCTCTTTTATTTGAACACTTCCATGCCTTGGCTTTAGGTTTCCATGCCAAGTAACTTTTCCTTCTAAACAACGTTCTCTAGACACTTTTCCATTGTACAAATTGTCGAAGATAATCTCATCCACAACAAAACGGCTATTACCTGATTTCAACTTCTGACACACATCTCTTCTCCTTATCCAAGCACACTTGCTTCTGGTTGTAAATTTTATGAACAGTTGAATCACGGTGATTGATATTCTAGAATAACCTAACAGTGCCTGTCACATGACAAGTGCATGATAAGAATTTGTCAAATCCGTAACAAGTGAGTACAAGTACAAGTACAAGTGAGTCTCCAAAAAGGAAGGGACAGCCCTCATGTAATACTTACTTCATTAGCTAGGTATTTTTAAAGTCCTTTAGATTACCTCATTAGCCAAACTGCTGTACAACAGGATTGCCATTTAATAGTAACAGCAACAATAACAAACTAATAGCATAATAACTGAAAATACATAGCACTTGATGTGCACGAGACACAATTTTAAGAGCTTTTTCTCACATATCAAACTATCCAGTTTTTGCCACAAACCTGTAAAGCGAGTACTGTTGAGATGCCCACTCCATGTGTGAGTAAATCATTCCAGTCACATGGTCACATGGGAAAGGCAGCTTGTAAGCAGGCTCTAAACCACTGCACTCTGTGCCCTCTCCAAGAGCAAAACCCTACACCTCTTCCTTTATCTGAGTTATCCCCTCTCTCTTGTCTCCTCCCTGACCCCTCTCACAACCCCAAGCACAGTGCCTTGAGATGGCTCCACCAATTTTCGCTAACTTTCACCTGACTCATTACCTACGGTATGAGAATGTTTAAATGGAGCAAGGTACGAAGGATTGTCAGGCACCATCTACTTCTGATGAGATACTGAGACAGGGATCAGAATCAGGACCAAGTAAAAATGCCCACAAATACTTTCTGAAACAAACAAACAAAAACTACTGTTGAGCAAGCCATTCTTAGTGGGCAAAGCATGAAGCAAATCTGGACTAGACAGAATTAATTTAATCAGCGTGGTGAGCAGTAGTTTCACAGAGTGGTGTTGTTGTAGTTCTACTGTGTGCCGATTGCTCAGTTACAGTTCTTAGAAAGTCATAGACTTTAACTCAATAATATCTCTGAATGAGTACAATTATTGCAATCAGTTCCCATATGCACAAAATTAGCTCAGGCTAGCTCCCAGGTGAAAGCTAAGAGGTGGCAAGGCTGAAGGTCCAGCTCCCAGCCTGTGCTCTCACTGCCCTCAAGGGAAGGCTTGATTTGTCACAAAACTCAAAACGCTAGGACGATTCCTTCTACGGCATCCCATCGTGTCTGTCTCCTTCAATATCATTTCACAACCCCACTTCCTCCCAGCATCCTACAGTTTGGTTCTCATTTGGGGATGCAGTTGCTGAGGAGGAGTGAGGAGATGGCCTCCCTGTCTGCGTAATCCACAAGCACATCCAGTCCTCACATCCAGGTCAGAGGACAGACAGAGTGACAAGTTCGCACGAGCTTTGAAAGAGATGGATCAAAAGACAGATTTCCTCTATCCCTCCCTGAACACAGATAAACAATATGGTTATGCCAGGACAAGTTGGGGTGGCTGTCATGGCCTTCCAAACCAAACACAGGTGTGATCGCACTTCATATACCTACTGCTCACACAAGGCCAAGCACATAAAATTACATCTGGAAATGCAGGAAGACCTCACGACATTCACTTCTTGACTTGTTCCTTAAATGTGTGGAGGCTCCATAACAATCCCACACCAGGAGACACAAGGACACAACTGTAAATCACACGCTTGTGACTTGCTTACACTTAAATGGTCCAAGCAATGTTTTGCAAGTGTTGTCTCCATGTCTGTGACATCTTTGGGCATTTTTATGTCTTTCTTCTTGAAAACAAGAAATCTTATTGCCAAGGACAAATGAGCTTAATTAAAATAGCAAAGTCTTCCAGACCACCATGCTCATTTTAAGCAATTGATTTTTGTGCAATGTCTCAGGCTGGCACTGTCTTTTCATTAACTAATCGACATTCACTGGGCAGATTTTTCCATGGAGAAAATTTGTAGGAAGAGATTTTACGTACCTGTAGCACTGACCACAGTACATCATACCTTCTCAACCAAGTTCAATTCCATATGCAGAGGGCAACTTGTGTGTCTGGTCCTATTCCAAGTCTATAGGCAAAATGCTTTCTATGGCCAGGCATTGGTAGCACACGCCTTTAATCCCACCACTTGGGAGGCAGAGTTCAAGACCAGCCTGGTCTACAGTGCAAGTTCCAGGACAGCCTCCAAAAAACAATAAAGAGAAACCCTACCTCAAAAAACCAAAAATAATAATAATAATAATAATAATAACAAATAAACACTTTATATGTAGATAGTACATGAGCAAACAGACTTCTGGATCACTGTCCCAAACTAAACTCTGCAGGAAATCAGCATTGAGCTGGAGGTCTGTATTCCAAACACTTTCCAGACTGTGGGTGGGTGAGGGTAGCCAGACTAACCAGGTGCCAAGCTGGCAAGAAAGTGTGAGGAAAGCCCTCTGCGGATACCTCAGCAAGCGTGAAGCAGGAAGCCACCCATGGACATGTCCCAAATGAGACATGGGTCAGAGTTCTCCAGTTTCATGCTTATCATTATTACATAAACTGACAAGAGACAGAGAACATGGCATAGTCATGGGCAAGGTAGCTACTCTCAGCTGAAGGAAGCTGTGGGAGACTCATCCCAAGGGCCTTACCATGGGAGGCTTCCACATCCACAGTCTGCCTAGTTATTCTGAGGATTGTCTGTAAGCATAAAATGTGTCCAATATTCTAATCGTACTATACAAACCAAGAGCTGGAAGCATGACTCCGTTGACCAAAGACCTGTGTTGTATACACAGCCTTGGATTCCATCTCCAGCCATGTGTCAATCAGGTGTGGTGGCCTACACCTGTAATCCTAGAATCCAGGAAGTAGAGAAAGAAGTCTGAAGTCACCTTTGGCTAAATTGGGACTTTATGGCCAACCTGGGATATCTAATACACAAATCAAAACATAAATAGGAAGTTAGGTAGGTACATAAACAAATATGTACACACACATATTATTTCATTCAGCCAGTAGAGACATGATATTACCAAGCCCAACTGTAGGCAAATTTCAACATTTAAAGATTTCATTTTAAAACAGGGAGCATGCAACATCTGGAAGTCTTTATTCTAAGTAGTTTTCTCCTCTTGCCTCCTGACAAGATTACCACATGCTCTGCAGGGTGTCAGAAAGAGAAAGGCAATGCTGAGAACCGTGGGGACAGATTATGCTACCTTTCTATTGCTTAATATTTTCTTTTGCCTCAGTACTTTTCCATCCGATGCTTGGCTCGTTAGCTTTTTGCTAAACACGTGTTGACTAATTCCCCATACCTGGGTGTTTAGAAACTAAAACGCACATGCCACAGGGCACAACACCAAGAACCACTGAGGCTAATTGTGGAAATGACACATAAGCAGAATTTTGTAATAATAAAAAATAAAATCCCAAGCCTTGCTTCCATATAAAATTCTTCTGGATGCTGACAAGATTGATCCTAAATCCCAACTCAGACCCAGGCTTCAGAATGCCCAGGCTTCTCAAAGATTCTCTGACTCCTCCTGAGATTCCCTCCTCTCACAATCCCAATCATGAATTAAAGGCACAAAGCCAGCCAGGTCGCATATAGAATGCAAAGAGGAGACAACATAGTCATACGTTAAGCATTTCTTTGTGTGATAGTCTGCTGGCGCCTACTATTAAAAACCAACCACAGGCCCCACACTGGTCTAAGAACTGAGGGTATAGCAATTAACAAGGTCCCACCTTTTGGAGCTTACATGCAAGAGGCAGAAGCCGAACAACTACCAGACAAACTAAGAAATCTTACATACTTCTCTGGAGCTTTGAAGAAACTAAAGCAGAGGACGGGAAGAGAGAAGTGGAGGGATGGTTTTTATTTTGCTTATTTTATTTATTTGGGTTCTTTTTGAGACAGGGTTTCTCTGTGTAACAGCTCTGACTGTCCTGGGACTCTCTTAGTAGATCAGGCTGGCCCCAAACTCACAGAGACCTGCCTATCTCTGCCTCCCAAGTGCTGGGATGGAAGGCACTGCCCGTGTTGAAATGATAATTTTTAAAAACAACCTAGAAGAGGTAATATTCGAGCAACAACAACAACAACAACAAAAACCAGTGTAAGAGCCACAGGAACATCAGCAGGGTGTTCTAAGCAAAAGATGCGAAGACTCAGGGTGGAAAGGTGCACCTAGGGCTTTCAAGTTCACTTCTGCGCCAGCCACTCAGTGACCCTTGCTGTCACCCATTGGGTGCCTACCCCGTGTGGCAAGGCTGCCTTCATTTGCACAACTCAAACTGTGCTGACACAGTATCGTTGCTGTATCCTTTCTTCTGCATGTGTCTGAGTTGTCGAGTACTCGTACAGAAATAGAACCCTGGAGTAATGTAATATCCTGCCTGCGGGGACCTGCACTCTGACTCCCATATTCCAAAGACACATTGCCATTTAGAATGGGAAGCGGCTGAGACCATGTAAATCAGCAGCAATCCAAGGACAACCAGAAAAAGAAGCAAAACACCTTTTGCCAAGATAGGAAATAACATGATGTGAGTCCACTCTGCTCCTTTTTTGTTTGTTCGTTCGTTTGTCTGCTTAACTTTTATTCTTCTCTCACACATTACAAACTGATCTAAGGTTTCCCTCCTTCCACTCTGCCCACCTAGTCCCTCCCTGACCTCCACTCTCCTTGAGATCAACTCCTCTGTTGCCCTTAAAAAAATAGAGCAGACCTCCCAAGGATATCCGCTGAACACGGCTTAACAAGATTCAATAAGATTAGACACAAACCCTCATATCACAGCTGCATGTGGCAACCCAGTAAAAGGAAAAGTGTCTAAAGTACAGGCAAAAGAGTCAGAGACAGTGTTAGCATTCAGGCATCTCTACTGACCTGTCCTTGGGGATGTGACAGGATACGCCCTCAGCTGCAATCACTAAGAGCACCACCTGTGCATATTCACTGTGTCCCATTTCAAAAGGGCCCCGCCCACCTCCCATCCCCACTCTGTCTCTGTCTCTCTGTGTGTCTCTCTCTCTCTTTCTCCATTTATCCCTCTCTCACCTCCCACCTCTCTTTCTTTCTCTCCTCTCTCTCTCCCTCTCTCTCTCTCTCTCTCTCTCTCTCTGTGTGTGTGTGTGTGTGTGTGTGTGTGTGTGTCCTGCTGCTCCTATCCCCAGAGGCCAGTCTCCCCCCTCCCCCTTCCGTCTTTGCAATCCTTTTCCCTTAATAATAATAAAAGAGAACCTCTGTTTGAACTCTGTCACATGGGGTCCCTCTTTCTCTCAGGCTGCTTTTTTTATATTGCAACAGAAAGCCCCCACCCCCTCTGAATGGAAAAGTGCAGACCCTGTATGGATCCAAGCTAGGTCTTCTGCATATACATTATGGTTGGGTAGCTCTTAACTTCAGTGGAATCCCTCTTATTTGACATGGTCAGACATAAAGGTGTATTAGTCTATTATTTTTAATTTTATAAATAATTTAACAATTTGTGTGTAATCTCTCTGAATATATATATGCACATATACAAATACATATTTCACATGTATGAAAATACATGTGGCACTGGAGGGATGACTTGGTATTTACAAGCATTTGTTTATCATCCAGAGGACCAGAGTAACTCCAGCCCCAAATAATCTGATGCCCTATTCTGGTCTACACATCATACACATACCCACACACTCACACAAATAAATAAATAACAATAATAAAATAACAAGCAAAAATTTAAAGAATATACATTATGTACATACTACTTATATATATATAATCACATGTACAGATTTAGACACAAAGATTGGTTGACTGTCATGTACACAGAATGTCAAGAGATTAGAGATGTATGCCAATATCCAGACCAAAATGCATGTTTATAGATTTCCTACATTTTCTTTTCATTTAACACATAAAGATGTATATCCATCTACCATCTTTTAGTGCTAAAATAAGGACAGAGGTACATAGAGTCCTCTATTGTGTTCTCTAAAAATGATGGGAGCCAGTCTTCCAAACAGCTACAGGACAGAGGTCCTTCATGCCCATCATTGGCTACCTATGCTATAACACCTGGTCAGTATAATACTGGGACCTTCAGCAAATTGAGTCAAAGTTAAACTAACTACCCAATCGATATGTATCTGATAATCACCCTAGAGACTAAATATTTAACTGCAAAGGTGACTATAAAAATTTGTATGAGAGTTACAACCTAAGAAAAATCAAAATTCAATTTTACATACACAAAAGAACACATGTCTTGGGTAAACTCCATATGTAGGAAATATCTTGTTTCTCCAACACTTTGTGTCCTTCATTTAAAAGTATCCTCTGTAGAGATAACAAAGTAAGCATTTGGCCTTCTACTGGGAGATAGCTGAATTTCAACATTTCATAAACCTACAGGTGCCGACCTGGAAGACGTTCAAAATTACCATTTTGTTTCAGTACTTGCCTAACTGCTACCTACCTACAAAACTCAGAATCCATTCTGGTCAATCATTTCCAACCTCTTGACATTCATGCTACTTAAGTTTCAATCAACCAGTTAACAAGTATTTATTGCCCTACCAAATTAGGGAAATATGCATAGCAATTATATTAAACTATTTTTTAAAGTTATATATTCTATGAAGAGAGCATTGAAAAGAATCATTGCACATACATATATAAAGGCAAAACGAAGATTAAGAATTTGTTACTTGAAGCCGGGCATAGTGGCTCATGCTTGTCATTCCAGCACTCAGGGAACAGTGTGAGAGAAGCATCCTAAATTCAAGGACAGCACATCGGCCTAGCAAGTTCCAGGTAAAGGCAATTTGCCTAAAAAGCTCAAGAGATCATTTTGTAAGTGTTATTTGGAGTGAGCCTGTTCCCACATGGAATTCTATGCTAAATGCCGAGTGGGCTTGTACATTTGTGAGCTGGAATGTTAATTCAGTGAATTTATCTGACTTCATCTTAATTACAATTATGGAGTACAGATATGGCAAGGCCTAGATGTTACTATGAAGTTATATTTTAAACAAATGCAATGTTTACTCTTGACTTCTAAATCTCAGTTCCTGGGAAAAGTAAATTCCGTTTTCGTCCTCCATGAAATGAAATACACCACATAGTTACAAAGCCAGAATGGGGTGATTGGCAGACACTTGGCATCATCATATATCAGACAAACCCTTAGAAACGTTGAAACAACTCATAGCCAGCCAATTAAGAGGCACCTGTGGTGCATCTCCTGCACACTCTATGTAGGAGGAACTTACACAGTTAGCATCTGAGAAGTCACAACACATAAACACATCAATGCCTCAAGGAAACCTAACTCTGCATGCCAATCAAAAGGAGAGGGAGGTAGAGGAGGAAAAGGAAACAGTCTCATGAAAGGAAACCAATTAAAACCATTTAAAATATAAATTAAGTCATGGTATCTATCCAATCAAAAAAAGAAACCAAAATTTCAGCAAAAAGGAGAAAATGTAGATTCAACATATCCTTGGCAAGATTCTGGGATTCCACTTCTGCCATGGTCTGACAGGAGCTAATCTTTCACTCCTGCTCCTCAAAGTCAAAAGCCAGAGTTAAGAGAAACTTCATGATGATTAGGAACCAATCGGCCCACATCTCGAGGCTGCCTGGGCTGTCCGAATCATTTGTTCCTCTGAACTATGACAATTGCCCTTCACACTCAGAAGCCTCCTTAACATTCCTACCCACTTTTTCCATTTAACCCCCTTAATTACCAAATTAAGTACAATTCACTCAGCCTCATTTTGTATTTTGAAAAACCACCTTAGTTTAAAAACTTAAGAAATCCCTTGTGCCAAGTATCATAAACTTACATTAAACTACTCAAAATGAACACTGATGTAATTCAAAACGTTTCATCTGGTTTTTTTTTTTTGGTTTTTTTGTCCTTCTATTAGAACATGCTACTACGAAGGACAACTCAGACTCCAGCTTTAATTAACTTCAGGTCCCATAAACTGACAGTGCACAGTCTTCCGGAAGCTGAGTTGTCATGAATAACCTCAGTACTCTTAAGTAGACCATCCTACCTGGGTAGCCCAGGGGAAACATGAATAAAATCTTAAATGATTCAACAATTTAAGGCACTAAATTGAAATTGCAAAGCAATAAAATGAAAGTGAGTGAGCGCTTATGAAAGACGTCTTTTATGAAACAAAACCATCTTTTTTTTTTCTTGGCTCCTGAGTGTGAGCCTTGCTCACAACATTTTATGTGCATGATGATCATCTATTCTGTGTATCAGAGCCACGCATGCATGCTCTCAGACAACTGGTATACCTGGGATGTGGGAAAGTACATCACTCTCAGACCTTCAGCTAACAGCCTTACTGACTGTCATACCCAGCATTGCCTCTATCTCCACCCTGCTTCTCCTACCTCTTTTCGACTTTGGTCCAACCTGCACAAGCATCTCTGGGATGCCAGCCCACTTCCCCACCACTGCAGGTTTGGTTTTCCTCTTCCATTGCATATTACCACAAAGTGAATTTGGTGAATGAGCTCCCAGTTTTTCAGCCTTCTGTCTGGGAAAGAATATGAATGCTTTGTGAGTTCCTTTATCTCCAGATTAAAATACCAAGCTGTCACATGCACCTGCTGACTACAGAGCTTTGAAGAAATGAAAGTAAAAGGATGAATGTCTGACCTCCTGTCAGTCACCCTCCCACACGGTCAGCATCAGCATCTCTGACCTTAGTGAACTAGTGATGTCTTCTCTTCATTGTCTACAGGGCTGGCTGACCTGTTAATTATCTCAGCTGTGAGTTCATCTTTACATGTTAAAAGCAACTTTGCAGCTGCTCTTCTGTCTACAGATTAAAGTCTGTGTCACTTTCTATCAAAACCCACCTGATTCTGACACAGTGGTCTATCAGAGCCACTCATTCTATCAATGTTTTTCTAGATAACCACACCCAGTACACTGAAGCTAAGACTTGTATTACTTCACACAGTCCCATATGGAAGCAAGAAAGACTGTGATTACACTTGCTTGAAACACATTTGATTTGGGGGCCTATGGAATATGGAAGTCAACTTTAGCATTTAAAACATTGACATTCTAGACCAGCAACTCTGATAAAGACAGCAGAACTTCACAGAACACAGATAAGCCCAAGAGAGCAGAACTGTTGATACACTAAGATCTTACCAGAAAGGGACTCCAGCAGATGCAGGAGACGCACATTATGGCGAGGAGTTGAATGACCATCTCAAAGTGATGGGATCTGCCTTGTCTATGCTGCTGACTTTTAAACTTCACCCTAAGGAGTGTCACTCCTGTGATGGCATTGCACAGGAACGAAACACCAAGAGCTAAGAGGCCCAGAAATGAAAAGAACAAGAGATAAAACCTGTCTTCCCAGTCTTCGATGTTCTGTGTGTTGTAGAAACACCAGGTCCTGGATGCTTGGATTTGGTAGTCTCGGTTTCCAAGGATAGGCAACAAAGCCACGAAAATAGCCAACATGCACACGCCACCTAGTGTCATTTTCACATGCTTAGATGTAATTTTCGTGGAATGGAATATAGGATTGGTGACCCCGATACACCGCTCAATGGCCATCGCACTGCCTAGAAAAAGAGGGCACAAACCAGAAAACACCATGGAGATTCCGAAAACACTGCAGAGAATGTTTGATTGGTCGAAGCGGATCCAGTCTTTATCAGAGGCATATACAAAGACAGCTATCCCTCCATTAATGAGATGGCCAAAGAAGTCTGTGATCACCAGGCCGCTAGCCAGGAGCAGAAAGGAGGCCTTCGACTTCTGTCTAAATCTCTGATACGCCTTCATGAGAATGGCGATGGCCAGGCTGTTAGATAAGATCCCCACTGTCATGAAGATTACTGAGAAAAACACTGAAAGCCGGTCTTGCATCTGACAGGTAGAGTTTGCTATGAGCCCGTCTGCAGGAAACACTGGCTGTTTGGAACTGTTCATGGACATTGTTGTGAAGATGGAAGCCGTCCCCTCAGGTCATCTCTCTGTCACCACCGCACAGTCTCGACGTGCAGACATCTGTAGCACACAGGATAGAAATTATAAAGACCAAATTGCCAGTCGCCTGACTTTAAAACCAAGCGTCAAGCACCCTGGGATGGGGTGGATTTACCCAGCCTATCCAAAGTCAGGTGGCAACATCTCTCTCTCTCTCTCTCTCTCTCTCTCTCTCTCTCTCTCTCTCTCTCTCTCTCTCTCTCTCTCCCTCCCTCCCTCCCTCCCTCCCTCCCTCCCTCCTTCTCTCCCTCCCTCCCTCCCTCTTTCCCTCCCTCTCTCTCTCTCCCCCTCTCACTTCCCTCTAAGGACAGACATCCCTGAAAACCCTTCTGACAGCTCCCTGGCATCTTGAGTCATCTGAGCACTAACGTTTCAATCCAATGACGTTTTTAAAGCATGACAATCTATTTAAATAACTAATCCTTTAAGAACTTAGTCTTTTATTTGGGGGGACACTGACCCCCCAAGTAGGCGACCATCTAAGTCATGAAAAGGCAATAAAGGGCAATACACAAATACACAGAATCTGTGTGTGCCACACACACACACACACACACACACACACACACACACACACACACACACACACTTTGACGCCTGGAAGAGACTGTCAAGGCTCTGGGTTCTGTTCTAAGATCCTTTCTCTTCCCTCCTTTTGTCGGGGTAGAAATCCCTGCGCGAGACGGGCAAGGGGGAAAGCAGCCTACCCTCAACACTTTGGGCTGAAAGACACTGCCAGGTTACTGCAGCCTCCAGTGAGAAGTACTGCATTGTCTTTTCCCAAATCCCCTAGCTAGCTACCGGACCACAACCACCCCACCTGTAGCTAATTAGATCGGTTTCCCAAAGAAGCTTTCCGGGAGACCGGGGATTCGGCCCCACAGTGGCTTTAAGTGGCCCAGAGAGAGGCCGGCTGCCCACTCTGTGTCTTACTGTCTTACTCACAGTTTGACTTTCGCCAGTTGCAAACCCTGCACCCCACAGGGCCTAGGCTTGCCACATCTCCTCGAAACCTAACCAACTTGCTGAAACTTTTTGCAATTCCTGAAACTCCAGCGAGATCTTTTCCCTCCCTCCCTGGAGGGCGCCAGAGGTCTGCTGCAGACTGGGTAAGGACCATGAAGTGTCGCCAGCAGGGAATCTCGAGGAGGGAAGGAGGCAGCCGGGTTTGCCTGCTTCTCTTGTGCCTGGGAGAAGGGGGATGCTTGCTGCCCGCCCCCAACCATACAGCCCAGCCCAAACTCCCTCCCTTCTCCACGGCACACCACGAATTGGGTCCAGAGTCACTGCCAAGCACAGCCTAAGGCTCTGGCCAGCGAGGCCCTTAAGGCTGTCCCCGTAGTTTATCAACCCCGGATTCGGCTGAGGAATCCAGGCGCCATGGGAATCGGCCATGGGAATGTAGTCATAGGGTTCCTGGTTACCTTGGCATCCTGAGCCAGCCAGTGGCTGTGTCCGGAGCAGAAGAGCTCTGCGCCTGGCTTGCCATGGCGCACCCAGCCCAGCGCAGCAGCAACCTCGGGCTCCACAGCTCAGCACTTCCTATGCCCCCTCTGCTCCCTGAATCACCCGCAGGACCTGCTGGCCCAAATGTACCCTGAACTCCAAGGCACCTAGCCTCTCACAGCCTGCGCGCCGCTGCAGGGCTCAATGACCTCCGCCCCTTCCTTGTCTCTCTGCTCTCCGCCCCTTTTCCCACCCGCACAGGGCAGGCGAGGCAATGGCAAGGTCCTCTGATGCTTTGACCACCCAGCAGCGTCAGACAACACTTTCCAGCCACCAGACAGCTAGGAAAAGTTTTGCTTTAAACTCATTTCCAATGAAAACAAAAGCGGGGGGGTTGGCATTTCTGAGGTTGCAAGACAGCAATGAGGAGGGCCAAGTCTTGTCTGGACCCTGATGTGTTGTGGGATGCAGCTTGCAGAATGAAAGGGTCACAGGGAGAAAGGGCTGCCTGTTTGAAGGAGAACTTTCGCAGCAGATATCCCCAGGGGCTGAATAAAAAGAATGCTGGCCAACTGCTGTATGCGGAACAGTCTTAAGACTCCACTGTCACTGTGTAAGGAGAGAATGAAGCAACACTGTGAGCTCCTGCTGCTGACCTGGGGGTGAAAACCTTTTGGTCGCATCCAAGTTCTTGAGAGAATGTTTGGTGACATCCACAACAAAGGATAAGGATGTGCACATAACAGATTCTATAAAAATTAGTTTATGACCAGGTAAAGACACGTTTATTTTTCATTCGGAATTGTTCTTTGGGTCATGTTACATCACCGATTACGGTGTTGAATGAACTTGTGCAGTGTGAGTCTTTTTTACACTGTAATTGCTTTTCACTGGTGATGAACACAGTGCCCACCCCCTGTTAACATCTCCTTTCCCATCCCAGCACTTACTCTTTCTACCATGGCTCTTGGTTTCTCGTCTGAACTTAGTAAAATGCTGTCACTAGCTGTGTGGGGGGAAAAAGGAAAAGTGCCACATCAAAATAAACCCGTTTCTCCATTCCAGAAGCACAAGGCACGTCTAAATTCCTGAAAGCTGAAAGGGACCATAAAGTGCAAACGTGAGATAAAATAAATTAGCCATTAACTGTAGCAAGGGACAATTGCACACTTCTCCCCTGTGGTGGAGATAGAGAATTTTTTAATTGATAGTATCATAGCGTTGTTTTGAACTGTTACTTGGGTATGGTCAGAGAATTGAATGTTTTAATTAGTAGAGAAAAATACCGTGCCTGGATGGCCAGTGTCCAAAGAACAACCATGTCATAAGCCACACTGAAAATGTGACACCGAGTGCCGCGTTTTCCTTTAATGATTAACAGTGCTTAGTCACAGTACAGCGTGTTGATGGCTTCCCCCTGTTTCTCTCACTGAAATGGAGCTCCACAGAGTTCTGACCCATCCTCCGTCTGGCCTCACCTGGGACAACATCTGGACTCTCACCAAATCTTTGGATTAATAAGTTCCCTACTCGGAATTTCCGGTTTTTTTAGCTCTGCGACTTGAAGACTGGGGCATCTCACACGGCTGCTGTGGCGCTTAGGTGTGGAAGGAAAAACCAAGCTGTAGCTCCTCATAAAATCAAAACAAATAGTACCTTTTCCAGAGTACCGCAGTGTTGGGAGATGTCATTCTGTAAATATGTGTCTGATTGGCTCGAATAAAGCACTGCTGGCCAATAGGGAAGCAAGATAGGTGGGACTAGGAGTCGAGGAGGACTCTGGGAAAGAGAGGCACAGGCAGACACCATGTAGGCCTCCAGAGGAGTAAGAGGTCTGGACCCTTTTCTCCGGTAAGAGAAATACTTAGATTAACAATTATGGGTTAAATACTTCAGTCAGAGATAGCCAGTAAGAAACCAAGCAAATGGCCAACAGCTTCATAATTAATACAGTGTCTTGTGTGTTATATAGGGACTGCAACTGTGGCAGGGCCCAGGCGGATGGCAGGGAAGGCAACACGTTACACTGCAGAAATTGCTTCAATCTACTCTCCAACTGTTATCGGAATTCCTTCTTTAGAAGCCCCATTCCTTCACCAAGACACAGGTCACCGAAGTGCTCATTAAAAAGTCCTAAACAGCATGTCTTCTCAAGACAAACCAGACACATTAACTTTATCAGGGCAAGGTGCTTCTGAAGAGTAAAAGGTTAATAACCTTCAATGATGCACCCCAAGCCCATGCACAACCCAAATCTGATGCCTGACTTATATCTCCCAAAGACAGCTCCTGAAAACTGGTAGATCCACAGAAAGAAAAGCTTTCTGACCAAAACGTAAGAGGAGAGGGTGAGAGGCGGGTAAACGCTTCTAAAACGTAGTTTAGTTTTATCATTGCCTGTGAGAAGCCGACGCTCATGTAGAGCTATTTATGGGTGCATCCACTCAACAGATTCAGTGAGAATTGTCCCTCTGCCAGTACTGTTTCCAGGAGACAAACACAACTCCTGTGTGAGCAAGCACGGAGCCCTGAACTGCGAGGAGCTTGCTCCTGAGGGGAACACGATGGGGTTTGAGAATGTCAGCATTCTCTCTGTGCTGAATGGAGACAAAGTTGATGCCGGCTCTACCTCCACTCAAGGAGACAAGAAGGTGATGCACTGCGTGTGTGTGCTTAGCAATCACCACTCAGGATTAGACCTGGAGCGATTTAGACAGAAGATGTGCACGCTCCGTGACACTGAAATGGAAACAAGCCCCCACAACAATCAAGAAGGAATATTGAGAATTGAGTTTTGTTGTCCTAATTAAACTGCCTACAGAGGTTTATTGGAATTTGCCATTGAGATTAATGGAGGAAACATGCTCCAGTTTGGTTGTTATGAAAATAACAACTCTAGTGTTTTCATTTTTATCATGTAAATACTTGATATATATAAACTAGTGTATGTAATACATTTGTGAGCAGTGGATTTTAAAAATATAATAAAGCTTACCAAGAGATCTAATCTAACAAAGGATTGTGCTAGGTTCCTAGGGATGTGTAACCAAGTATCACATATTGGGCAGTATAAACACCAGAAATTCAGGGCTCTGAAGTGAGTGGCTAGAATCCAGGTTCCAGATGTGGGGGGGATAGGACAGGTTTGAGGTTAGACAGAGCCTCCAAGGGGCCCTTCCACTGAATGAAGCAGAAGGCATAGTCTGGGCACATGTAATTGGTTAGAAATTTTAAGAACACTCAGATGAATAGGTCTTTACTCAGGAATGGAACTTTTAAGAAGTAATTCAAGTAATACACACAAAGTAGGTTGGAAGAATAATTCATTTTATGTAGTACCTAATTAAACAAGTGCTACATTTTGGCACTGAAAGAGTCACATTTCTTTTCCCTCTACACCCAGGGCTGTGATCAAGAGCAAAGAGTTCTGCCCCATTTCCCCTCTGATAATCAGGATGAAAACAGTTCATGTGTGAGTTGAAGGAGTTTGTCACAGGCTGGACACAGGACAGGATATCCAAAATGTCTTTCTTTTTTAAAATCTTTATTTTTAAATTAGCTTTACTTAGTTGTTTTGTGCATATGAGGGGATGTGTGGTACCTGAGTACACACATGTCATAGGATGCATGTGAAATTCAGAGGAGAATTTGGGGAAATCTGTTCTCCCCTTCTGTCATGTGGGTCTCAGGGATCCAATTCAGATCGTCAGACTTGGTGGCAGGTGCCTTTATGAACAAGCTCCCTACCCTCCGAAATATCTTTCTATTCAGCATCTCCTCAACTTTCTTTTCATCTCCTAGCCTTTCCATGCTGTCACCATAAGCAGTTAACAACGACAACAAAGAAATGTCATGACGGGCCTGAGATGTTGTGAAAGAATGTGGACTGAATATTGCAAAACTTCTGCACCCAAACCAAAACAAATGCAGACGTCTGTCTTTCTTCTGCTTTAGTTCTCATCAGAAGCCTTGGAAATGAGGCCAGCACTCCATGTTTTATTAAACCCAGGGCTACATGAAGACTTGGGAAGACTACCAGCCTGTGGCAGACAAACTAGGTTTTCACATAATGTGCTTGTTGTTGAAGAAGCTGAGATGCTTGACTGCTTTGTGCTTAGGGTCACACATCTGTGTTTAGGAAACTTCGTTAACTCATTCACTTGTTCACTTGTTTCTAAAGACCTACCACAGTATGTAAAGTTGCCAATAATACAACAACAACAGATTGATAGTTAGCCTACAACATAGACGTCAACCTTTCTTGTACAGCATGGATCCCTGAAGACTGACTAGAAGCCATTGTCTGAGTGATCAGGGCAAGAATGTAAGAGATGAGAGAGAGTCCTATATGAAGCCCTACATATTTCAAAAGCTAAGGATGTGGGCTGAACCAAAGACTTTAAAGGGTAAGGAATAAGAGGCAAGCTTTGGGGAAGAAGTAGCTGGGCAGACTTGGGAAGGACCCGGAAGCTAGGTAAAATAGAAAAGAGTTGATGAGAGCTCTTCCCACATAGCACTTCTCAATGGGACTAGAGTTCAGTGGGGCCTATAGATCTGGAAGACTGACAATGTTGATTAATGTTTTTGCAATAAATAATTCTGTTCAATTTTTGTTTAAAAGCTTTCCCAAAAGCGATACGTGTGAAAAATATTATCCTCTTGTGGAATGAGGGTCCAAGAAATTGTTTGGGGGGAATGGGCATGTATTTCTGTTGAAAATGAGAGACTAATAAAAGCATGTGGTGTTATATAAAGACATAGCAACAGCTACCACAGACACAGATCTAAATACCTTTAGACTACTTAGTTTAACCCTCACAACAAGGGTGTAGTGTGGATAGTCATTATTATGTCTTGTCATCATTACAAGGAAGAAAACAAGAATTAAGGAATCTGGTGGTTTCCTATGGCTATATATCATCGCCATGTGTTGAAAAACTTAAATTATGAACTGTGTCACAGTGCATCATAGCTGGCACACCGTAGGCCAGTCTAGCTTCTTAGGAAAGTAGATCAGACTAGAAATGAAAGAGAGGAGAGACAGTGAGGAAGGGGACTAGTACTGTAATTCTGACAAAAGCTACTGCAGATGCAGCCACAATCAGACCGTGCTGGAAAGGCCATGCTAGAATAAGCGAGACTTCTAGTGCACTATGACTGAGGTCTTTATCCAGAGACAACTCCATGCGGGTGTAACACAGAGGTGTGTACACACATGTGAAAATCAAGGTATCAATTGGAGTGATGCAGCCACTGAGCCAAGATCGACAGCCAAGCACCAGGCTAAAACATGGTGGGGAACTGATTCCCCCCACCAAGGCTCTCAGAGGACCCAACCGTGCAGTCCCCTTTGCTCCTATATTCTACCCTGCAGCCGCATGAGACAGTGAGCTTCCCGTGTTCCTTTAAACTCACCCACAGAGCTGAAGGTAACCTTGAGCTTCTTTTTTTGTTTGTTTTTGTCCACGTTTTTTTTTTGTTTTTTTGAGACAGAGTCTCTCTGTAGCTTTGGGGGCTGTCCTGGAACTCGCTCTGCAGACCAGGCTGGCTTTGACCTCACAGAGCCCCGACTGCCTGAATGCTGGGATTAAAGGTGTGCGCCCCCACAGTCCAGCAACCTTCAGCTTCTTATCCTTTTGCTTCATGTCTCAAGTGCTGGGGTCACAGGCGCCCTCTCATTCAGTGTTGCCATAAAATCCAGAGCTCTGTACATGTTAGATGAGTACGCCGACTGAGCTACATCCCCAGCTCCGGCTTATGTTGTTTATACTATCCAATTTGTGGCACTTGGTTACATGACTGTAGAAAATAAACATGATCTTCCATTGGCTATTAGATTCATTGGTTAATTTTATTATATTCTTGACAACCAGCCCATCCATTCTTGTTGAGCATGGACTCCAGTGGTTGCTATGTTTAATGTCAACACTGGTCAGCCACCATCTTGACATCATAATCATTTTGCCTTTAAGTTTATATTTCACAAGTACACACAATGCCAACAGAACAGTAGCACATAGGCCAGGGACCTGAAACCCCGTCTCACCACAGTCCTGCTTCTCCAAGAACCCTGGAACAGCCCCTCACCCAGAAATTTCCTTTTCCCAAAGTCTTATGTTCTTCTCTGTCCTTTGTCACCCATGCCCAGTAACTGTTTCTACCCTCCCCTGGGGAAAAGTTTGGTCTCATGCTGGATAACATTAATCATGGCCACAGATATGTTGTCACAACTCCGTGACAAGGGAGGGGAGAAAGAGCCACTCTCACATAGATATTGGCATAGAGGCTTGGAGATTTTCAGATGTCACCATGACAACATGAGTTAGAGTGTTGGAGACAAGAAAGTGGGGTACTCCTGGCTCCCGAGCCCCACCATAACCCTGCCAGGACACAAGTAGTCATTCCCTTGGGGACTGTATTTAGAAGTCAAACTCATGATGCATCAGGCTAAACGGTGCACAGATGCACACCTAACCACTAACAGGAGTCTTAGCTGCCGGTGAGGGTCAGTGTTGGCCCCGTAAGGATCCCTACATGCTAAGTTTTGACTGTCGGCTTTGCACCTATGAGGCCCCTGATTCTTCCTCTAAAACGCTTTGACCCTGTCTTAAGTCTTTCTTCCCTAACAAATTCCTCACATTTGAAAGGGGGACCACAGAACAGAAGCTGTAAAATTCAAGAGGAATGTTCTAGTTGTGTTTAAATTGGCAGTGTACAATAAAGATGGGCAGTAAATTCATGATAGTAACATGGCATTTCAATCTTGTTTACTTTGAGTCTATCATCAATGACCTGGCTTCCTCCACTTCTAAATGTCCTACCACTGCCCAGGCATCAGAGTATTGGACCTGCTTGCACCCACAGGAAGAGAGCCTTGGACCATACCCACAAGGAGAGGAAGAGGCTCCACCTGCAGCCACTGGAAGAAGGGATGGGAAGAAGACAATATAATAACACATTCAACAACAGAAAAACCAATATGACAACACCAGAGTCTAGAGACTCTAACCAGCAAGACCTGAACATTCCAATGCATATGAAGCAGATGAGAATTAACCTTAAAAGCAGCTTCATGAAAATGATAGAGGCCCTCAAAGAGGACATAAGAAAATCCCTTAAAGAAATGGAAGAAAAAACAAATAAAAATACAAGAAATCAATAAATTTCTTAAAGAAAAGCAATAGGAAACAATAAAATAGATGAAGAAAACCATTCAAACAATTCAAGACCTGAAAGAAGAAATAGAGCCAATAAAGAAAACACAAACTATGGGAATGCTGGAAAAAGAAACACTGGATAAACAATCAGGAACTACAAATGCAAACATGACCAACAAAATATAAGAGATGGAAGACAGGATCTCAGGCACTGAATATACACTAGGAGAAACAGATTCATCAACCAAAGAAAATCTGAAGTCCAACAAATCCCTAACACAAAATATCCAGGAAATATGAGATACCATGAAAAGGCCAAGTCTAAGAATTATAGGTATGGAAGAAGGTGAAGAAACCCAACTCAAAGGTACAGAAAACATATTAAACAAAATCGTAGAAAAAAACTTTCCCAACCTAAAGAAAGACATGCCAATGAAACTACAAGAAGCTTACAGAACACCAAATAGAGTGGACCACAAAAAAGTCCCCTCACCACATGATAAACAAAACACCAAGCATACAGAATAAAGAAAGAAAATTAAGAGTAGCAAAAGAAAAAAGCCAAGTAACCTATAAAGACAATTCTATCAGAATTGCACCTGAATTCTCCATGGAAACTCTGAAAGCCAGAAGGTTCTGGATAGATATTCTACAAACACTACGAGACCACGGATGCTAGCCCAGACTACTATACCCAGCAAAGATTTCAGTCGCTGTAGATGTAGAGAATAAGATATTCTATGACAAAACCAGATTTAAACAATACATATCTACTAATCCAGCACTACAGAAAGTTCTGGAAAGAAAACTCCAACTAAGGAAATTAACTACACCCACAAAAATATAGGCAATAGAAAATCCCAATTTACCAACAGCCAAAAGAAATAAGGGGTTGATAAACACACAACACATCACCAACAACAGCAAATCTAAAACGAACAAGAATGAATGATCAATGGTCTTTAGTATCACTCAATATTAATGTTCTTAACTCACCTATAAGAGACACAGGCTAACAGAATGGATATGAAAACAGAATCTATCCTTCTGTTGCATACAAGAAACACACCTCAACTTCAAAGACAGAATGGTACCTCAGAGTAAAGGGTTGGGAAAAAATTTTCCAATCAAATGGACCCAAGAAACAAGAGGATATATCAATCCTAATATCCAACAAATTACACTTTAAACTAAAGTCAGTTAAAATAGATGAAGAAGGTCATTTTATATTCATCACAGGAGAAATCCATCAAGATGAAGTCTCATTTCTGAACATCTATGCCCCAAATACAGAGACACCCACATTTGTAAAAGAAACATTAAAAAAAAACTCTGATCAGACATAAAACCTCACACACTTATAATGGGAGACCCAATTCTAGACAGGACCACCAGACAGAAACTTAACAAAGAAACAAAGGAACTAGTAGAAGTTATGACTCAATTGGGTTTAACAGACATCTATAGAACATTCCACTCAAATGCGAAAGAAAATGCCTTCTTGTCAGTGCCACAAGGAATCTTCTCTAAAATCTACCACATACTTGACATTATGGCATACCTCAATAGATACAAAAAAAATTGCAATAATCCATTGTATCTTACCAAATCACCATGCATTAAAGTTAGGATTCAATAACAACACAAATTGCAGAAACCCTACAAATTCATGGAAATTGAACAATATAAAACTTCACCATTCCTGGGTTAAGGGAGAAATAAAAAAAAGAAATTAAGGACTTCCTAGAATTCAATGAGAATGAAGACATAGCATACCCAAACTTATAGGACACTTTGAAAACAGGGCTAAGAGGAGAGTTCATAGCACAAAGTGCCCACATGAAGAAACTGGAGAATAGTCACACTAGAGAATTAACAGTACTACTGAAAGCTCTAGAACAGAAAGAAACAAACTCACCCCAGAGGAGCAGACACCAGGAAATAATCAAATCAAGGGCTGAAATCAATAAAGTGGTAACTAGGGAAACAATACAAAGAATCAATGTAACAAAGAGTTGGTTCTTCAAGAAAATCAACAAGATAGACGAACCTTTATCCAAACTTACCAAAAGGCAGAGAGAGAACATGCAAATTAACAAAATCAGAAACGTAAAGGGAAACATAACAACCAATAATGAGAAAATCCAGAGAATCATCAGGTCATACTTTGAAAACCTGTACTCCACAAAATTCGAAAATCTAAAGGAAATGGACAATTTTCTGGATAGGTATCACTTACCAAAATTAAATCAAGAACAGATAAGCTATTTAAATAGACCTATAACCCCTAATAAAATAGAAACAGTCATCAAAGTCTCCCAACCAAAAAAACCCAGGACCAGATTGTTTCAGTACAGAATTTTACCAGAAATTTAATGAACAGCTAATACCAACTCTCCTCAAAGTATTCCACACAATATAAGCAGAAGGGTCATTGCCAAACTTCGTATGAGACTTTACTTACCTTGGTACCCAAGCCACACAGGCACAAGTAAGAAACAGAAATACAGACCAATATCCCTCATGAACATTGATGCAAAAATACTCAATAAAATACTGGCAAATCAAATACAAGAACACTTCAGAGAAACCATCCACCATGATCAAGTAGGCTTCATCACATGGATGCAGGGATGGTTCACCATATAAGAAACAGAAAAGGAAAAATCACATGATCATCTCCCTAGATGCTGAGAAAGCCTTTGACAAAATCCAGCACACCTTCATGATAAAGGTCCTGGGGAGGTTAGGGGTAACAGGAACATACCTAAACATAATAAAAGCTATATACAGCAAACCAACAGCCAACATCAAACTAAATAGAGAGAAACTCAACGTGATTCCTCTAAAATCAGGTACAAGACAAGGCTGTCCACTCTCTTCATATATCTTCAATATTGTACTTGAAGTTCTAGCTAGAGCAATAAGACAACAAAAGGAGATCAAGCAGATACAAATTGGAAAAGAGGTCAAACTTTCACTATTTGCAGATGGTATGGCAGTTTACATAAGTGACCTGAAAAACTCTACCAGGGAACTCTTACAGCTGATAAACACTTTCAGCAAAGTAGCAGGATACAAGATGAACTAAAAAATCAGTAACACTACAATATACAGATGATAAATGGATTGAGAAAGAAATCAGAGAACCAAACATCATCCTTTACAATAGCCACAAACAACATAAAATACCTTGGGGGTTATGCTAACATAACAAGTGAGGACCTGTATACCAAGAACTAGAGACTTAAAGAAATTAAAGAAAGATACCAGAAAATGGAAAGATCTCCCATGCTCTTGGATAGGTAGGATCAACAAAATAAAAATGGCATTCTTGCCAAAAACCAATCTACAGATTCAATGCAATCTCCATCAAAATCCCAACACAATCCTTCACAGACATTGAAAGAACAATTCTCAACTTTATATGAAAAACAAAAGACCCAGGATAGCCAAAACAACCCTGTACAATAAAGGAACTTCCGGAGGCATCACCATCCCTGGCTTCAAGCTCTAGTATAGAGCCATAGTCCTAAAATTAGCTTGCTATTTGCACAAAAGTAGACAGGTAGACCAATGGAATTAAATACAGCCACTTTGGAAATCAGTATGGTGGTTCCTCAGGAAAATGTGAGTCAGTCTATCACAAGATCCAGCAATTTCACTCTTAGGCATATACCCAAAACATGCACAATAATACAACAAAAATATCTGTGCAACTATGTTCATAGCAGCATTATTTGTAACAGCCAGATCCTGGAAGCAACCTAGATGCCCTTCAACTGAAGAGTGTATGGAGGAAATGTGGTACATTTACACAATATATGACTCAGTGGAAGAAAAACAATGGAATCTTGAAATTTGCAGGCAAATGGATGGAACTAGAAGAAACCATCCTAAGTGAGGTAACCCAGTCATAGAAAGACAGACATGGCATGCACTCTCTCATATATGGATTTCAGACATAGAACAAAGGATTACTGGCCTACAATCCACACCTCCAGAGAAGCTAGGAAACAAGGAGTACCCTAAGAAGAGACATCCATGGTCCCTTGGAGAAGGGGAAAGGGACAAGATCTCCTCAGCTAATTGGAAATTTGGGAGGAGGGGAGCGGGAGTTAGAAGAAAGAGAAGGGGAGAAGAGGAGGGGAGAGGAGGACATGAGGGAGCAGGAAGACTGAGTCAGGAGTAAAACAGAGGAGAGCAAGAAAAAGAGATACCTTAATAGAGGGAGCCATTATAGGTTTAAAGGGAAATCTGGCACAAAGGAAATGTCCAGAGATCTACACAGATAACCCCAACTAACAATCAAAGCAATAGTGGAGAGGCTACCTTAGATGCCCTTCTCTGATAATGAGACTGATGACTACCTTATATACCATCCTGGAGTCTTCATACAGTAACTGATGAAAGTAGAAGCAGACACCCACAGCTAAACATTGCGTGGAACTGCTAGAATCCAGTGACAGAGAGGGAGGAGTGATGATCAAATGGGTCAAGACCTGACTAGAGAAACCCACAGAAAGAGATGACCTGAACAAGAGGGAGCTCATGGACCCCAGACGGATAGCTGGGAAACCAGCATAGGACTGATCCAGACCCCTTGGACGTGGATTTCAGTTAGGAATCCTGGGCAATCTATGGGGCCTCTGGTAGTGGATCAGTATTTATCCATAGTATAAAAATGAACTTTGGGAGCCCATTCCAAATAGAGAGATATTCTCTCCACCTAGACACACGGGAGGGCTGCAAATGAAATGGCAGACTTTGAAGATCCCCATGGAAGGCCTCACCCTCCCTGGGGAGCAGAAATGGGATGGGATAGGGGATCGGTAGAAGGCTGGTGAGGAAGGGAGGGAGAGGGAACTGGGATTGACATGTTAAACAAGCTTGTTTCTAATTTAAATTTAAAGACAAGGAAGGACACAAGTTCTTATTGTGAGATTTCAGGCTGGAAATCAAAAATACAATATTGCAGTGAATTTTTGAAATGTGTAGAGAGATTGGGTTTGGAAAGATGGCTCAGTGGTTAGAAAGCTCACTGCTCTCCTAAAAGGTCTCAATTGGGTTCCCAACACCCACATCAGCTTGGTTTTGGCTCCAGCTTCAGAGGCTCTAGTTCGTGATGAATTGTCCCTGTTGTCTGGGGCTACGTACACATCACGGTAGGGGTGTATGGCGGGGCAGGGTTCACCTTGTGAAGGCCAGGGAGCAATGAAAAGAGAGAGAAACTACTTCAATAGCTACTTTGGGTCACGGGACAACCACCCTTTATCTCTACCCCATTGGCAGAGGGTGCCACTGCCTCCCAATAAGGCCATGGACTCTGAGCTAAGACTTCTACTCAGATTCTCAGGAACTTTTGATATCTAAACCCAACACTAGCTATGCAGACTTCTTGGGTCAGTCTCCTAACCTCACAGTAATTCCATCTGTCTGGCTACACTCTACTTACCTAAACTAATTTGATCACTCTCGGTGTAATTTCTCAGCTCCTCTTTCTTTGTACTTCGAATCGTGACACACAGTGTTGATTAATTAATCCACATAAATTACGCAGCACAAAGTCTTCCTAAAATTCAAATTTAAGGTTAACATCTTGAATAATCATCAGTAAGTATCCCCTCTCTGTAGATAACAAGACCTCCTCCATCTTTGGGGTTCTTCTCTTTTTCCTTGTCTTTGCCTACGTATGTACCCAACTGCCTTCCAATTACGCCCTCGACTTCCTCACACCCATGCCTATGCAACACACCATCTCCTCCTCCTGAAATACCCTTACCTCACTTCTCTACATATAAATCTTGTCTACACTTCAAGCCCTATCCAGTGCCCATCTTCTCCATCAAACTTTACCCAAATGTTGCTCTTGCCTATTTCCAAGCTGAAATCTGGACCAGGAAATGACTGAAGACACAACTTTTTTTCTTGTGTCATTAAAACTATGTGGTTTTCAAGATGGATATGCATGTTTTTATCTTATTATCCTTAGTCACTGCTAATTTCATAAGAGTATACAGACCTATCAAATGTTTTAATGGTAAAGACATATGTCCCTGTAAGTGGGTGTGCACTGATGTTTTTGAACAATCAGATCTGATCGGATGCTAATGAATCATTGCATACATAGAAACATACATGTCTGCATGTTCCTATAATTGGAGACATGTAGACATAGAGAGACATATAACACGTATTGTGTTAATCTGACAAACCCTAAAGCATCCTCCAATCCTGTTCCTTAGATTGTTGTAGGAAATTCCTTCTCCTTCCTGTCTTGTAAGTGTCCAGGGGTCCCAAAGGCACAGCGCTCCATACATACCACCAGACCCACAAGGGAAGGTGACATAGAGAAGAAGCCAAAAGAGGGGCCTGCCTGTCCACAGACGACAACTTTGGTAACAGAAGACTCAGCTGAGTAGACCTGCAGAAACTAGGGTGCACACAGGCACCCCGTGTGGGAGGAGATTTCCAGCTCCCTTCTGCTGACCCTGTAGGGCCCTGAACTGCCTTCCCTTCATATGAGACCAAACTCAGCAAGCTGTAAAAAATAAAAGTTAACTGAGGCCAGGAAAGTCAGAAACATATCCCCCCCCACCTCCCACCACCCTCTACCTCACTGCCTCTAGCTAATTCTAACACTGGCCTATTCATGTAGACAACAAACATTTGTTTATTTAGCTTGAACAAAATTCTAGATACAGCAATTCTACACAGTTTCCGGAGTTTGCATGGATTGTTTTGCCAACTTTAAATGAGCAAGATATCATTGATAGGACAGGCCTGATAAGCATAATCCAAATACAACACGAGAAGAAGAAAGAGAAGTTGAACTCACAGTTCCACCACATCTGCAGGTGATTTTAGGATTTAATCGCATCCAGGGTGTGGAATGGAAAACACATTGGGTAAAAACCCTGCTGCAGTTGAAAGGTCCAAGGTGCCTGGAATACAAAGTAAACGCTGGGCCAGCGGTGTGCTGGCTCCAGCCACTGTGTGTCTGTGGCTTCCACTTTCCAGAGCAGCTGCTCCCAAGAGCACACCAGACCAGCCCAAACTCAGGCGCTGTTTTTGATATTCTGGTCTCACACAAAGTATCAGTCACAATTCCAAACTCATCAAATACACATGTATATGACAGCAAACGGGAGTCCTATCATCCAGAAGTACAGAGCAAAAGAATTAAACTATTTCCACAAGGTTCTCAAACTTTGAAAACAGTCGAAATTTTATTGAAAATAGAAGAGCAAATCGTTGAGTTTCTAATTGGTTTCTTATCTATTTACACTCTGAATCTATAAGAAACTATTTTATCTGTCTGCCCTCCAAAACACAAGTTCTATTATAGTATATAGCACAGAATGGTGACATATCGTAAAAACAATTGACTATATATCTCAAGTTACAAAATATCTTGAATACTCTCAATGGGAAAATGAAGAAACAAATACTTAAATGACAGAAGTTCTAGTCACTTGACAAAATCAATGCACGCCATGTTCACGTGCTAAAGTATCACACCGCACCCATAAATTTCTACAACTGTTATGTTTTAATTAAGTGTAAAAGTTAAAGTAGCTTTGGAAACCCTGGGAACCTTCAGTTTGCACTAGAGTAATCTGCCCACAGGCTTCTTTCTTTTATGTCTGTGCTTTTTGAAGTTAGCAAGGAGTATGTCTACTTTATTTTGTTGGTAATCTTGTTCACTGAAAACTATTTTACTCATGACAAGATAACCAGAAAGTTAGTTCTGGATGACTTAAAAATTATTTCTTCTTGCTAAAGTAGACTCTTCAATGGCTGTGAGAGCAGTCATGATTCTAACGCCTTGTCTCTTGCCTTCGCTTTGGTCGCCTCATTTCTGGATTTCATGTTTTATTTGCTCATGTTTCCTAGATTTAGCATGCTTAAACTGTTCTTTTCTCGGTTATAAAACACATCTTATCGGTGGCAAAGGGAAGAACTACAAGTTTAAACTAGCAGAAACAGCAACACAGAGCAAGATGGCAGCGGGGGAGAGCTCCTCCCCCACAGAAACCTCAAGCATCTTCACAAGGTCCTAGGAAACTAGGCGAGAGGTCCCAGGACCTGGTTTTAGCATCAGAAGAAGAGATAGGAAGGTTTACTCACATGACCACCCCCTAGCTCCAAGCACTGGCAGGGTGGTTGGGAACATCCCCTGCTTGAGGAGAGAAAGGAAATGAGTTCAGGATGTAAATTTACAGTAGGGCACTAGGCAAACCTCTCTGAGAACCAGGGGTGGGGTTGGGCTCATCACACCCCTCACCCCAAATGCCACCCAGCGCCCATCTCCTGCCCAGCTTCACATCAGCCATGCGGGCAAGAGACTGCCTCTAGTGCCCCCTCCACGGCTTCAGGCAGCACCACAGGAGAACCCACGCCTGCTGGGGCCAAGACGGAAGAGTAAGAAGGGGGCTTTGTCTTGGAACGAATCAGTCCAGGCACACTACAGTGAAACCCAGAATCAGGCAGAATCCAGGGACAGCTTGGCCCCTGGCCAGTGTTTGTAAGCAGTCTCTGGACCTGACCTGCGCCCCAGAAGGAAAGTGTCCTGTTTCACCCTGCACACCCCCAGCTGTGGAACAGGCCTGGGGCGCCTGGCCAAGATTGTACAGGTCCGAGACTCAGCGCAACCAAGCTTGCTGTCAGTACCAAGCCAAGCTACTGCCCACCTTACTCATCTCCAGCCCCAGGAAACACCGCATGGGATGTGTACACGACGAAAGGAAAAGAACGCTGGGTACCGAGTCAGGGTATGGAAATCTCCACCCAGTCCCTCCGCAGCTGAGACGCAGAACCAGACAAGCACTTGTTGACCGACTAACGGCTGTGGGTGAGGCCTCCGGCCCTGCCCCGGGGGAGATTCACAAGCATGAACGAACCACTGCAGAACTCCAAGTTCATTTTGAACATCATTAGCAACTGCAGCTCTTAGGACTGATTCTTGTTTGGTGCCCACCCCCCCCGCCCCCGCGACAATACACCAATTACATACATGTGGCATATTGATTGATTGGTTGATTGGTTGGTTGATTGATTGATTGATTGATTGGTTGATTGATTGATTGGTTGATTGGTTGATCTTTGCTTATGGCACCGTCTAGTACCAACACAGCTGAAGTGACCAAGTTTCACTGGAATTCGAGGCACGAGGACAAACAACGAAGACAGGGGGCAAGTGCCTAATTCCTCAGTGGGTGAAACAACTTCGCTCACCACAATGCATCACAGACTGTCAAAGAGTGGTGAGCTCACGGAGCAGACCAGAAACTGAGTCCACAGCAAACATCGTGTGTGAACTCTTAGAGAATCTGTAGCGACGTGTTATTTATGATTTATCAAAGCTTGACTGACAGGGTTCAGGAAAGCAAAGTCAGGCTCGAGATAATAGAGATCAGGCAGTGGTGAGACACACCTTTAATCCTAGGGCTCAGGGTTAAGAGGTAGACAGATCTCCCTGAGTTCAAGGCCACCCAAATCTACACAAGAGTGAATCGGTCTAAAAGAGAGTTGTAGCCCACAGCTTTAATCCCAGCACTACAGGGTTATAAAAGACAAGGGCAAGGGTTCAGTAGAGACATTCATTCTCCAGCCGCACTGAGGAGAGGCGGCAGTTTGAGACGCCTGCGTGGATCAGTCCTTTCAGTCTGAGGTAGAGGTGAGAGCTAGTGGCCAACTGCTTTGCTTTTCTGGTATTCAACGTGAAGCTTCGACCCCAATATCTGTCTCTGGGTCTTTTAATATTTTCCATGTCGCAAGAATCCAAGGTCTGTTTTAAACTAAATGTGGTGGCAACATGCTTTGACCAGTCCTGCAATCCCAGAATTCAAGAGCTGCACCATGACAACCACGAGAATGACGTGAGCCTTAGCTATGTAGCAAGAACCCTGTCTCAAAATTTGTAAAGACTGAAATCACATCAAGTGTCTTTTCCAACCACAATGAAGTAGAAACCAGTACGGAAAACAGCAGAAGTTATACAATACAAGGAAATTAAACAACTTCTGAAACACCAATTGATAGGAGAAGAAATTAACGAGGAAACACTTTAATTACTAAAACAAAGTAAAAAGTAGAAGCACAACATGTCAAGACCTGTACAATGATACAGCAAAGCGCTCCTAAGGGGAAGTAGCTGGGGTTGATGAGAACACCAAGCATCCTATGCCCGCGGATAGAAGGAACTGTGCTAAGTCTCCCAAACACTCAAAGCGGTCTACTTTGCCATCACCACAGTGCAATCTCTATCAAAACATCGACGATAGTCTTCACAGAAGTAGCAAACCACAAAACATTCCGCAGAGCCAAAGCAGCCTTGAGCAAAGGGAACAAAGTCCTATCTGCCTATCTCGCTTCAAAGATTACTTGAAGGCTTTAGGCAGGAAAAGATGATACTCGCATAAAAGCAGGCACATAGGCCAAAGGGAACCAATACTAACCCAAGGCATAAATTGGAGCATCTGCAACCAGCCAGCTCTAGAAAAAGCAGCACAAACGAACAACAGATTAAAGAGAGCAAATCAGACACCCATGAGGCAGAAGCAAACTTTTCTCTGCTATTTTACAGGGTACAGTAAGAGAATTCAAAATATCAAAGACCTGCAAAATTGCAAGGGGAAAAAGAAAGAAGGAAATAGGGGGAGAAAGGAAGCAGACAGAGGGAGGAAGGGAAGAAGGAGGCATGGAGAAAAAGAAGGGGAGAAAAAGAGAAGAAGGAAGGTATAGAGGAAATTCTTCAAGATGTGGTACAAAGACTTTTTACATGAGACCCCAAGAGTGTAAGCAAGACATTTGCAGCGCGGAAAGCAGGACGGATCATAATAAAAACAAAAACCCTGACAGTTAACTATTGTGTGAGCCACTGATCCATTGCTGGGCACCCATCAAGGGAAATGAAGTCAGTGTGTTAAGGAGATACACGCATTCCCTGTGTGGGTGAAGCGTGGCTCAGAACAACCACATGTTTCAGCAGTCAGGCAAATGAATAAAGATGATGCAGTACTTGCACATAGCAGACTCCTGGAGCTGGAGCGATGTCTCAGCGGTTAACAGCATTCTGTCCTTTCAGAGGGCCCAGACTCAGTTCCCAGCACTGCAGAGTAGCTCACAGCTGCCTGTAACTCCATTTCCCAGGGACACAATACCCTCTTCTGAACTCTACAGGTATCAGACATGCTTGTAGTGCACTATTCAGGCAAAACACTCGTCACAAAAATAAAGTAAATAAATCTTTTTAGAATTTAAAACAAAGTAAAATCATAACAGACTGTTACCAGCCATAGAGAGGAACCCTGTCATCTGCAACAACACCCACTGGCCCGGGGGGCATCATTTTCTGTGTGGCAAGCTGCACATAGTAAGGTAATACCACATGCTGTCACTCAAAGGAGAGAGGAGAAGGACGCATATTAGATGACCATCAGCAAGTCAAGCAGGCTTTTGGGCTCTACTGCAAGTGAGGCAACTGTGAGGAATTTCACAGTAACCCACAAATGAGCGCCAAGGTTCCCAGCACAGAGAGGGAGGCCGCTCTGAAGGTAAAGTGCTTGCTGCTGAGTGTAAGGACCTAAATCCTGTTTTCCAGAACTCATGCTCTGGGACAGTGTGGCAGTACAGCCCTGCAGTGATGGAACAAAGACACTGGAGAGTCCCCGAAAGGCCGGGGGCCAGCTAGATTAGTGTGAGCAGAAACAGACGCTGCGTCACACAAGGCAGAAGGCAAGGATGGGCGTCCAAGGTTGCCCTCTGCCTCCACATGAGCTATGGCATGCATGCATGTGTCTGCACCTGACACACACACACATACACACAAACATACATACATACACACAGAGAGAGGGGAGAGAGAGGGGGAGGGAGAGAGAGAGACATACAGAGAAAGACAGCATGGTGGGGGTAGATAAGAGACAGACAAACAGACACACACACACAAAGAGGGGAAGACAAAGACAAGATAGATTAAAATAATAAACTGTATATTTGAGGGAATAAAAAGATTGGACTGTCCTGATTCAATCAATAGATATTGATGAAATATACCCTCATACTATAGAACATGTACAAATACTGCGTCAGCTGAAAACTAATGTTAAAAATGTAAAACAGTAACTGTAAAAATGTATCTGTGCATTAACACAAAGTGTAGGCATGTCACAACTACCTACCTCCGGCTTGCTGGTACACTGTGACAGTGAAGTGGATACCACCACTCTGCAGCCCAAGGAGACGGGGGACAAGCAGATGAGAGGCTGTTGCTCCTGCCTTGAGCGAGCTGAGACTTTTTTGCAGTCTATGTATTTTTTAACATTGGCTGTGCTATTAAATACCACTGGGGAGCAAGTCCTGAGTCAGGGCTGAAACCTGGGTTTTCTTGCCCAATTACCATCTCCTCTGCACTCTGCTAAGCAGATTGTGGAAGCCATCTCGCCTGCCAGGCTGGGATCAGGTCCCTCCAACATCTCTCTAATGCTCATATTCCATTTCTCAAATTGGATAATGATTACTTCATGATAACGTGTCACATTATATGAATGATTCTGGGCATAAATACTTTTAAGCCGCAAGGACACTGACTCAGATTCCCAGCCTACTGCATAAATAACGGTTGGCAATAGCTTAGCTGAGATCAGAAAAGGTAGAAAGATGCTTGCATGTTTGGAAACGGTTTTCCGGTTCAGAAGATGGGACAAAGAGCAAATGTGTTCTTCTTGGGGCTTGAGGCTTTGCATAAGTAGCGCAGGGTAGCATGGGGAGTGAAGTAAGAGCCAGCCTCAGTGTTTCCGACCATCTCCCTAGGAGCAGCTGTGCGGGGACAGAGAGGGGTATGAGACAAGCCGTATGTCACCGGAGGGTGGTGCCATTGTGATGCTGGGTGAGTCACATGATCAGGAGAGAGGCCTAACAGGTGCAAAGGAACAACATAATGAAAATGGATGTGTCGTTGCATCCAACTATCCCAGAAATGTCACAGAACTCTGGTTTGCGGGATACACATCTGAGTATCGTGTTTAGTTCCAGGAGAGGAAAGAAGCTGTGTATTCCGGTTACAGTTTGTACAAACATCAGAGACACACAGATGCTTCAAAGGAGCTTCATTAAACTCCAGTGGCACCTTCACACTGCGAACATGGCATCCACAACTGGGTTCAAAGACATGTAATGTCTGCTTTCTTCCTAATGCCTATAAACTTATGTAAGAAAAAAAATGCTTCACTAAAATCTAGCATGTGGGATAAGAATCAGATGCCTGAATATACCACCTCGTATTGGAAGACTCTGGGGGGAAAATCAGGGTGAGAGATAATCACATAGCAATAACAACGGAATGGACGCACCAAACGGTGCTAAGGAAACAGGGAAATCATAATCGCCAGGTTTCCAGATTTAATGACTCGACAGATGGCAGTGCTGACAAGAAGGAGCAGCTTGAGGATGTTACGGGGACATTGAGAAATCTTCTTCAGACTCAGTAAGAAGTTTGGGATGTCTCCGACCACAATCAAGGAGACATCCCAAACTTCTGACCTGATGTAAGGTAGTGCTGGGAGACAGACAGCTTGCAAAGCCACAGGAAAGAAGGAGGTGGCCTTGTGAGAGAAGAGAAAAAGGACAGAGATGTTGAGTACGACAGAGAAAAGAGAAAGCATACAAACACACAAAACAGGAGACGTTGATGAAGTCACCAAGAGTAGTCTCAGTGGGCGATGGGACTAACTGGGGTTGGGCTTAAGTGAACGTCTATGTGGCAATAGATAGAAAGTCTAAAAGTGGCTAGCCAGGACTGTGGCACTCTGCATTCTCTTGTAGCCTTATGAGACAGTAATGTCACCATTCCCATTTCAGATGGAGAAAACAAGTCTTAGGGAATATAGCATGCCCAAGGTCACAAGACTATCAAGGGCAATGACTGGAATCCAAGTGCAAATCCCTCTGAGTCTTATGCTCATAGTTCATTCTACCACTTGATGAGGCAGCCTACAGAGCACATGCCAAAGTACAGACTGAGGGATTCGGTGTCTTTCTCGCTTAGCAAGTAAGAGCTAAATCATTTATCTAAAATGGAAAGCTCTCAAGCTGCCTGAAAACACTGATTCTCAATACCAGCTATACATCATTGGACCTGAAGCAGGTCCACCAGCAACACATCCTAACACCTGTTTACTCAACACAGTTGCCTCTCGTTTCAGTTTGACACAGCCTATCCAGGTACTAGTTTATCCATAAGATTCCCAGTTCTCTGGCACTACACCAAGGAAGAGTCTTATGTCTGTTGTCAACTGAATAGCTCAACTTGGCTGCTACGGCCTTAATCAGAATGATAAACCAAACCACAGACCATGGTATCTAGATTGCCTTTGCTAATATTTTTATGTGGGATAGTGGATACATATTCCCAAGGCTATCACAAGCCCATTTTAAATGCTCAAATTGACTTCATTTCCCAGATAATTTTAAAATAATGAAAAGTTAATCTTAACACATTGTTTACCCATTGATTTAATTCATTCTATTTCTCCATTTTATCAGTTAAGAACGCACACTGAATGCGAATATAAACTATCATGTCCTTCTGCATTGTTAAAATCCCAATGATTCAAATGCCTTGGCATTTCAATTAAATTCAAGAGGTGTCCAAGGGCGTTGCCCACTTCCATTCCTGAGTTCTTGAGAACTTCCTTCAGTGTTAGGCTGCTCCAGGAATCATTATATTGTAATGTGTTCTTTCTTCTGATCAGTCAAAATCGTAGTGTCTTCATTAAATAAATTTGAAATTTTCTGCATTCTCCCTTGCATTGCTCTGATGTCTTTCCAGACTTGTTTAGTTTTTATTAGAGTTTTCCATGAGTCTACATCAACCAAGTTGTTGAAAAGCATGTGGTGTTGGTCCTGCATTCTTTCCTAGAGTGTCCGTGACTGGATTCTTATTGAGAGAGCGAACAAACTGACAAACACCTTGGGAATTTCTATGTACGTATTATATAGAAAATCTATGACGTCATGGAGAGCCCGCAGCTTAGGATCTGCAGGTGCAGGGCTCCAGCATTCATAGATGAGGTGGAAGTTGGGTGGGGCCAACCCATAGCGCTGGTTCTGGGAATGAGAGGTAGCTGGTTTGTCAGGCGCCTGTCAGCTTTCCCACTCCTGCCCCCCCCACCTGGCAGCTGCCCTCTCTGCCTCAGGTGGCAAGGGGACGAGGAACAGGACACAAGGCAATAGTAGGATATCCAAGAGGAGCCTCCGTGAGGGCCCAGTACTGAAGGCGCAGCCAAAGCCAGAGGCCTTAAACCAGACCAATGACTCATTGCAAGAAATACTTAACAAGCAAAGACGTTTGGACTAAAGGGGTATATTGTGTGACCCATGCTGTCACGCTGGAGCGTCTACGCTGAGACTTTTTTTCCTTTTTTTTTTTGTTTGCTTTTGTTTTCCTTTTAAATTTTATTTTATTTGGGAGGGGAGGTTGCAAGGGCAGAGGGCGGATATGAAGGGAGCAGGAGATGAATGGGATCAGGATGCATGAAAAAAATCAACAAAAATGTCAATAAAAGTTTTTTCAAATAAGAAGATATAGGAATGTGGGTGTATACTTATATTTATACGTGTGTGTGTTTACTAACAATTACCAACTTTACCTTCATTTTTGCTAAAAATTACTAACATCACTATCACATATGTGCATATGTATACCTATGTATATATATGGAACTCTAACAACAAAGAGATATGTATATATATATATGTATACAACCCAGAATATTAAATTACTGCATTAAAATATTAATACATATGCATTTATATTGTACTTGTAATTCTGTTCTTTCTTGGTTTTTAAGCCCTGTGAATCCATGATTTAGCTTGTTTTCTGAGAATAGTTGCTGTTTGTAAATGCTGCAGAAGCCAGTGGTCTTATAGGCATAGAATTTCAAACAAGAATGCAAACCCTGCATCCTCCTTGACCAAGAGTCGATGCCAAACTTCTTCAGGCAGTTGGGCAGCACCTGAGCTTCTGTTGCCGTCACACGACAAAGCTGAACTGGTGAGAACTACGGTCACCTCATGTAAGTGGCCATCATGCAGTCTGTCTACTCTCAACTGAATGCGCGTGCTTGGATACTACCTTGATCAAAACCATAAGCCAGGCCTCTGAAAGTACACAGTCTAGGCAGGTGTCCATGAGATTAAGTGGATCGAAGAAAGGATAATACACCATTTTTTTGAAGGGAGCAAAGTATCAACATTGTCATTGCACGCTCAGATCCTAATGTTGAACCTGTCACACAGCTGTTACGAAATGCATGCGAGTAATGAAAACAACATAAACTGCTCTTAACAGCCTATTTTAATTCAGCTCCTCTCTTCCAGCAACCCAACAGCTTGAAGCCTTCTGTTCCCTTTCCTCACTGCTCAGTCTCTTCTACAGAGTCCATTTGACTGAGCTCTCCACATGAGTTGTGAATCACCTTCATTCTCTTCCTTTTCCTCTACACTGTCAGCGTGGACAGGTTACAGTGTAAGTTACACCTGGGACTCCATAGAGACCTCCTGGCTACTCTCCTGGACTCCGCTATGTGTGCTTGGACATTCCACACAATATCCAGAATGAAGCATTTCATATAAACATTATCGATGTCGACGGCATGTGTAGTCTGCCTCTTGTTCAGGTCGTTGATCCACTTGGACTTATTTTTGTGCAGGGTGAAAACTATGGATATATTTTCATTTTTCTACATGCAGACACCCAGTTTAACCAGCACCATTTGTTGAAGGGGCTATCTTTTTCCAGTGTATATTTCTGGTTTCTTTATCAAAAATCATGTGTCTATATGCATGTGGATTTATGTCTGGATTTTCAATCCTGTTCCATTCATCAATGTATATATTTTTATGTCACTATCATATGACTTTTGTTGTTACAGTGCTGTAGCACAACTTAAAATCAGCAACAGAGAGATCTCTAACAGTTCTTATATTGTTCAAAATTGTTTTAGCTATCTTGGGATTTTTGCTTTTTCCATATTAAATTGAGAATTGCCCTTTCAATGTATGTAAAGAAGTATATCGGAATTTTGAGGGGGATTGTATTGAATCATTAGATTGTGATTATTTTTGGTAAGAAGGCCATTTTTACTGTGCTATCCCTACTGATCCATGAGCATGGGAGGTCGTTCTACCTTTTGATATCTTCTTCAATTTCTTTCTTCAGAGAGTTGAAGTTTTTGCTCATACAGTCTTTCACTTGATTAGTAGGAGTTATCCCAATATTTTATATTATTTAAGGCTATTGTAAAAGGTGTTGCTTCCCTAATTTCTTTCTCAGTCCATTTGTCATTTGCATATAGAAGGGCTACTGATTTTGTTTTATTAATCTTGTATCTTGCTACTTTGCTGAAAGTATTTATCAGCTGGAGGAGTTTCCTGGAGAAATTTCTAGAATCACTTACGTATGCTATCATATCATCTGCAAATATCAGTACTTTGGCTCTTTCCTTTCCAATTTGTAGCCCTAGAGCTCCTTTGGTTGTCTTATTACTCTAGCTAGAACTTCAAATATTACACTGAATAGATATGAGAGAGTTGAGAAGCTTGTCTTTTCCTGATCTTAGTGGAATTGCTTTGAGTTTCTCTCCATTTAATTGATGTTAGCTATGTGCTTGCTGCAAATTGGTTTTTATTATATTGAGGTATGTCCTTTTATTCCTAACCTCTCTGAGACTTTTATCATGAATGGGTGTTGGATTTTGTCAAAGACTTTTTGTGAATCTAATGAGATGATTATGTTCTGTTTATATGGTAGATAATGTTTACAGATTTTCATATATTGAGCCATCCTTGCATCTCTAGAATGACCATGGTGGATGATTTTTTTATGTATTCTTAGATTTTGTTTGCAACTATCTTATTGAGTGTTCTTGCATCTATGTTCATAAGGGAAATTGGTCTGTAATTTTCTTTCTTTGTTGGGTCTTTATGTGGTTTGGTTATCAGAGTGACTGTGTCTTCATAAAATGAATCAGGCGATGTTCCTGTTTCTGTTTTTTGTAATAATTTGAGGAGCATTGGTATTAATTCTTCTGTGAAAGTCTGGTTGAATTCTACACTAAACCATCTGGCCTTGTTGTTGTTAGTAGACTATTAATTACTACTTCTACCTCACCAGGGTTATAAATCTATTTACTTGCTTATCAGATCTTAATCTAACTTTGGTAGGTGTACCTATGAAAAAAGTTTATTTTGGATTTTTCCAACTTAGTGCAGTACAGGTTTTTAAAGTATGTCTTTACAATTCTCTGGTTTTCCTCAGTGTCTAGTGTTATGTTGTTATATCCCCCTTTTTTCTGAATTTGTTAATTAGAATATTCTCTCTCCATCTTTTAGTTAGTTTGGGTAAGCGTTCATCTATCTTGTTGATTTTCTCAAAGAACCAATTTGTTGTTTCGTTGATTTTTTGTATTGTTCTCTTTGTTTATGTTTTATTAATTTCATCCCTCAGTTTGATTATTTCCTGCCATCTTCTTCTCTTAGGTGTGTTTGTTTCTTTTTGTTCTAAAGCTTTCAGGTGTGTTGTTAAGTTGCTAGTATGAGATCTCTCCAATTTCTTACATAGGTACTTAGTGCTATAAATTTTCCTCTTAGCACTTTTTCACTGTGTCTCATAAGTTTTCTTGACCTATTTTTCACCATAACCCCAGAATTAGGGAGGTTTTAAGACAGAAACAGCGTGTCAGAGCTGGCATTCATTCTCCAGTTACACTAAGGATAGGAAGGCATTGATTGAAGTCTCTAGCCATGTTAATGAGAGCATAGCAGTTGAGTGAATCTGAGAAGCAGTGAAGTTGGGGCCTTTTTGAGGACTGTCCCTTTTATCTGAGCTGAAGTAGAAGTAAGAGCTAGTGACCGGATACTTTGCTTTTCTGATCTTCAGCTTGAAGTTTGAACCCCAATATCTGTCTCTGGGTCTTTTATTTTTGTGCTACAATCAATGTCTGAGATTCTCTCTTCCATCTCTCATCTCATTGGTCAAGTTTTCCTCTATAGTTCCTGTTCAAATCCCTAAATTTTTCATTTCTAGAATTCCCTCAGTTTGTGTTTTCTATTTTTGAGATCTTGAACAGTTTTATTTATTTCCTTCAACCATTTGTGTTTGCTTGTATTTCACTAAGGGATTTATTCATTTCCTCCTATTTTGTTTGTTTTTACCTAGATTTCGTTAAGGGATTTATTCATTTCCCCTTTAAGGATCTCTATCATCTTCATATAATTGGTTTTAATGTCTTTTTCTTGTATTGCAGTTATGTTGGAATATTCAGGGCCTGCTGTGGTAGGATTGTTGGGCTCTAGTGAGGACATATTACCCAGGCTGTTATTGATTGTGTTTTAATTCTGGCGTCTAGGCATCTGGGCTTGGGATGATTATAGATCTAGGTGCTGATTTCTGGATATGTCTTTGTTGGATGGGTGTTTACTACTACTACTACTACTGAAAGTATATTCTTCTCTCATATAATATATCCCAACCATATTTCCACCTCCCTTCTCTCCTCCCAGTTCCCCCCATCTCCCCTTTTCCCCTCTGTTTCTCCCTTAGAAATGATCAGATCTCCAAGAGACAATATCCAAAAAAGATCAAATAAGACACGCAAAAAGCCCTTATACCGAGGCTGAACAAACCACCCCAATTGGAGAGAGAGTCTCAAGAGCAAGAATAAGGGTCCGGAAAGCACCTGGCCCCACTGTTGGGAGCCCCACAAAAACACAAAGAAGACCTGGTGTAGACCCATGCAAGCCCTGTGCCTGCAATTTCAGTCTCTGAGAGCCCGTGTGAGCCCTGATTAGTTCACCAAATAGGCCATTTTTCCCTCCTGGTGACCTCCATCCCCTCTGATTCCTACAGTTTTTCTTCTTCCCCTCCACAAGGAAGTCTCCAAGGAGAGGGACCTGGTGGAGACCTCCAATCTAGACTGTCTGACTGTGGATCTCGGCAATTCCCAACTGCCACCTGAGGAAACCTTTCTGATGATGACTGCACAAGGCACCAGTCCAAGAGTATATCATAATATCATTTAGGAATCATGCTGCTTCTGGTTTTCTCTTTCCTCCCTGAATTTTCAAAGAGTGTGATAGCTGTGTGCTGTCTGTTTTCCTTGCCTTCTCAGCTGGTGTGTTCACGGGGAATGCCTGCTGGTGTCGGAGCCTGCAATACTAGGATGAGTTGGGGGAAGGAGGGTTGGGGAAGAAGGTCTTTGTGATTCATTGGAGGTGGGGTCAGAGACTATACTGCAGGTGTTCTCAGGAGCAGTGGAAAGGGTGTGGGTCAGCCTTCAGTCTGCTTGTTGCCTTGGGATCAGCAGCCCTTGGATTAGCAGTGGGTGCCTGCTGGAACTGGGAGTCTGAGACAAGGGAACAAGTGGGGTACTTAGAGGAGGAAAATCTGTGGGGTCCAAGGGAAACAGGAGCAGGAGGCAGGGTGCCAGGGGAGGTCGCCAAGGATGTTCTACTGCAGAGCCTGGGATGAGCAGGGTGGGTTGGATCTGAAGAAACAGAGAGAGAAGGTCTGCAGGCAGCCTACTTGGTTATCTCCACCCAAAAATATTTTAAGAAAATTATTTTAATGTAGCTATCATAAACAGGTAGCTGACTACAATGGGTGGTTTTTCTCAAGAAGATAATGTGGTGGTGGTACACACAGCTTGGCATCTGTGTATCTTCCTGAGTTATAAAACAATTCAATTAACTAAATTCATTGTAATGCTGAGCCAAGATAATAACACTTGATCTAATAGTGCTCCAAACAGGAGTCTAATGACATGCGTTCTGAGAGGCAGGAGCATAAGGTATTTCTTGTAGTGGTATTAGATTCCATGTGAGGAAATCAACAAGGTCACCTAAGACACACTCTCAGAATACAAACGTTCAACTCCACCTTAGCAAGTCAGTCCGTATTTGGATGGAAAGTCCAGAGTGTGGCTTAAAGGGCCTGCCTGCCTGCCATAATCTAACAAAATCTTTATTAGAAACATAGCTTGCAAACAAGGAAACTATGAACAAAGAGTAGACCCTGTCAACCAGGATATCAGAAATTGAAAGTGGGCAGCTCTTACAGTGTGCATGTACTGGGTAGACCATCCTCACCTTAGCACAGGCCCCCTCTAATCTAACAACAAGCCCCCTTCACTGCTGGAAGTCATGAATGCCAAGCATCACTCACATTTCCTGTCCACAAAAGTGTAGACCAAAAGCGAGTCCATAGCCAAGCCAGGTCTATAAGAGCTCAGCCTCCTACAGTTTAGAACTTCGAACAAAACAAAAATTAGTCTCTCCCTTGGTGGCTAAACTCATCATAAGAAAATTCAGAAGGTTCAGGAAGCCATACTTTCCCAGGCAGAAAACAGAGTAGTAAAATAAACCTGCTTACAGAAAAGGAAATTAATGTGGTCTCATTAAGGGCTACTGATCGGACAAAAGGAGTCAGATGGTTCTGTGACCACCAGTTCTAGACATGCCTGCAATCCTAACTAGTCCTTGGGCGCCGTGCAATGCTCCTGCATTCTCTTCCTGCTACGGTCTGAGTCAAATACTGCTGCCTGTACAAAAAAAATCAGAACCTCATTGTCTAGGAACGCTCCAACTAAAATCCAACAGCATAGGTAACTCGAGGCATCTCTAGAGCTCTTCATGCTACCATGGACCACACGGTGAACGGTGAGGGAAGATGCTTCGGAGACTCCATGGTAGGTAGCATAAATTGTGAAGACCTTGGGGGGGGCAGCAGGGTAAAGCCGGCATGTGGCTAGAAGCTCCAAGTGAATGTGAAATAATGAAACCGCAGGAACCAAGGGGAGCCAACGTGCAGCCAGGATCCTCTTGCTGAGAAGAACTCGAGAGTTAACAGCAAATGCTAAAAGAAGGCAAAGAGGACGGGAATAAGAAGAGATCCAAAGAGAGATGAGATGAACTCTGCAATTATCATCAAAGTTGCAGAGGAAAGATGGGCTGTGGCAGACAGAAGCCAATTTCTGAATACCATAATTATAAGAACAGTGTCACTGCCCCCCTTTAAACATAAGCAGCAGCAGCGTGCCTGTTAAATTATTGGGTTTTCAGATTATAGGAATTCACTGGAAAATGAAAAACATGATCTTCTTTGAATTTGTCAGAAGGAGATTTCTTTTTTCCTCTAGTGAAAGAAAATAAACAATCCATCACCAAACTTCATCACAATAAAAAAAAAAGGTGCCCACAGAATGGCCTGACTTGTGCACATTTGGGATTTGCTTTTTGTTTCAAGATTTTTTTTTCAAATATCTGCGGCTATAGCAAACCTCAAGTAAGGTTTGCCAAATACATTTTTACATTTAATTTCTAAGTCATGAAGCCCGACTCACAAGCTTCTGGCTTTTTAAAATGCAGAGAGTTAAAATGTGTAAGAAGGCCTTGATGCCTGCAGGAGATCTTTGGAAGCTACCTAACGCACTTCAACACTCTTTCAAAGCCTTTTCCTAGAAACAAGGGAATATTCTTTTCCTGAGTTCATTCATAGCTATTTGCTAGTTCCCATTTGCCTCAAAGTAACTGAAGACATTGACCAGAGAGATGGCTCAGGGGGGTGAAGGTGCCTGCTTCTAAGCCAGGCAACTCGCGTGCAATGCTCTCCACACACCAAAAGAGAGCTGCAAGCTGTCTTCTGTCTGCCGTGTGCATGCTGTGGCATGGACGCACAGACACACCCACTCTTACACAAAACATGTAAACAAAACTGTGATTTGTGTGTTGTTTCTAATTGCAAGTACAAATGTGTGCTGGGTTTTCCCCAGTTGTAAGAAGGTAGAAAACTGGGGAGATTTCCTTGATGACTGTTTATTCCCATTGTCCGTTTATCTCCCTTTTGCTTCATAGAACATAGATTTAAAGAAATAATTTGTCAAGAAAAAATTCCAAGTCTTAGCAACCTTGGCAACTCTGGCAGAGGCAAATGTTACTCCATGAGCACAGCAAGGGCCATGCACCTCGCTGTTACAACCAGGGCCGGGACCAATGCAACAGTAGACCATTGCTTGGCCCATCCAGTCTCTAGGATAAGACACTGTCAAGGAATCTATTTGAAACGTGTGTGGCCTCCTTTCCATGCCATTCTTGCTTCTCTAGGCCCTGGCACATGTGCCTTGAGCCTGCAGAACTCAAAAGCTTTACCCCTTGGACTGGGAAGGTGGCTGAGATGATAAAGGGGTTGCAGGCGTGAGGGTCTGAGCTCAGTCTCCTAGAACCACGAAAGAGGGGGAAACTCGATCCAGTGACTGATGGAAGCAGAGGCACATACCCACAGCTAAACACCGAATTGAACTCCTGAAGCCCAGTGACAGAGAGGGAGGAGTAATGAGCAAAGGGGTCAAGACAGCTGACCTAACCAGGCGGAGCTCTTGGACCCCAACTGATGGCGGAGAGGCCAACAGGGGACTGATCCAGACCCCCTGAATGTAGTGTCAGTGAGGAGGCCTCGGCAGTCTCTGGGGCCTTGGATAGTAGATTGATGTTTACCATGGTGTACGAATGAACTTAGGGAGCCCATTCCACATGGAGGGATGCTCTCTCAGCCTGGACACATGCGGGAGGGCCTAGGTCCTACCCTGGATGAAATGACAGACTCTGGAGATTCCCCCATGGAGGGCCTCACCTTCCCTGGGGAACAGTGTAGGGGTTGGGGGCTGGGAGAGGGGCAAGGGAGGTGGGGTGGGAAAGGAGCTGAGATTGACACGTGAAGCAAGCATGTTTCTAATTTAAATAAAAAATATATTGGGAAAAAAAGAGATGGAGACTTGGGGTGTCATAGAATAGGCTTATAATTCCAGTGCTGAGGAGGAAGGGGTGGGCATAGGTTTGCAATCCCAGTGTTGGGGAAGAAGGGTGGGCAGGTTCCTGGGATCACAGCTGGGGGAAGGAGGGCAGCCAGTGTTGCCCACTTAGTGAGTTCTAAGCCAGTGAAACACCTTGTCTCAAAATCTAAATCGGACAGTTTCCGAGGATCAACATTGGTCTCCACGTGTGTACACATATGTGCATGGGCACATACACAGAAATTAAATTAAAAAAACTAACATGTGACATAATAGCAAAATTCTTTTGTTCTTCTTTCCTCAATAGCCAGGACATCTTTGATCATTGGAGAAAGTCCTTTGTCTAGGCAGTACACAATAAATTTTATATTTTATTGAGATGGTTTAGTTGATGATAACCCTCTGTTTTTACTCTGATATTGACACCTTACCCTTTAATTCTCTGATTCTCAGAAAATATTCTTTCTTCTCCAACTTGACTAGAGCTCTATTCTGCACCTTCTGCCTTTTGTCTCAATATTTTCATTTTACCTCATACTTGGATTTATTTCTGAATCCATAAATGCTATGAATAAATACTAGTACTAAAAATCCACAGTGCTGACGTCTTTATAGATATTAAATTCCATTCACATACCATTGTATCTGACCCACAGAATGTCTAAAGCAGTCAACGTATGAGGTCTTGGAGACAGTAAATTACCACCATGCCATAAAACCTCCCTTCAAAGTGTCACTTTCGTCTTGTACAAAGTTCGGAATATCTGTTTTTCCCTATTTAGTCTTCACGTGTGGATTTGTAAGTATCCTGCCAGTGGAACCAGTTACATGTTACATTTTGATTGCAAAGAGGACATTAGGAAAACTGCAGAGCATTGAACCTCAAGAAAAAATAGGTATAAATTACACTCTTCCAAGTAGCTGTAATTTTTCTCCGAACATTTTTTTAATAATAACACATTTTTTTCTTAGCATTTGATCACTGAAGACATTATAAGTGAAAGCTTTGGTATCAGTCCTGTCTGGCTGCTTACTAACTGTATGGCATTCGGCATTCGGTGGGGTCACTTTAACTTCACTGAAACTTTGAGTGACATCATGAGATTTTAATATAACAGATACTACTGATTTACCTCTGCTGATCTTCACAATCCTGCAGCGATTCAGTGAGTACTGTAGAATCAGAAAAGTACTTTAAGTAAAACATTTACAGTGTACATACAGGTGTGTTAAATCCCCTCATATACACAATAAGAGGTAAATGTTTAGCTCCCAAACATAGTACATTTCTTGGTCTTTTGTTGTTCTTGCTTTGTTTATTTTTGAGATTATATTCTAATTATAATATTTCTTACTTTCCTTTCCTCCCTCTAAACCCTCCCATAAACCTGTTCCCTCTCTCCTTCAAATTCATGGCCTCCTACTTTTTTATCAATTGCTATTATGTACATATGTTTGCTTGAATATACATGTATAGTCCCAAATATAACTTGTTGAGACCATATGATGTCACTTGCATGTATGTTTTCAGGGCTGACAACCAATCATTGGTGTGCTCTTCCCAGGAGGGAACTGCCTCTCCTGGCTTTCAGTTTTACTCAGTTGCCTAAAGTTCTTTGTGTTAAGGCTGAGGCCTCATGGGCTTCTCCCTGTGAAGTTGGGCTTGGCCATTGATGTGATTCTTGTTCATCTCATGTTTGAACAGTCATGTTGGTGAGACTTTGCAAGTGTAGCTTCTGATGTTACTAGAAGACACAATCTCACAGAAAAGTCCCTGATCTCTGGCCCCTCCCCACTTCAGCCTTAGTCATTGGGTATTTTTGTAGCTGTATCCATTGATAGGGACTGAGATCCACAACTCTGCTTTTTTATTGGTTATGAATTTTGTAATGCTCCCTGTCTGTTGGAAAGAGGGGTAAAGACTACACTTTTTGTGGGCATAAGAATAAAGACCTATGGGTTATTGTTAGAGAATATGCTGGTTTAGCAAAGTAGTGGTTGTAGATTCTCCTCCAGTAACCATGGATTTCATTAGCATTGATTAGTCAGCTAGGTTTCCAGTACCAGGTGCAGTATCTCTCTTATTTAGAGAGTCTTAGGTCCAACTACAGAGCGGTTGGTTACTGCCAGTATATCCATGCCACTACTGTACCTATAGACTTATGATGGTGCCATGACGTTGATTGATGCGGCTCATAGGCCACATATCAGGGTGGGACAGTAGGTTGTCTCTCTCCTTTAGAAGCTTGCATGGTGTCTGCTAGTACCATGAAAGTTAGTCCTCAAAGAGAAGACATCCAGGTCATTTCCAGCTCAGAGGTCTCTGGGTCCTATTTCTGAAGTGCATCTTATCTTCAGAAATATGAAATTACCTTCAACCCCTAGGGGATAAGCAAGGACAACAGCAATAGGCTGTATGTTTAGGGAGTCTCTTGGACAACCCTCACCAGCACCTCAAAAGAGGGCTTCTCAAAGTCTGATGGCAACATCTTTTAGTCTTATGAGACTCTGTTCATCCCACTTATAACTAGCTCTGGGATCATAAGAGTTTGAGGCTCTGCTCCTCAACTACTTGAAACGAGCTTGTTTATACCCTCACAAGTAAAAAAAAGCATCAAGTCTTACTTTAAAGACTAAAGACAAATTGAGTTGGCTATCTCACAATCCAGCAGATTCTCTAAAGTGGGTGGGCTTATCTCTCCCCCAAACCCTTCTTTCTTTTTCCCTTTTAGTCACAATTTCATCACCCTCTTTTGTCTTCTGTGTTGGGAAAGATGGATGACTACCCACAATACCATTTTCTGAATGCCAAGAACAGTTTGGTTGGTTAGAAACTGAAGCAAACGCCCAGAGAGGAAACACAAGAATTCTTCCCAGGCCAACTAACTAGAGTTTTCCTACAAGGAGCTGGTAAAACACTAAGAAAGTGCCTTTTGTTTATTAACTGCTGTTTTTCTGATTTTTTTTCATGCAACCCTGAATTCTTAGTCACCAAGTCACAATATAAACAAGTGTGTCCTCTGGAGAACAATGTGGAATCAGAACATTAGGATGAACAACTAGGCAACAGCTCTTATGTCTACCAGGTGGCACTGAACCTTCAGTACTGGGTGCCCGATTTTCTGAGACAAGAGGAGTGACTGTTTTCCTTCTGTTGCAGACTGTCTCTGTCTCATATGTAAACATAAATGAAACAAGCTTGTTTTACACTCCTACAGGTCAAAACCATCAAGTCTTATTGTAAAGACTAAAGGATATATATATATATATATATATATCTTTATACATATAGTCTTTATATATGTATATGTTAATACGCACATATACATATATAAACATCTTTGCATTCTATATATAAACTTCTGCTTGTCAAGTTGTGAGCACAGGAAGCACCACTTTTTTAAGACAAATAAGTAGTTACCTTAGTATTTATAAAGTATTTTTGTTTCTTCACATCAGAAACAGCTTCTAACTCATACTTGAACTAAGTCCTCTAATTTTATACTGAAAAGTACTTTGACATTTCAGACATGCTAGTAACATCCCATAGGTGGATTGTCACTGACAGTGGGCAAACTTCTGCCATATGTAGTTTCAGCCTTCATTCAGCTGTCTGAAGAGTTGCTGAATTGCTGATATGCATTGATCAAAACTCAAGAATCGTTCATTGTAAGCAGCATCATGCTTCATACTGCAATACAGTGATACATTTGAGATGTAAACTAAAGAACAACAATGCCCATTCTTTGTTGATGACAATACCAGAGACTATAATTTACTTAAGAATATAGTTCCATTCTTATTTCTCCACTGTAGTCTTATTCCCTTGATATTCTAAAAACCCTTTCTAGTCCTTCATGTTTTAAAATCTTTGAAGTTCCTTGTACGAAATAATTTGGTAAACTTAACTGCAAAATGTGACCATACGTGATAGCTCTGTTGTCCACTTCTGTAGGACATATTGTGGTAGTCTTAACTGTATTGTGGTAGACTTTACTGATGTCAAACACATCTGCCTCCTGTTTTACGCTGAAAGCATGGAGGCCCAGTGACTGATTGGCAATGGGAGCATGCTGGCGCTGTGAGGCTGAAGTCCTCTAAGAGAGTTCTCTACACATTAGCCTGACCTTGGCTGACTGCGGACAGATGGAATGGTGTACTTTTCCATTTGCCGAACCCACATTTGCCTTGGGATAAACTCCTATTTCCTTTAAAGCTGAGTTGTTTTTCATTGAAAATGTTGGCACTCAAAGTGGAACCCACAAACAATTAACTTTAATGAGAGGAATTACAACTGAGAGTCATCACCGTGAGCCTCTGGTGCCCTCCAACCCTGCTGCTTCTTCCAGTGGGTGCTGGCCAGTCCTCCCTGGAGCCACAACTTTTGTTGATATCCCTTTGGTTTATTCTGGGATGGTTGTTGATGTTTGGTTGTTGTGTTTTGCGAACACTTGTCTGAATTTGTTTGCTACCATTGGCTTTGGAGTTTTGTCAGACAATTCCTTGTTATCTAACTTGGCCCTTTAACACTTTCCATCATCTTTCTTCTGATCTTACTCATTTCAGTGTGAAAGTCCTATGAATGTCTGATTATAAAAACACCAAAAACCAGAGGCATTTGTTTTTCTAAATCATAAAAAGGTATAAATGGGTACAATTAACTGTCTTGGGGAGGAAACTTTCAAAACAACAGCTTCACAGTGACAAATCCCCAAGCAACCTTGCTCCTGAATCAGAAACGATTTTACCAGCTGGTCTGAGAAGGTCCACAGGAAATGTGATCTCTATCTTGAGGCCACTCATGTCCCATAAAATGAGCACAAGGGAAGGACTCAATCTCGGGTGACACATGATTCTATTCTTCTAAGCTGTGTGTAGGTCAACCCCAAAACACAAGTCCCGTGGATAAGTGCAGAAGCTTGCAGTCCTCAGAAGAGGAATGCCGCCACCAAAATAAGACTATTTCAAGAAAAGACAACTTGGCCGGGCAGTGGTGGTGCACGCCTTTAATCCCAGCACTCGAGAGGCAGATGCAGGTGGATCTCTGTGAATTTGAGGCCAGGCTGGACTGACAGCCTCCAAAACAATACAGAGAAACCCTGTCTCATAAAACCAAAAAAAAAAAGAAAAGAGAAAAGAAAAGACAACTTGTTTGGGAGACATTGCCCTCAGTACCCCAAGTTGTTTTACATCTCATACTCACAGCAACCTTCCATGCAAATATTTAGGGAAGTAGAGATTCAATTCATGATGTTAGTTTTGGGTACTCTGTGGAGAACACCTGATGTTCCTAAATTGATTTTCTTAGGAACAAAACTAAAATCCCAGAGCAACATAACAAAATTTAATGAAAAGGAAGCCTCGGATAGGCTTTCACTGTCAAGGTCCTATGGTTTGGTTCTATCTACAACGTAAGCAAAATAAGTATTCACCTTGAACCAGCCATGGGAGACAATGGGAGATGTTACTTCAATCCCCAAATGCAACCTACTGGATCAGTCTCTAAAATTAGGCAACTTTTGCTATTCTTTGTTTTGTTTGATATTCTCCTTTCTTAAGCTTTGTACTTGCTGCCTGTCAAAAGTCAAAATTCCTTGCTAAAATCTTGTTCCACTACCATCAAGGTGATGTACTCATCCTACAGAAAAGACAAACTTAACACTACAGAGTCTGCACTACAACTCTTTCCACATTAACCCCCTAGGAGACGAAGAACTGGGTGAGCATGGGTTGAAGGTGATTTTCTCTATTGGAAAAGAGAACACATAAGCCTCTCAGCTTCAGAAGAAAGGACCATACTTTGCATTCTCTGTGCTGAAACTCTTGCAAGGAGAAACACTTGGATCCACGATTATTGCCGCAAATGTTTAACAACTCCTTCTGGAGGCACAACTGCTTGATTTAGGAGAAACTGGATTTGACTCCATTGACAATAACCCCAAGCAAATGAGCCACGAGCTCCCATATTGAGTCTTCTATTGACTATGTCCTTTTGAAATATTGATGGTATAGTTTCAAATACCTTTTGTAAGTCTTCTCTTTTAGAACTTTCTGGGTTATTTGAAATGCACATTGGTGCACTTTTAAATAAGAAGCTTGGACTGTCAGAGAGGCCCCTGGCAGTAGGACCACGACACAAACCTGGCACGTGAGCCAGCTTGTTGGAGACCTTTCCTTAGGGTGACATGCTATGCTCAGTGGCAGTAGGACACGATACAATCCCGGTACATGAGCTAGTTTGTTGGAGCCCATTCCCTATGGCAGGATGCCATGCTCAGTCCTAATACAAGGGAGAGGGACTGGGCCCTGCCCCAACCTAATGAACCTGACTATATTGGCTCCTCATGGGAGTCCTTACCCTTGAGGAGGAGTGGACTGGGGGTTGGGCTAGGGGGGTGTGAGGGAGTGTGGGAGGAAGCAAGAGGGTGTGGGAGGAGGCGTGGGAGGGAGAACTGTGGTTGGAATATAAATGAAATCAAAAAAATTTTTAAAAATGGAAAAAAGATTAATAAAACTGTGGTGCTACAAAAATTAAAAAACAATGAAAGAAAAAAAATAGTGCTGAACTCAATGCTTTTAGTTAAACTACAAATGATGATGCCAGTATTTTTCTTACGTGAGTTGTGTTGCCCCTAGAACATTTGTTTGCCTGAACCTCCAACACTACCTGAATTGAGTCTTCATGCACACAAATATAAGATTTTTCCAGGTATGGTTCTACAAGCCTTCAATCCCAGCGCTCAGGAGACAGAGACATGTGAATCTCTGTGAGACTGAGATCAGTTCAGTCTACATAGTAAGTTCCAGGTCAGTCTGGTCTACACAGTGAGTCTCAGGCCACATAGTAAAACCCTATCTCAAAAAAAAAGGTTATTTAAGCTTTATAGTACCATAAAAATAATTATTTTGTTTAATTGACATTCAAATTAAAGAAAAATTCCAGATTTTAGCCTTGTAAATTCTGATTTTAAATTTCTCAAAATGAACTCTTAAATCCTGACTTTAAATCTCTCAAACTGAACTCTCTTTGGGGAGTACATCAATTGCATAACCAAAATCTTACATCCCAAACTATGGACTTGTCCTCAAGAAAATGAAGAATATTAACAGTATTTGTCAAATTGAATTATTTTCTGTTGATTTTGGTAGTGATGCTATATTTTTATGTATTATGCAATGGGAATTTTGTTGCAGCTCCCTGTGTTTCCTGCCATCTTATAACCTTATAAATTCATCAGTTAACAGATTAAAGATAACCTCAGAGGCACCAAATGTGTAGATGTCACATTAAGAAGTAAAATCTCAAACTTAATTTGACCAAGAACAAGCCCAAATTTGAGTTCTCCACTTCTCTCCTGGCGTATTCCCTCAGTCTATAGTTTGTGGTTACTGGCCTGTCTGTATTTTCCGTCTGTTGTGTCTCTCTGTCTCTTGGCTTTGTTCAGTGCAGAAAAAGATGCCATAAGAAAGGGATGAGGGATTCCTTACAGAGTCTTACAAGGGAAGAAGTAACTTTATTGGCCCCCCAACTGACTTCAAAGCACTCAGAAAAGCAAAGAGTGCTACAAGCATATTTTGTCAAGCTATGTCCACAGGTTGTTTCCAGCAGTTTCTGTGGATGCTTGCTGTGTGAGGCTGCTTTCAATCTGTTGGCTGCTTTCAGCAAATGATTACTACAACATACATATGCGCACATGTATGACTCTTGGTCTGGGGCATGGCAGGATACTTAAATTAAGATAAAAGCTATGCAAAAAACTAAAGTAAAGGAGTTGGAGCCCATAATCAGAATATATTGAATGTAAAAAGTCTTTTCAATATTAAAAAATTAAAGATGTGTATTAACTAAGGTTTGTAAAAACTGACTGCAAAATAAATTCAAGAGGAGTAAGGTTGTTTGCTACACTGTTCTCATAAAGGCAGACTTAACCATACAGATCACACAGGAGGATAGCAAACTAAACACAAGGTCTTAAATGATATCAAGGTGTGTTATTAACTTGACTGTGAGATCCAACAGAAGTTCAGTCTCTTTGAAGGCAAGAGACATTTTCATAAACTCTTATCACTGCATACCTTAGCAAACATTTACCTATAAATGTGGCTGAGCTCCCTACAATGTGGTATTCCTTTAAGCCTAACATGTAGACATACCTTTCTGGCTTGCACAGCATCTACAACAAGTATCAGTGAGTGGACAAACTGTGATCACCTCCCTTCCTGAAAACCATGTCACCATGGTGACAAATAACTAATCTGAAGATTGCTATATATCCCGGATAGTGTAAATAGTGCTGTCATGCTTGCAGGACTCTGCAAAATCTCACAGTATTCTTAGATTGCCACCTACCCATATGGTAATAGGCAATGCCATTACTACAAGGTCAGAACTTCTTCCAAAAAGACTGTTTGCCTCTCCTGAAGACCGCTTTCCTCAGCCTCATGCTTACCAGATTCCTCAAATGAGCTTTCAACAGCGTGTGGCTGTTGCACAGTACAAATGGTGATGACTGGCCAACAAGGGGAACTATTAAACTCAAAGAGCCTCATCTCCACTGAAATCCTGCAGTGTTTGACCTTGGTTGAGCAGAACACTGTGACTGTGAGCCATTGGAATGTTGCAGGTAGAGAGCCAAGATCATCTAGGGCTACTCTAGGCCTTTTGGGAAAATAGCCAGTTACTTTTAACCTTAGTCCCTGATCTAACATTCTTATGCCAATTAGGTAAACCCCTAGGAATGCGCTGCTCAGCTTAGCTCCCACCAACCGTAAAGCTGAGAATGGCGTAAGATTTTTAAAAATGGAACTGATAGAAAAGATGTCGCTGCTTTGCAAGTGTTTGTCTACTGGGACATAAATGGGGGTCGTCGCGTAATTCTTTTCTCACTTGGCTACTTGGCTGTTGGACTATAAAAGTTTGTATAAGCATCCCTCTCATAACAACTTGAATCCAGGCTCCCATGCCTTAGCTACTCATACTTGGTTAAGAAATAAACTGCTTGTTGTTGTTGATTTAAGCGTCATTTTGCATTGACAATGTAAATGAAATGTAGAGAAATTCCAACACACTGTGAAGGTTTCTTAGGATAAATCAGTGGTGATGCCAAGCTTCTTGGCCAAGCTAGTGAGGTAAGTTGTAAAATCTGATTTGTTTTATCGATGTCTTAATAAGATGTCTGGTTGAGACATTGCTGCTGTCTTCCACAGTTTTTCAAATGGGACACAGAAAAGGGCATTAAACTGCAAAAGCTACTCTCACCCTGCTAACAGTGCAGCAAATTCCAGTGATAGCTTTGAATAGTGAAACAGTGAACCTGCTTTACTTACTGTGTGCAAAGCCCTCATGCCACGTGACTCCTCAGTCAATCACTGTTATAATTAAAACTGGCATTTTTTAGCTTGATTGTCATTTCCACATATATAGCTTGTGACATGAATGATTTTAATGATGTGCCATAAAAAAACAGGAAGTAACAAGGTTGAAATCGTTGGCAGGTTGATCGCTGGCACCACTAAATACATAACTTCAAATAGCACACCACTGACTATAGCAATGACATCATTCATTTAAAAATCCCTTAATGTTAAAAATTAGCTGAAATGAAACATTGGTATAATGTCTCTTGCAATAGGCTAATCACTGGATCAAAGTATTGTAGGGCCAGTGGGGATGGCTTAATGGGGGAAAGACACTTGCTACACAAGACTAGTGACCTGAATCCCCAAAGCCCACCTGAAAGGTAAAAGGAAATAACAGTCTCCATAAAATTGTCATCTCACCTCTACATGCATCCTGTGGCACTTGCATGCCTATGCACACATACATTTGCATACTTTAAAGGAATTCTAAGTCGAATCCATCGTCTGATTGCTTGGGATGAATCTGTGTCCAGGACCGGGGAGATGGCTCCATCAGTAAGGTGTCTGCAGAACTCAGTCAGATCCTCAGCACCCGTGTAAAAGCCAGCTGTGTTGTTACTCACCTGTAATCCCAGTTCTGGGGAGGTGCAGGCAGGCAGGTCCCTGAAGCCCAGTGGACATCCAGCCTTGCCAATTAAATAAACCCCGGGTTCAGTGAGAGAACTGTCTCAGAACTTAAGGCAGAGGGACTAGAGTGGTGGCTCAGCAGTTAAGGGCACTGGCTGCTCTTCCAAAGGACCCAGCTTGTCCCCAGCATCCACATGGCAGTACACAACTGTCCGAAGCTGGAGAATGCCACAGCCTCTTGTGGTCTCTGTCAGTTCCTGAACATACACGATGCACATAAACACCTACTCACAGAGTAAATAAATAAATAAGCCTTTTCTTAAAAATTAAGGTAGAGAAGCAACTGAGGAAGATAATGTTCATCTCCAGCTTCCACATATGCACACATGCGAATACATGTGATACATACACCACACTACACACACATACACATATGTGCACATGAGAATACATGTGATACATACACCACACTGCACACACATACACATATGTGCACATGAGAATACATGTGATACATACACCACACTACACACACATACATTCATGCATACATGAGAATACATGTGATACATACACCACACTGCACACACACACACATGCACACATGAGAATACATGTGATACATACACCACACTGCACACACACACACATGCACACATGAGAATACATGTGATACATACACCACACTGCACACACATACATTCATGCATACATGAGAATACATGTGATACATACACCACACTGCACACACACACATGCACACATGAGAATACATGTGATACATACACCACACTGCACACACACACACATGCACACATGAGAATACATGTGATACATATACCACACTGCACACACACACATGCACACATGAGAATACATGTGATACATACACCACACTGCACACACACACACATGCACACATGAGAATACATGTGATACATACACCACACTGCACACACATACACATATGTGCACATGAGAATACATGTGATACATACACCACACTACACACACATACACCTATGTGCACATGAGATTGCATGGATGCACACACCACACTGCACACACACACATGCACACATGAGAATACATGTGATACATACACCACACTGCACACACATACACATGCACACATGAGAATACATGTGATACATACACCACACTGCACACACACACATGCGCACATGAGAATACATGTGATACATACACCACACTGCACACACACACACATGCACACATGAGAATACATGTGATACATACACCACACTGCACACACACACACATGCACACATGAGAATACATGTGATACATACACCACACTGCACACACACACACATATGCACACATGAGAATACATGTGATGCATACACCACACTGCACACACATACACCTATGTGCACATGAGATTGCATGGATGCACACACCACACTGCACACACACACACATGCACACATGCAAATACATGTGATACATACACCACACTACACACACATACACATGCACACATGAGAATACATGTGATACATACACCACACTACACACACATACACCTATGTGCACATGAGATTGCATGGATGCACACACCACACTACACACACACATATATGCACACATGAGAATACATGTGATACATACACCACACTACACACACATACACATATGTGCACATGAGAATACATACAATGCACACACCACACTGCACATACACACACAAAAGAACCTCTGTTTAGTGACTATACAGACACATTCATAACTTTAAATATTCCCAAAGAGGTCCCCTGTCCCAGCTCTAGTTCCAAGCCCCAGCAAGGGTGTTATACAAGACAAACAGGCAGCCAACTCGTTTCTTATTGTAGTTGATGATCCATCAGCTCTGTCCGGAGCACAGGTTCATTTCTCTTTTGTTTAAATAATGTTAACTCTGTGTACCCTTCTGTCCTGCCTTTTCCACATCATGGCATAAGGTACTAGGATTACCGTTTCTTTTTATGTTCGGGACTTAATTTTCAGAATCTCATTGGATGTCTTCCTGTGTATATCTTTTCTAGAGTCTGGTTGCAAAATATTTTCCTGTGACAATTATGTCGTTTTAAAAGAATATTTCCCTATTAGTCAATTTATAGCTGGCAATTTTTGTCTGAATTTCTGATTATTTCCTTTGAATAATCCCATTAAGTGAAACCTCTGAGATAAAAGATCTGGCTGAATTAATTTTGTTGCTGTTGTGGTTGATTTTGCTGCTGCTGCTCCTGCTGTTAAAGAGGGCTCACTCAGTAGCCTAATCTGGCCTTGAACTTCCTTCCTCAATCTCCCAAGTGAACCCCAGCGCCAACTACATCAAGGATTGTGACAGTTTATTATCCAGCTGTTCCCTAGCCTTCATCCAGTAGCTGATGGAAGAAGAAGCAGAGATCCACAGTCAAGTACGAGCCAGTTTCAGAGAGGGAGGAGTGAGGAACAAAGGGGTCAACACCACCCTGGGAAAACCCAAAGAAACACCTGACCTGAGCAAGTGGGAGCTCATGGACCCCAGTCTGACAGCTGGGGAACCAACATAGGACCAAACCGGGCCCCCTGAACGTGGGTGTCAGGAGCATTGGGCAATCTATGGGGCCTCTGGTAGTGGAACCAGGAGGTATCCCTGGTGCACAAATGGACTTCAGGAGTCCATTTCCCATGGAAGGATGCTCTCTTAGCCTAGATACACAGGGGAGGGTCTAGGCCCTGCCCCAAATGACTTGACAGATTTTAATGATCCCTCATGGAAAACCTCACCCTCCCTGGGAAGTGGATGGGAGATGGGATGGGGGGGTCATTGGGGGAGATGTGAGGATGGGAGGGAACAGGGATTGATATGTAAAATAAGATTGTTTCTAATTTAAATAAAATTTATACATCTATCTATAAAGAAAATCTGTACTGGTAAATTAAACAACTGCTACTACTCCTCTTGTCAGCACTTACTATCACGTCAGTAAAATGAACTGAACTGATTAAAAAAATAAGCAATTATACCTAATTAGATAGGTTACTCTATGGTGGAAAACCCCAGTGCTTAGAAAGTAACATTTGAACCTCAATTTTTTTATCAGGTGTTTGTTTTGTTTTTGTTTGATTTTCAGAGAATATGGTTGACTTAAAAGACTGGCTGTCTACTTGTGTCAAAAAGAATAAACTTCTGCATACAACTGTCCTCCACGCAGTTTTCTGGCCAAAATGATTGCCAACAAGATGAAGAAATATACACTTCTTCAAATGTCTATCTGAATTCTCCCCATCATCTCAAGTGTTGCAATTCAGTTTGTTTTGCAAAAATCCGTTCATTCTTTGACAACTGCTTTTAATTAGCTTTGGTTGGGATGGCGTTTGAATTTTGCCCACCCACCCCCCATTTTAGAAACACAAGTTTCCAAAACAATTACCTATTAAGCTGGAAGTCTTTGGTTTTCACTAAGCCTGAGGGTGATTTTTATTTTTCAGTCTGTATTTATTTTGGAAAATGTGTAAATCCACTTAGTTCTGTCTAGGGATCAGATAGCTGGATAAACAGAGGTGCCACTTTCGACAGCACGGTTGTTAGAATCCTGTTCATTCCTTTCGCCATTCTAGTTGGCTGTGACTTTCTACAGTGCTACTGCAGAAGCGTTGTTCATTTCTAAAACTCCAAAACAAAGGCACACAGACATAAGCTAATACCATTAAGTCTAGTTGACAGAACATACAATGGTCCCTCACTTAGGATGTAACTCACAGATTTCAGTTGTTAGGCAAAGTTCCTGAGGAAGCCATGTCCACACTGAATATTCTACAAAGATGATGGTTGGAATTTCAGTGATCATGGAGAGGTTAGAATGTTCCAAGTCCATAGCTGAGTTTCTTGACTTACCTTTCTCCCTTAAGCAACCATGTATTGCTCTCCTCTATATGTAGACCTTTGATCCTCAGGATTAACAGTCAAATCCTTTTGAATACATTAACAGACCCCTGCTTTCCACCAATCTAAAAAGCTAAGATATCATGAGAGGCAACATTGGAAGCCTACAGCAGAGATTCCCCCACTTTGCTCTTTCCTGCCTATCTGATATACCCACCAATGTATTTGAAAACATTTTGATTCATGGCTTTCTTCACTATGTAAATACAAAAATTCCATGAGAAATTGTTTCCTCAGTGGAACATGGTATTTAGAGCAACCTAAATCTGCATTCCTACATCATGGTCATTCATATTTGGCCCTGAAACAAAGCTGATTATTCTTGCTGAGTTGAGAGCTGTATTTTTCACATTGACACAACTTTGTATGTACATGAAAGGTACATGCATACAATAGAGACCATACTCCAAATCTCCATCTTTTATGAGATGCTTGGGAAAGACTGAGGTCTACACATGATCACAATGGTGAATAACAGACTGGTACTCTCCAAGGAACTGCATTGATAGCACATTTATTCTTTCATTCTTATTCATCCATAAGTCATCCTGTCTATGAATCTTCCACCTATGTCTTCTACTTGTGATGAGATGAAGCATGCAGATGCTCTTAGAATGAGACACTCAAGTGTACTTCCCTGCATAGAGATGACAAGGCAGCAGTGGCCTTTCACTTTTATGCAGTCTCCATCTTCACCATCTTAAAGGATGAGAAGCAAGCCAGTGACTTGGGGAAATGGTCAATATCATTCAAGTCTACTGACACCGTGAAGAACAGGGACAAGTGTTGACACGGAAAGGTTGTCTCTCACATGGATACAGGGCCACATACAGAAATGTGCATCTCTTAGCTTGCTGTCTAGACCAAAAGAAGTCTTTTGACACCCCCAGAATAGCTTGTTGAGAACCCCTACATATGCAAGTGTTTGTAGAAAGTTGTCACTAGTACCAACAAAAATGTTTTCATACGGCAACGCCAGTTTGTCGAGTAATGGTAGTCTCTCTTTGCTGTAGAACTAAAGATAGACACATCTCTGGGGGTCACTGGCCACACAGCCTTACCTAATTAGTGAGGTCTAGCTCTCAGTGGGGAACTCTGCCTCAGAAACATAAACAAAAGACTGACTAGACAGCTCATGAAAAAGACGACACCAGGGTAGACCTCTGGTCTCCACATGCATGTATACATACATGTATAAGTACTTTTTTACAGATAAACACAAGCTTACATCCACAAAAACTTTTTTATTATATTTCTAAAACATTCTCTGGTTTCAGGCTGAGGAGAAGGCTTAGGAGGCAAAGCATGTACAAGCAAGTGTGAGGAACTGAATTCAAACTCGCAGGACTCATGTAAATCTGGACACAGTACTAAATGCCTGTGATCCCAGCAGCTGTAAGGGGAGATGGAAGGAAGGTAGAGGCAGCAGAATTCCCAGAAGTTTGCAGGCCAGCTACACTGATGTATGCAGAGAAAAATGCCAAAGAGATCAGGTAAAACATGATCAGTGAAAACATGTGTATGCTCACACAAGTGCACATGCACACATAGAGAATTTAGATGGAGGTTTCCTTCCCACCCACCAGTTCCTGAAGAACCATTCAGAGGCTTATATTAATTGTAAATGGTTGGCCAATGGCTCAGGCTTATTACTAGCTAGCTCTCACATTTAAATAAACCCATATTTCTTATCTATGCTTTGTCATGTGGTTCGTGGCTTGTTACCCCATTTTCTTAATGTCTTGCCTCCTCAGTGGCTGCTGATGTCTCCCAGACTCCACCCTTCTTCTCCTGTATCTCTGCTTAAATTTCCTGCCTAGCTCTATTGTGCCTTGCCATAGGTCAAAACAGCTTTATTTATCAACTGATGAAAGCAACACATATTCACAGCATACACAAAGACCATCCCACAGAAAGAAACAAATAAATATTCCCCAAACTTTTAGAGACTTTCTCTGGCCTAATGTCTGCATGGATATGTCATCACCATCCTGAAAAGTACACATTGTTTCATTTCTTTACCAGTGAATAAATGAGCCATGAAGCTGTCTGCTTCAGTGTTTTCATTTGTCAGGCAACTTCTAATGAGACACTCATTAATGGGATTGAATGTATTCAGTTGTCTTCCAAATGAAACTCCAAGACATGTCTGGGATTTGCTAACCACTATTTACACAAAAATGAGCAAACAAAATCTGAAGCTTCTACAGTTATGCACAAGATTATTTCCACAAACCATTAAAACAGAGCGACAGAAACCTCGCCTTGACAACTGGACATTTTGATTGGTAGTTACGTCCTCTCTTCTAACCTCTTTTGTGCAACAGGAATGTAGAGCAAAAGTGAGAAACCTCAGGTGGGGTATCTCTTCTCTGGGAAACAGCTAAATGCAATTATACTGCCTTGAAACATGTACCTACTGTATCATGGTTTTTACAACTAAGACACACATAGAAAACAGACTACAACTGATTAACAAATGTTTCCTCACAGCAAAAGGAGACTGACACATTTTTCTTTTAATTTTTATATTACAATTGTATCACTTCTCCCTTCTTTTCCTCCCTTCAAACCCACCCATATACCCTTCCTTGCTCTCTTTCAAATTCATGGCCTCTTTTATCATTAATTTTTGTTACATACATATATGTATAAGCACATATACTCCTAAATTCAACCTGATGCTCAGTCTATACACATACATACATACATACATACATACATACATACATACATATTCAGGGCTGACCATGTGGTATTGGATAACCAATTGGAATGCTCTTCCCAATTTCTCTGGACCTCCACATTTCATAATTGCCTAAGGTTCTTTATGTAGGGTTGGGCCCTCACGTAGGGTTGGCATGTCCATTGTCCTTATTTAGCTCACGACCCCTTGTACGCTGTTGACAGCAATGGAAATAAGTAGATGTTTTGTGGAAAACAGTGTAGAAGCCCCTCAAGAAATAAAAATAGAACCACCACATGATCCAGAAATTCTGCTACTTGATATTGAAAGGACGTGAGAATGGTGAATTAATAGAGTGACTAATAATCACTCACTGTTCAATGATATTACTCGCACTGACCAAAAAAATGTTAAGTGTCCGTGAAATCATAAACAGTCACAGAGAATGCGGTGCCCATGTGTAAGGAAAGACAGTTTGAACATAAAGTCATGAAATCGTGTGACTTGCAACACCATGGAAACGGGAGATTGTCCAATGAATATGGCAGACACTAAAAACAAAAACAACAAAGGTATGTGCTGTCACATATGACCTCATTTGTATTATCAAAATGGTGATGTCATAGCTGAGCATACAGCATTAGCTACCAAGGCGAGCAGATGTAAAGGCGAGATCGGGGTTAGGAAGTGTTGAGTAATGGGTATGGAGTTAGACCTGCACACAGCAAGAAGCTCTACCACGCAGTGGGGCGCTACAGATAATATCTGATGGATCTTTTTAGAGACAGAAGAGAAGATTTTAAATCTTTCACCCTAGAGGCAAGTGGTCAACAAAATACATATGTTTGCCCTAAATTAAATGTTACATAATACATATGTGCATTATGTATGAAAAAAAATGTTCGAGTTCACTAACAGAGTCGTGCAAATTCAAACTACAGGGAGGCCCTGAAATTCCTTTCTGTAACAAACTCAAGGATGCCCGCTTCATCTGAAGGGAGGGCTCAGAAAGGGGACATGCTGCTACAGGCAGCCTCATGGAGTTATAACCCCTGCCTCTGCTGCTGTTGACATCTTTGGGGACTCATCCAGGATGATTCTGAAGCAGCGTTGCCTCAGAAGCATCCCGAAGGGATGCTGGAGATGTGTTGAGGCTGGCATAGAACTTGCCTAGCATGCATGAAGCATGGGTTCATTCCTCAGCAGCTCATAATGCTAGGTATGATGATGCCCAGCATTTGGGGGACAGGGACACAAAGAATAGAAGTTCTAAGTCATCTTTAACTACATAAAGAGCTTGAAGTCAGCTGGTTATATAACACCCTGCCTCAAAAACTTAAAAAATAACATCCTTGGGATAAGATCCCCTATGTCTACAAAGTGTTGAAAGAGTTAAAAACTCTTGAAAAACAGAGAAAAAAGACATGTGACTTCTTGTTTACAAATACAATTTGTAGCAAGTTTTCTCATGAGATGATCTTTGGGCCACCAGACCACAATGACACGGAAACTTATTATTAATTATGAAAGCTTAGTCTTAGCTTAGGCTTTTCCCCCAACTATCTCTTATAATTCAAATCAACCTGCTTCTACTAATGTACATTCTGCCGCATGGCTCAGTTACCTCCTCCTAGTATGGCACATCCGACATGCTCTGGGTCTGCTGGGTTCATCCCCCCAGTTTCTCTCTCTCTCTGCCCTGAAGTCCTGCATATTCTCTCCCACCTAGCTATTGGCCGTTTATCTCTTTATTAAACCAATCAGAAGATGCCTAAGGCACAGACACATCTTTAGAGCGTAAACAAACACTCCATAGCAATAATTCCCATTTATACATTTACCAGAAGTTACAACCCATTTTATGACTTAAATTGCTTCATTATCTTCTCTCTTATGCTCCTTTAGTATCACACATAGTCAACAACTAACTTCCGTCACTTTTCCATTTGGTCTAATCCCACCCATAACTTAAGTTTTGGAACTCTTCTAGGTCTTGTTCACATTCTCAGTGAATTGAATTGTGGTGTGATATTATAGCCAAAGGTCAGATGTTATTGTAATGAGGATAGCCATTTGGTAATGGCTGCCCTTGCTATTCCAACAGCAGTAAGAGGAAAACATCTACCATTAGCATGATAGAATGTGTGTGTATATACCTGACAAATGGGCCAATGCCCCTTTCCTCAGTTTTACATACTCAAATCTCTGTTGGATTCTCCCTTAAATTGTAATGATTGGCTAAATGATGGTTCTCGTGTACACCAAGGTAGAAAAAAAACTGCTATTTGGGGTACAAATCTTAAAATTAGTCACAGCTATGACTGCCTACTTAGTGTTCATATGGTCTAATGCCCCATTAGATTCCCACCAAATACTGGCCCTCAGTCTCCACATTCAGAATCTCTACTCCCACTGGGTCAAATAGATCGAGGTTTTGACTCCCTATACAGAACCTGTGCCTATGCTCAACAGTGGGAAATGACTTTCAGAAAATAACATCACAACGCACAATCCCTTAAGATTGCTTTCGGGTCTCAGAAAGGGAAACTGGGTCAGTATTGAATAACATGAAATTAATGTGATATGAGAATGGAAAGGAACAGATTATTCAAGACTCAAATTAAAGTCTCGCAATAGCCGAGAGGGAAGAATTTTCACAAAACCAACAAAAGATTGTGCATGAAGAAAACATTCCTTATTCTGGGGATTTTTCAAGTTAGCATGTAAAAACAGCAACGAACTATGCTTAAGCCCTAAGTATACATGACCTTTGAGTTTGACTTTATTCTTTCCCGGCTGTCATCAGGTGGCTCCTGAGACTGTCACAAAGAGGATCAGGGGCCTTGTTTACAGTCAAAACAACGTTCTGCTCCAAGGATTCCTTGGACTCCTGTGACCTGTGCATCTTCAGACTATAACCCTGTCCAATGCACCTAGCCCAAACCTTGAGTCCATTTATTACAACAGAAAAGAAAGGGGAGAGGAGAGGGGCAAAGAAAAAAGGGGAAAGGAAAGAGATTAGAGGTTCCTTTGAGTGGCCTAACTTCGGAAGCTGCCAAAGTCAGGACTATTATTGAGACACTTAGCAGCATCAATCAACAGAGAGTTCTGCATGAGTCTCTTTGAAGAATCTCACCCAAATACTCTCTGGATAGTTCTTGCTGAGTGTCTCTCTTCTTTAATACCTGTGCTTACATCTATAAAACCACATTTTAATCAGCTTCAAATTTGCTCAAAAAAATAAAAAATAAAAAACCACAGTAAAACGTCATTTCACTGTAGCCAGAATGGCTATTTATCAAAAAGACGCAAATGGCACATCTTGTGGAGAAGGGGTCTTTAAACACTATTGTTAGGAATGAAAGTTTTTATGGCAGAGGAATCTTTGAGAGCTCCAGAGTTGCCTGTCTCCTTGGAAACTCCAAGAGTTTCCTGAACTCCAAGAAAGGCCTCCTGAACAGCTACTCCTGCCATAAATCCAAGAAGATCCTGTGTAAGTGATGGGGGTTTCCATGATACACAAAAACTACTAAACTGTGTTTTTCAAAACAGAAGATGAAATTTCCAAATTATTATGATTTTACTGTGAACTGTGGTTTCTTCAAGTTACATGATGTCTTTAAGAAGAAAATATTTTAAACACTCAGAATTTCTTTTTTTTCTTTCAGGTTTTTGTTTACATCCCAATTTACTCAATTTAAGACATTTAATATATTCCTGGATGGTGTGTATTTTTTCAGTCTCTTGACTGAAATGCATGCTTGATTCAATAATTAATCTGGTCAATGCTAAAGACTCAAAGAGGGGTGAGAGAATACCCCCAAGTTCTTTTGCCTGGTCATTCTAATCAGCCTTGAAACCTCAGGCTGAGCTGGCTGAGCCAAGCACGTATCGATACAAATAAAACATCGCAAGAGTCTTGGCCGGTCTCCCTGGTGGTGTCTGAATATTTTCCACTAGGCAAGGCCAGCTCTGCCGCCGCTTGGCTGTTTCTATTCTACTTTGCAATCAAAACTCAACATCTGGAAAAAATCACTGTCCTTCTCCAGCATGTGAGTCCTTAGAGGGCTCAAGAAAACAGACAAAATAAGAAGCCCCCAAAAATGTCTAAGTCACTTACAAAATTAAGTTGTTAAAAAAATACTCTTTGCTTTCCACACTTGGAGTTTAGAAGAAGAGTCAAGCTCCAGTGTGAACAAAAGTATATCTTTTACCATCCAGGTCTCACAAAACATGGATTTTTCTTACTGACACTGGCAGTATCAGGAACAGTCTCCCTAGGTGCCATCTTCAGACAATGTCAAATGTGGCTGTGAAATCCTCAAGTCGTCTTTGAATCCAGATTGTGGTGGCATCCACAGCAGAAAGCAGAATGAAGCAAGAAAAAACAAAACAAACAAACAAACAAAAAACTAGAGCTCTGTGATCCAATCCAACAGACCTGGGATTTCAACCCCAGCTCTACTACTTAGTAGTCTGGTTATGATGGAGGGATAACTTTCATATCCTAGGTTCACTTATCTACAACAGGGGACTGATGGAGATAGCCTTATAGTGTTGGGAATGTACGATGGAATACACTACAGTCCAGACTAGTTTCTGAAGCACAGAATGTATTCAGTAAGGTTAGGTTGAATGAAAACTTCACGTTTTGAAATTCAATGTAAAACAATGCAAAGGACCATTGACTACTATGTTCAAGACAAATCCGTTAAGGATAATAGCAACAGTGACCCCAGTTAAGGTAGGGAGCACTCACTTAAACAGCAGAAACTCATCCTAGCACTGTGAAATGCCATCCAAAGCTGATCAATGAAGTAGATGGATGGCCCCGGATTCTGAAGGATTAGACCATCACACACCTGGGTTACTTTTGCAGGCTCAAAATAATATACCCACAATCATGGTTTTCCCAAGCTTTAAAAATGGGACCATCGGCTGTGCTGTCAGAGCAATGACAGCATTGGGGACACTGTCAGACAGAATCCCTGGAGTAAAGCTAAGAGAGCAGGGGCAGGAGGAATGATGGAAACCACAGCCCATGTCTGGGAGCACTCAGGGTTCATGGACTAGAACCAGAGAAGCCAATACGGCTAACCTGTCCTGGCACATCCCAGAAGAGAAGCAATGGCTACCCGTGCTTACATGCTTGCTTGGCCCAGAAAAGAGCTGCAGAAGAAGAACCCTGCCAGTCAGCGTTCAGTCGAATGCAGAGGCCACAGCTCAGGTTCCACTTCCGAGGTGACTACGCCTTTGCAGGTAGATTTGTGTGAGTGCAGATGGATGTAAATGGGCCAGGATGAGAATGACTACCTAATTCTAATCCCAACGTTTCAACTCTTTGGAAACAAGTGCTGTTTCAGACTTCTTAATGGTGTTTTGAAGACAGTTCCACCAAACTCCAGTGCTTCACAAGGAATTTCAGGGTTCATGGGGAGACCCCATCCTCAAAAGCTGTACGCCATAGCTGAGAGGTCGTTAAGAAGGCCACACCTGAGGAAGAAAGCTGAAAGACAATGGTGGCAGAGACATGTGCACTTAGAGGCCGCACAAGCAAAGAAAAGAAGGCTTGGAAGCAGATGCTGTGACTGGGGGCCATCAAGGACTCTCCTCTGGTCCGGTTGCAACCAAGGACGCATGAGCAGGAGGAAAGACAGGAAAACCCATCTAAGGTCAAGCCAGCACAAATCTGGACTAAGGAGTCTGGTCCTCTGTCATTAGGCAACGGTAATGTCACTCGGGGTTTTTAAGCAAGAAGAGTGACGTAATCAGATTCCAGCCTTAGAGAGTTCGATCCAACAGCAGTAAGCAAGACAAATTGGAGATAATTACAGAAGGATTTATATTTAGTGCCAAATATGTGTCACTTAAGGGCTTTGTTTCAGGAGGCCAGGAAGAGGGAATGCTGTGTTTACCCATCTGTCTTGGATGCGGTGCTTAACCTGGTGTCTGACCTATGGCAAGACTCCAAAAATACTTGTGAAATTAATTCATTATTGCGGTAAATGCATTACTTATTGTAGAGATGTTTGCAGATAGACTTCAACCTCAATGCTACAATGTCCGGCACTATCCTTGCATAATTACATCCCTTATAACTCACTGTTTGGCATATATTAGGGCTTGAGTAAGTCATTGTGACCTACACAGCAGAGTAGCCCTTCACAGGACCTGTTGGGAGGCCCTGCTGACCAGAGGTTGCAGTCTACCACGGGCTGACAGCTCTCTCCGAGCCTAGCACAATATGGAGGACTCCCTCTACTGTTCCCCCCGTAGGGGCTTCCTGCTCTCTACCTAGCCTTACCTGGAGGGTGTGTCTAGGCCCAAATACCTGACTTAGGTCAAGGATGACCTTGACACAGTTCCCTGCAAACACTTTTCCCCTGCTGCCCACATGGTGGTTAAGTAACATGCTCTAGTTATTTTCATAGAGCAATGCTGCCACTGATCCAGCTATACGACAGGAGCACGCCACCTGATGCAAATTAGGCTATGCCCAAGCCGCCACCATAATCCTGCATGTCCCCTGTATTCTGAAATTAAGTTGAGCTGTCTCCCTGAAGTTCCCATCCCAGAAGACTACTTCTGCCATGTTCACAAGCCATCCAAAGCTCTCTGTCACGGCTTCTGCCCCTTTGTCCTCATGGGCTGGTGGCCAGCAGACTGTAAGGGGGGGAGGGAAGGGGACACCAGAAGGACCTGTTCAAATGAATACAAGAGCTGTGAGGATGGCTGACCTTTGGGAACATAAAGGCATTCTTATTATCCCTCGTAGATTTTTTTTTTTGCTCATGAGTTTGCAAAAACAGTCAAGTTCTCTCCTGAAAAAGCAATTTGTCACCCTACAGCAAACATGGCTGGCACATGCCCTAGCCAGGTGGGCTCCTGGAAGTTACTAGACGAAGTTTGTCCCAATTGGGGTGAGAATATTAGATTTCTAGACGGGAATCTCTGAGACTAACAACGTCATGATTAGTCATATTGGTTGCCATTGTTGTAGGTTACAAATTGCCTAAAATAACTCACATTGCATAGTTTAAGTTAATGTTCACTCGGCTTAAGGCTGTTTTGTGTTCATAACTCCTCATGACAGTGTGTCCAAATTAGTGAGTTCAAGACAAAGGAAAGCATTTGTGATAAATCCAAGTACTCTTAGGAAACCCTTGATAGATTAAATTCTAAAAATCTAACAGAATGTTAAGTAGATAAACATGCAAGGATAATTATCATTTTATTTGTGTTAAATATTTTAGGTCAGTTTAAAGCCCACTTGAATTTTTATATGAGCCAGCAATTTCTTACTTTTTATTCAGAACTGAACCTAACAGCCAAAGATGCAAAAAAATGCCTGCGGGTTATTGAAACTTAATCATTTTCACCAAATTCAGTCAAATTTATTTGCATGTGTGGGATAAGCTCGAAAATGATATTAAGACTTTACCATGATCTAAAATAGCTTCCCCAGTAGGCAATTAAGTGGCTAAACAAATGAGAAAATTTATAAACAAATAGAGGCTAGCGTTGCAGAAGTTGCTACTGGAGCGAAGAACATCCTGTCAGGAAGAAAAACACAGAGCACATCCAGAACAAGAGAGCTGCAGCTGGTTAGGGCAGGAGTTTGAGACATCCAGGCGGGGACTGTCCAAGCTGTGAGGAAGTAAACTCAGACAAACAGAACAGCCAACAAGAGGGAAACAAGGAAGAGCGCCCCAGAATTCCTCACATTGCTTAATTCCATTATCAGGAACTTCTCTAATCATGTTTCATTGCAGAGGCTGATGTTCATGGGTCCCTTCAAAAACGTTTACTCCTTCCCGGGAGGAAGAAAGGTATCGTGCTCCAGGAGGGCATCTTTCTGGGAGCACAGGAAGAAAGCACTGGCAGGCATGGAGGGAAGGTGTAGAGAAGCTGAAGAGCGAGGACCTGGAGAGACCTGGAGGTGGTCAAAGCTGTTCTACAACTCAAAACGTTCAAAGAACTAACGGAAAGCAAAGCATACTAACCAGACGTTTCTTGCTCCAGAGTCAAATAACATCGCAGAAGACGTGATGGGTGGGTTTTTCTTGGCCCTTTTTTTTCTTTAAATATGACCTTTTTTTTTAAACATATTTCCAGGAGTGAAAGAGTGTGAAGCCAAGGACGGGCCTTGACTAAGGATCAGGGTTAAAAGCCGTAGACTGTCAAGTCATCTTTAAAATGTGCTCTGAAGTGGTCTTTTTATCCTTCCCATGGGTTAGAATTATTCCATTTTAGGTGAAAACTGAACCTTATTCATGCCTTGATTTCTATTTTATTTATTCACTATACCAAATTACCAAATTAGTTTTGATCCCCCATCTTTCTTCCTTCCTTTCTTTTTTCCTTCCTTCCTCTTCTCTCACATCTTCCTTATTTCTCCTTCCTTCCTTTTTCCTCCTTTTTTTTGGTCTCCCTTTGTCATCCGGGTCAACCTTTACCTTGTGTTCCTCTGGTCTCTGCCTTCCCAAAGCTGGGAGTACAGGCATGCCCCACTAAGCCTGAACCCAAACATGATTCCGTTTTGTCCATTCACGCTTCTTTTAAGTCTTTTTTTTTCCTGCCAGTGCCTGTTAATCAGTCACTGTGGGGATCTCAGAATTCCTTCCTGCCACTTCTATTCATACTTTGTACATTAGCAATAATACGCTTTGATCATATTTGTTATAGCTCCCATTTTGTTTATCTTTTGATATTTATTTCTAAGTACATCAAGATGTTTCGGACATTTGTGTATCCAAGTCTATAGATTTTCACATTGTCTTTACCCCGCCATCCCCCAGATTACTCGGGCAAAGGGAAAGAATATGTAATGTGATATCTTGTTTGCTCTGACTTGGGCAGCATAATAAATACTACAACATGATCCTCTACAGGATAAGGTTCAAATGGTCCAAAGAATGCAGCAGAATACCAGCCATCTTCCAGATCAGCTAGAATGAGCAGGATTCACTTGAAACCAGACTTTAAAAATGCATAGCTGGTACTTTCCAAGTCTAAGAAACTTCTCCACAATTTTTTTCTGGGAAATCTTGTCCTTCAAAAACACCACAAACCACTTCTAGGCCTTCATAATAGTAGAGAAGTTATGCCAAATAAGTGTCGAATTCATAGTGTATAAACACAAGATACCAAACCCAGCATGACAGGCACACACTGCTATCAACATGTTCACTCGGTCAACTACTAAGAACAAAACTATTCGAGACACAAGGGAAGCCCACTCTTCCCACCTGAAATGCCTTGCTGCTGTCACCTCCGCCGCTCGAATCAATGTTTAGGGCAGCATGGAGTCTTTTGTGAAGTCTCCCATGACCACCCACCATATGTAACCTCTCCCTATAAAAGCTTATTGTACATTCCACCTAGGTGAACCTTGCTTTGTTTCAGTTTTCCTACGTTGACTGTCAGCCCTACTTATGACGCACACCTCCAGCAGTCCAGCCCTCACCAACGCTAATGACTCAGCAGCAACACCAGTAAGATTTCGTTGTCCTTTGAATGCGATGTTATCTGAATACATGGGTGAGTTATGTTTGTTTCAAAGCATGTCTTTTTTTTTTTTCTCGAGAATCTAACACAGAAAACATCCATGTAGTGAATGGCAAAACCAGTTCCTTTAGAAGAATCAGAAGCCAACTTTACCCAGAGAAGGGATCAGGGTTTTTCCCACACTGGTCCTTTGACTCAGCAAAGCTCCAACCCTGCTACAGGAGTGGACTCTGTCTGCTTTGAGGTAGTGAGAAGCTGTGGGAGGCAGAAGTTCCGTGCAGACGAGATGACACACCTGTCACGTGTAGGCAGGGATTGACTTGCTGAAGGCATGTCTGAGGAAAATCTATGCCTGTCAGCCTTTGTCTGCCCTCGTCCCTGTGGGCCACCAGGCATTCTATGCCATCTCCATCTCCCTGATTGCAACACTCTGTAGTTGGAACTTTTATGTCCTCCAGTCCGTTCCTGCAGCCACTCACTACTGAAACAACACAGCAAGGCTTAATGTCAATTACAGTTGTTTAGCCAATGGCTCAGACATATTACTGGCTAGCTCTCTCATATAAATTAACCCATTTCTGTTCGTCTGTGTATTGACAGTAGGCTGTGGCTTACTGGTTACGCTCCAGTATGTTACTCCTTTGACTGCTACGTGGTGTCTCCCTAACTCCACCTTCTTTCTCTCCATAACTCTTTTTGGATTTCCTGCCTAGCTATATTCTGCCTGGCCATTGGTCAAAGCAGCTTTATTCATCAACCAATAAAAGCCATGCCTGCTCACAGCATACAGAAGGACATTCCACATCACCACTCATCTGTCCCCCAGTTCTTTTCAAACCCTGCGTGGGTCCCAGGTCTTCCTCTACTTATCTGTCAGTCAAGTGTTGATTGTCTCACACTCCTCTTGAAAAGACTTTCTCTTTTGTGACCGTATGACTCCACTCAACCTATCTGATTATTTGTTCTCACTTTAAACAAATATTTACTGTCAATTGTGTATTCAGTGCTAAAAAGCACTACTGTGTGTACATGAAAACACAGCTCCTATTAGCAAGCCCGATAGCAACATTAAGGACATAGGCATGAAAGAGTGTCAGATGTGTCTGTGAGGGGTTGATAAATTATATGCTCCTGTTTATGGTGATATTCATTTTCTCTTCTGTGGATTTGCTGACTATGCTGTGCGTACCTTCCCTTATGGAAGTAGACTCTGCATTTCAGAGTCTATGGTGTCTTGACTTGGGCCCTTGCTAAACGAGTATGAACTTAACCCCAGCCAGGTAAGTGGAGACTGTGAAACCCTGACACCAAACCCTCCCAGGAGAGGGCAGTAATCTATAAACGAGTAGAGGAAGTGGGGTGAGGGGGCGTGGCATGCAGAGAAAGGAAAGAAAAGGGCAAATCAGAGTCGCTTCAAATGCAACACCCCGGATGTGTCAGTGCAAGACTGGGATGGACACAATCCAATCCGGGCTCTGAACACCAAAACACGTTGGCTTCACACACAGTGCTTGAATGAGGGAGGCAGATGGCCTAGCAGAGTCACCACCTCCTTGGGAGGATCTGTGTGGAGTCTGGATGGGAGCATCTCAGAAATGACCATGACAAATTCCTGGCTTCTCCTCCCTCTATCTGTACTACAGGAATGTGATGCTGCAGGAGCCATCAGGATGCAACACAACCCTAATAAAAATAACAGGAAGCCATACCTCAGGAGGTATGTTTCTCATATCCTACCTATCATAAGCCATTTGCAACCACTAATTACAGAATAATTAATAATTTGTCAGAGATTAACTAAATCTTGACTGGTGTAGCCTAGTGTCTAAGTATATTTATTTGTGCTGCTTTCTAATTCTTTCTCTTCATACTCTCCAGTCTCCTTGGTCCATGCGGCTGCCCAGAATAGCCCCACTAATAAATCCAAAGCACTCATTCCATGCCTTCTTCCTGCCCTGGTGGAGTTTCCCTTGTTTGTTTGTTCATTTTCACAGCTACTTATTAATGTAGCAAGAAAGCACAGTATTTCACCCAGAAGACTAGAGAAGAGTGTGTCTTCTGGGTGTGTCCTTTGACAAAAGAAAAACTGAAAAGATGGAGAAAGGGGAGAAAGAGGGACACCCACCAAAGCAGTCAGGTCAGAAAAATCCACTATGGGAAGCCAAGGTAGCAAGCAGTGCCACAGAACCTTAAATTCGATTGCAAACTAAAACTTTGCATTTACCTGCATCATAACACCCCTAAGAAGTTTGAAGTCCCCACATAATCCATAGCAATGTGAAGAAGGGGAATTATGAATTCATAGTTATTCTCAGAGTGTTCCTAATAATAAATAACCCAATAGGCCATAAGTCCCACAGTTCCTATATACTACTCCAGTGTAGACTTTGATAGACAGCCTTGTTGAAAGTCAGTTGGCTAGAGACATATGGGTTTATTTCCAGGCTCTCTGTTCTGTTTCATTAGTCTGTATATCTGTTTGTATGCAAATACCATGCTGTTTTGATTATCATAGATTTGTATTTTAAAATTATGTAGTGTAAAACATCTGCTTTGTTCCTTCTGGTCAAGATGGGTTTAGCTACTTAAGTTTTGTTGGTGTTGTTGCTATGGCTCTATAATGAATATATTTTTAAAGACTTATTTATTGTTTTATGTGCATGAATACTCTGTCTTCATGTATACCTTTATGCCAGAGGAAAGCATCACAATAGATGGTTGTGAGCCACCAGGTAGTTACAGGCAATTGATCTCCCAGGCAATTGATCTCTGGAAGAGCAGCCAATGCTCTTAAACGCTGAGCCATGTTTCCAGCCCACCTCTATAATGAATATTATAATTGGTGGATTGTTTTTGTTACAATCCTAAAATTATGTCATTTGTGTTTTGATGGGAAATGCCTTGAATGTGTAGATAACTATGGGTAGCAAAAACATTTTAACAAAATTGTTTCTTCTAAAGCATGAACTCGAAATGTCCTAGTTTCTTTCAATGTTGTCTAATTGATTTTATTATAATAATCTCTTGCCAGTTTTATTAAACTTATTTGTAGGGTTTTCTTTCATAGCTGCCATAAATGGGACTGCTTCTGGATTTTTTTTTTTGGTTTTTACGAGACAGGGTTTCTATATATTGTTTTGGAGGCTATCGGTCCAGCCTGGCCTCGAACTCACAGAGATCCGCCTGCCTCTGCCTCCCGAGTGCTGAGATTAAAGGCGTGCGCCACCACCGCCCGGCTGCTTCTGGATTTTTAAGTTCATATAATTTACTATTGTTAAACAGCAATACTCTTGATTTTTGTTCATTGATTTTTGTACTCTGCAATGGCACTAAGTGCTTTTATCAGTTCTGGTGAGTTTTAGGTTTGGTATTTGTGGGTATGTTGCAGGAGTAAAGTCCTTGGTGAGTTTTCTAAGATCATGTCATCTGTAAAGAAGGAGAACCTGAGTGATGTCCTTTATTTCTTTCCATTACTGTGTTGAATAAAAGTGTGAAAGTGGGAATCTTCAACTGCTTCCTCCCCTTGGGGTGGGGGGGTCTTTGGCCTGTTTGTTAGTGTTGACTATTGACCAACGTGGCTAACAAGACACCTTTTATTATACAAGGTACACTCCTTCCAAACTTAGTTTGACCATATGCATCTATCTATGCTTCAGCCGGTTGGTGTCCTATATGGGATTTACTGACCTCTGTTTGTTAAGCCAAAACATCGGCTTTCGGGAGACAAACATTGCTCTTCTTTTACAGCTGTGGGAAGTCAGGTTCAGGACCTTAAGTACTTTGGTTGTCTAAGGTCAAAGTAAGAAATCCATTAGAAAATTTCTCTTTTTTTTTAGATTTTTTTTATTTAAATTAGAAACAAGCTTGTTTTACATGTCAATCCCAGCTCCCTCTCCCTCCCCTCCTCTCCCATGCCCCACCAAGTCCCCTAACTCCCCACCCCATCCTCCCTCAGCTCCCCAGGGAGGGTGAGGCTCTCCATGGGGGAATCTCCAAAGTCTATCATATCATCGTGGGGCAGGGCCTAGGCCCTCCCCCATGTGTAAATTTCTTTAACTGCTTCCTCACATTTAGTCATTTGCTAGGCAATTTGAAAAGGAGTTTGCAGAAAACCTCGAGAAGCTTCCATATTTACATATCTCATTTACAAAGGAATTCCTTTTTTCTTACCTAGACCTGATAAACACCTTGCATTATCTCCAAAAGATTTAATTTTTCAGTCAGAGTTTGGAAAATGCTATGACATCACAACCAAGTAAATTTACTGTGATGAGAAAGATCCCTCTGGGTTCTCTCATCTTGCTGTTGGAAACCTCTGGTGCTCAGCTGAAGTCAGGAAATGGGAAGACCTATGTGGTGAACTCCTAGAATTATCTGTCTTTAAGAGCAAAGGGTTCATTTAAAAAAGAATTAAAAACAGGCACTTTCCCATATGTCTTGTGTAAGTGCTGAGTGACAGCGACACAAAACTGTGCCAGAGTGCGGGAGTGTGGCCCTTATACAGTATATATGCTAAATGCCCTTATACATTATATACGCTAAATGTAAATGCCCGTACTTTTCAAACTTCAAATGGACTGGCAAAAATGATTGCGCATTTAGAGAGAGTTTTAAACCAATATCTTTATCGGAGTTTTCGATGGGCCTCCTTGGCTCTACAGACAAATCCTGTGGGACTCGAGAAGAAGCCATGGCTCAGACTTCACTGGTTACAAAGGTGTGTGCCAGGGAAGGGGAGGTCCGCTGCAGACAGTGCAGGTCCCGCCTGCAGAGTACAGAAAGGTGATTAAGACATGCATGGCCGAGTTCTTAAAATGCCCTGGACGTCCTGCATCTGCTCAATCGTTTAGATTCTTTATGCCATCCCAAGAGACTGAGAACTTGGATTGTTTTTTTTTTTCCACTACACCTAATGGAAATCAGTAGAAAGGAAGACTTTTCAGAAAAAATAATTAAAAAAAGATTTCCTTTAGTCTTTTATGAGACCTTACAGTAAGCCAAAAGAAAAGCCAGGCCACAGACAGACAAGCTGTGCGTTTCTGAACATGACTGTTTTTACAAAAGGAAGGCGCCAAACCTACTCTCCAATGTGTCTCACAGATGTTTACCCACTCAAGCACTGTGTGTTATGGGTCTACCATGTATCGAACTCTGTGCTCATTGCCAAGAGTTCAGCAGATGTCCCCAGGGACACGACACTGCTGTTACCACCACGGTTTTCTGGGGAGAACACTGAAGGCTGCAAGTGAGGACCGCCTGTGTGAGGGGCAGGCTCAGGCCTTCGCCAGGCCTGGTCTTGGCTCCCTGCGACTCACAGTCCTCATCCTAGGCATCAGAGGAGCACTAACAAGGTGGAGGACTGCAACATCCTGGGCTCCCACGGATGGACAGATGCCACGTGCCCGTCGCATCTGCAGACACAGCAACCCTGAGCTCCCCATCCTCAAATTTCCCAGCTACACAGCTGAACCGTCACAAGTCAGTTCTTCATTGTCTATAGCGCTTACCGTTCTGTCAGGGTTCCAGTTGCTTCTCTTCAGAGTCCTCACTCCTAATTCCCGGGCACTGTCTCAGAGAGACTGACTCCTCCCACTTCTCCATATAAAAGAGACTGACTCCTCCCACTTCTCCATATAAAAGAGACTGACTCCTCCCATTTCTCCATATAAAAGAAGTCCCTTCATCTCTGATTCTTTTCTCCCCCAGCAGTTAACACACTGTGTCACTGCACGTGTAACTGGGTTTCCTTAACCTCTGTCCACTGCACCAAAATAGAAGCAGCAAGCAAGGATCCCTCTACTCTTTCCTTTCTCCTGACAAGAGACATTCTTTTTTTTTCTTTTTATTTAAATTAGAAACAAGCTGGTTTTACATGCCAATCCCAGTTCCCTTTCCCTCCCCTCCTCCCCTGCCCCCCCCAGCAGCTCCCTATTCCAATCCCTTCCTGCTCCCCAGGGAGGGTGAGGCCCTCCATGGGGGAGCTTCAAAGTCTGTTATCTCCTTTGGAGCAGGGCCTAGGCCCTCGCCCATGTGTCTAGGTTGAGAGAGCATCCCTCTCTGTGAAATGGTCTCCTAAAGTCCATTCCTGTGCTAGGGATAAATACTTATCACTACCAGAGGCCCCATAGATTGCCCAGATCTCTAAACTGACATTAGCGGTTAAGGGGGTCCAATCAGTCCTGTGCTGGTTCCCTAGCTGTCAGTCTGGGGTCCATGAGTTCCCCCTTGTTCAGGTCAGCTGTCTCTGTGGGTTTCTCCAGCCTGGTCTTGACCCCTTTGCTCATCATTCCTCCCTCTCTGCAGCTGGATTTCAGGAGTTCAGATGGGTGTTTAGCTGTGGGTGTCTGTTTCTGCTTCCATTAGTTACTGTATGAAGGCATAGGATGGCATACAAGGTAGTCATCAATCTCATTATCAGAGAAGGGCATTTAAGGTGGCCTCCCCACTATTGCTTAGATTGTTAGTTGGGGTCATCCTTGTAGATCTCTAGACATTTCCCTCTAAATCTGTAATGGCTCCCTCTATTAAGGTATCTCTTTTCTTGCTCTCCTCTATTCTTCCCCTGACTCAGTCTTCCTGCTCCCTCATGTCCTCCTCCCCCTTCCTCTCCTCCCCTTCTCTTTCTCCTAACTCACTCTCCCCTCTCCTTCCCCCATGCTCCCAATTAGCTCAGGAGCTCTTGTCCCTTTCCCCTTCTCCTGGGTACCAAGTATGTCTCTCTTAGGGTCCTCCTTGTTTCCTGGCTTCTCTGGAGGTGTGAAGTATAGGCTGGTAATCCTTTGCTCTATGTCTAAAATCCATATTTGAGTGAATACATACCATGTTTGTCTTTCTGTGACTGGGTTACCTCACTCAGAATGATTTCTTTTAGTGCCATCAATTTGCCTGTGAATTTCAAGATTCCATTGTTTTTTTCTGCTGAGTAGTATTCCATTGTGTAAATGTACCACATTTTCTTTATCCAATCTTCAGTTGAGGGTCATCTAGTTGGCTTCCAGGTTCTGGATATTACAAATAATGCTATGAACATGGTTGAGCAGATGTCCTTGTTGTATGAATGTGCATCTTTTGTGTATATTCCTAAGAACACAAAACATTCTTAATGCATTTTTTTCAAAGCAATGAACCTGTGATCTAAATCCTGGCAACCCAGGTAATCTATTGCTTATTCCCTTAGGCTTTATTATGGATCAGTAATGACAGCATGGTCTGAAGACTACAGTATAGATAGAACAGTCTTGTTCCTGAAGATGCCAGTGTTACTAGAAAACAATGTGCAAACAGAGAAAAGAAGGCAATGGCATAACTCAAGATCAGACACTGCTCTCCAAACGCAAAACAAAACAAAAATAAATAGTGCTTTTATGTGTTATTACAGCAATGTGTCTACCTTTGTCTATGCCTTCCTTCTGCTTGACATACAGTTACATACAGAATCTCATCAAGGAAAAGACAGAATATAATTCATTAAACTGACAATACAAACTAGTCTCTGAAAAGCATGTGTTTAGTATCGCTTCCTTTTGGCAGCCATCCCACCCATCACATGGAAATCTTGCTCAGTCCCTGCTTCTAGAACTAACTTCATCTCCAGTTCACTTCCAGATGCAAACCTCCCTCTGTACAGCTGACTTTCTTGAACGCTCTTGCCAATCAAGTAATTTGGTTGGCTGTGATTTCTTTGACTTTGTAATGTATCCCAATTTCTGATAGAGCTACTATAAGGCACTCTAGATGGTAATAAAATAAGATTGATGGTAATAAAATTGCATCTATTGTCACAAGAAATTTATATTTAATGAGGACACAAGCTGCATCATTATCCAGAAATCCAAAACATTAAAGGGAAATCAGGAAGGGATGCTGAGTCAAACTTGTCCAGTGCTTGAGACAGCAGAGTATGTTAAGTTGGATGAACATCACTACTTGACATGTAGACATAAACTACAAACAGATTGGTAGTTACTCAAGAGAAAACTGAAGGGTGATTTCTGTCTCAGGAATATGGCCACATTAACAAGACCACATCACAAATTACTACAGTAGCCAGTCTTAATCTATGAACCGTTGATAGATTCAATGCACTATGAATTTCAGAGAACTTGCTATGTATTAGTCTTAGTTAACATTGCCATGCTTAACAAGCCAATAAAAGTTAACAAATATAGAAGGAATTATCAACTTCTCTTAAAGAATCATTCACTCTGTACACTTTATACCAACATGATAACTTTCTATATAAAGGTTCGTTTTTGGAATTAAAGTTTTGCTTCCTCACCTACTTCCTAACTTTTATGGGCTTGAGTAAGATGCAAGATGGGACATGAGGGGAAACTGTGCCTCCTGCCATCCTTGGATGGGGTTAGTTTGGCCGGAAACTCCCTATTTGGGTACTTCCCTACCCAACTGTGATTGTCAAACTGGGTAGGGAGAATTCTGACAATTCTCAACCAAGTCATCAACATTCACTACCAAAAATGTTAGCAGCTTTGACAGCACAGCCAAAGACTTCAGTAGCATGAGCAAAAAGGTTTCAGAAATCACAAGCCTACAACATCCCATCACCAGCTTATTAATAAGGCATGACTCCTATCATTAATGACGTACCTGAGACTGTAAACCGATAAAGGAATGAAGAAGGAAAAAATATATAGCTGGTATCCTATCGGTGTGGACATGCAATTAAATGATCAAGAAGCCTGGGGAAAGTATAAAAACAATAGATGTTAAGGCAGTTTTCTTTTCTTTTCTTTTTTTTTTTTTTGGTTTTTACGAGACAGGGTTTCTCTGTATTGTAAGGCAGTTTTCTAATGGTTCACTTCTACTAAAGTTTACTTCGACAACACGATTAGGCCTGCTCCGCAAAAAAAAATTGTCATAATTTCTGATGAGTTCTGAGGACTCTAAGTCTTCTCCTAAGAAATCTCTTATCCTATCTATTTTTCTGTTTTTGCTGGCACTTTCAGTGACCTTCCCACTCTATAAAAAGTACGGTTTCTAATCTATATTCACTCCAAAAGGAGCCAAGCCTCTCCCTTCCCCTGCATGTTTTTATAAATTTATTCCAGTAGTCTAGCATTTCTATATTAGCCATGATGTTTTGTCCTACTGCCTTAGTCTTGTTTGTTATTTTTGTTTTGCTTTGTTTGTTTGGCGGGGTTTCATATATGCCACGATGGCCTCAAATGCCATGAAAAGTGCTGAGAATGACCTTGAATTTCTGACCTTCCTTTTTCTGCCTCTGTAGAGCTGAGATTGCAGGCTTCACTGCCACACCTGACATATGTGGATTACAGGGTTCCACTGTTACACCTGACATATGTGGATTATGGGTTTCATTGCAATGCCTGGCATATGTGGATTGCAGGATTCACTACCACACCTGGCATATGTAGAACTGGGAATCAACCTGATGCTCTATGCATCTAGGAAAGAAACCTAGCAAGTGAGCTGTACCCCCAGTTCCCGTATTCGCCATTCTAAAAATTGTCCTTAATTCCTACTAATGGCAGTGGAATTATTTTAATGTGCAACTAATTTTTAGTGGTTTTCCTCTACTCTTGATGAAAAATCCCATCAGGTAACATTCTTATTAATTGATTGAGTTATTTGACAACTGGGAACATAGCAGTGAGCAACCACTATGTTCTTACCAAAAATTAAGTGAACTAGCAGAGTAAACTAAGAAATGGCAATAGTGTGACTGTCATTCATTTCTAAAGCCTGTGTGGCAGAAGAAGGTGTCCACACAAAGATGGGGATCCTGTTATCTGGAGTGAAACTTGGGGAAGGTCTCAAAGATCAGTCACCTACAGATGTTGAGAGACTCCACTATCAAGACCTCAAATAGGTTGCTGTTCCAGAGAGGACACAGCAGGAGTATGGCTTCAGTCACCAGTTCTGGATTGAAATAAGCATGCTACCTGACTGCCGCCAATGTTGGTTGCACAGCTCAGTGGCTCGGTATTCTCTGACAACCCTTTGGTGCATCATTGCTGCCATCTCTGTAGATGATCTTCCTCCGTGTGTCCCTGATCCAAGTAAAGACTCACATTCCTATGCCGTAAGTCCTATTGTGTTTTCAAGGACAAATGTTCTGTGCCTCATCCGTCACCATGAAAGGAACTGATGTTAGAGAAATAACAACATGACTGCATCAACACACATGAACAAGGATGTGAGTTTGTTGAGTGTGCATAGAGCTCCTGCAGTACCTGATTTTTACTTCTAAAAATGATACCAGTGAATAGCATCACAAACCCCACCTTCCCTTTCACCCACTTACCTTGAGAGCTCTCAGAGACAAGCATCTGTGTCATCACCACACACAATATAGTCAGGAAAGGAAAGTAGAGTCTGAAGAGAGACTGATATCTAGTCAATGAAAGAAAGCAAAAACCAGTGACAATCGCTTTATCCCCAGCTCCACAAAGTCACAGTGATCAAAAGAGCTAGCATGTTGACATGAGGGCATGATGTCCATCAACACAGAATTCTGCACCACAAGTAATTGCTTGCCAAGACTACTCAATAGGAAAAGAATGGCCCTTGGTAAATCAGGGTGGGATTGCTAGGTGCTAATGAGTGATGTGCAACTCCATCGTCAAAATCAATTAAAATAAGGCAGGCCAGAATTGAGGGCTAAATTTTTATATTTTTGGATTTTATTTCAATGTTATAATCATAAAGGGATAATACTAATAATCGTAAAATAACAATACATAAGTAAGTCTTTACTAATGAATTTAGCAACAAACATCATAAATACAACCTAAAAAGAACACAAAGAAAAATGTGTTCGTCGGATTTCAAAAAACTTAAAAATTTTGTGTGTCAATGGGCAATATAAGAGAGGATTTTAGCTTTCACTTCCCCTCCTTGCGGTCTCCTGGCCTGGGGACTGCACAGAGTTGGACCACCCCTGCAGACCAAGTCATCAAGAGTCTGCTGACATCACAGTGCTAGTCCCACCTCCACCCAGGGAAAGAGGTGAGTGTGGGCCTGTCTCCTGCCTGCCTTCCACTTCCCCTCCTTGCTGTCTCCTGGCCTGGGGACTGGGCACAGTTGTACCTGGTCCCACACCACAAGCTATCCAAAGTCTGCCTACATCGAGTGCTAGTCCCGCCTCCACCACGGGGAGAGGGAGTGTCTCAGACATGTCAGCACACACCGGGAGAGCCATGGGAGTATTGGATGTGCTTGCACCCACAGGAAAAGAACATTGGACCCATACCGAGCAGGAGAGGGAGAGACCAACCTGCACCCACTTGAAGAAGGGATGAGAAGATGACAGTATAAGAACACACTCAACAACAGAAAGATCAATATGACACCACCAGAGTCTAGGGACTACTCACCAGCAAGACCTGAACATCCCAACAAAGATGAAGCAGAAGACTAAGACCTTAAAAAAACTTAATGAAGATGATAGAGACCCTCAAAGAGAAAATGAGAAAATCCTTTAAAGAAATGAAAGAAAAACAAACAAAAAATTTCAAGAAATGGAGGGAAAGGCAAACCAAAAATTGCAAGAAATAAAAAAATCACTTAAGGAAAGCCAAAAAAACCAGCTAAGCAAGTGAGGAAACAATTCAAACACTTCAAGACTTGAAAGCTGAAATAGAGACAATAAAAAACAGTATGAGGGAATGCTGGAAATAGAAAAGTTGGGTAAACAATCAGGAACTACAGATAAAAGCATAACCGATAGAATACACGAGATAGAAGAGAGAACATCAGGCATTGAAGATACAATAGGAGAAATAGATTCATTGGCCAAAGAAAATCTAAAGTCCAACAAATCACTAACAAAAAAGATCTAGGAAATTCAGGACACCATGAAAAGGCCAAATCTAAGAATAATAAGTATAGATGAAGGTGAAGAAATGCAGCTGAAAAGTGCATAAAACATATTCAACAAAATCATAGCAGAAAGCTAAACAAAGACATGCCAATGAAAGTACAAGAACCTTACAGAACACGAAATAGACTGGACCACAAAAAAAGTCCCCTCACCACATAATAATCAAAATACTAAACATACAGAATAAAGAAAGAATATTAAGAGCAGCAAAGGAAAACGGCCGAGTAACATATAAAGACAGACCTATCTCCTGACTTCTCCATGGAAACTCTGAAAGATAGAAGGTCCTGGATATATATTTTACAAACATTAAGAGACCACGGATGCCAGCCCAGACTGCTATACCCAGGAAAGCTTTCAATCACTATAGATGGAGAAAATCAGATATTCCCTGACAAAATCAAATTTAAACAATACATATCCACTAATTCAGCCCTACAGAAATCTGGAAGGAAAGCTACAACCCAAGGAAATTAACTACACCCACAAAAATACAGGCAATAGATAATCCTACTTTAACAACAGCCGAAAGAAAAAAGGGGTAGAAATCCACATACAAAACCACCACCAACAAATCCAAAACAAAATAGTTATCTTGGGGTAACTCTATTCAAACAAGTGAAAGAACTGTATAACAACAACTTTGAGTCTTTAAAGAAAGAAATAAAAGAAGATACAAGAAAAAGGAAAGATCTCCTTAGATAAGTAGGATCAACACAGTAAAAATGGCAATCTTGCCAAAAGCAATTTACAGATTCAATGCAATCCCCATAAAAATCCAAACACAATTCTTTATAGACCTTGAAAGAACAATAATCAACTTTATTTGGAAAAACAAAAACCCAGGATAGCCAAACACAACTCTGTACAATAAAGGAACTTTCGAAGGCATCACCATCCCTGACTTCAAGCTCTATTACAGAGCTATAGTCTTGAAAGCAGCTTGGTATTGGCACAAAAATAGGGATGTAGACCAATGGAATCAAATTGAAAACCCTGATACAGACCCACACCCCTAGGAACACCTGGTTTTTGACAAATTATACAATCTAAAAAAAGATATCTTCAACTAATGTTGCTGGCATAACTGGATGCTAGCATGTAGAAGATTGCAAATAGATCCATACCTATTGCCATGCACAAAACTTAAGTCCAAATGGATCAAACACCTCAACATAAGTCCAGCCACACTGAACTTCTTAGAAGAGAAAGTGGGAGGTACCTTTGAATGAATTGGTACAGAAGACTGCTTCCTGAATATAACAGCAGTAGCACAGACACTGAGATCAACAATTAATAAAAATGGCACCTCCTGAGACTGAGAAGCTTCTGTCAGACAAAGGACACAATCAACCAGACAAAATGGCAGCTCACACAATGGAAAAGATCTTCACCAACCCCACATCTGGCAGAGGGCTGATTTCCAAGATATAAAAAGAACTCAAGAAGCTAGTCACCAAAACACCAAGAAATCCAATTAAAATGTGGGGTACAGAACTAAATAGAGAATTCTTTTTCCCTCTTTTTTATTATTATTATTTATTTTTAAATTTACATTTAAATTAGAAACAAAGTTGCTTCACAAGTCAGTTCCAGGTCCCTCTCCGTTTCCCTCCCCTCCTCCTGTGCCCTCCCCCCAACCCCCACACTATCCCCTCATTTCCCCAGGGAGGGTGAGGCCCTCCATTAGAGTGTCCATAGTCTGTCATTTCATCCAGGGCAGGGCCTAGACCCTCCCCCAGAGTTCAGGGTGAGAGTGCATCTCACATTGTTGGATGGGAGTGCAAAGTCCATATGTGTACTCGGGATGAATACTGATCTACTGCCCAAGGCTCAATAGATTACCTAGGCCTCCTCACTGACACCCACATTCAGGGGGTCTTGATCAGTCCCATGCTGGATTCCCAGGCATCAACCTGGAATTCAAGAGCTAACCCTTGTCAGGTCAGCTGTTTCTGGGGGTTAAACCAGCCCAGTCTTAATCCCTTTGGTCATCAGTCCTCCCTCTCTGTCACTGGCTTTCTTGAGTTCAGCTCAGTGCTTAGCTGTGGGAGTCTGCCTCTTCTTCCATCAGCCACTGAATGAAGGTTCTGTTTCCCAGACTCTCTGGCCATGGGATTGTAGGCTGGCACTCCCTAGATCTATGTCTAAAATCCATATATGACAGAGTACATGTTCTTAATAGAGGAATCTAGAATGCCTGAGAGACACATAAGTGTTCAACATCCTTAGCCATCAGGGAATTGCAAATCAAAACACCTCTGAGATACCATCTTACTCCTGTCAGAATGGCTGAAATCAAAAACACCAATGATAGTATATGCTGGAGAGGTTGTGGAGAAAGGGGAACACTCCTCCACTGCTGGTGGGAATGCAAACTTGTACCAGTCACTTTGGAACTTAATATGATGGTTACTCAGGAAAATGGGAATCAGTTTACCTCAAGATCCAGCAATTCTACTCTTAGGCATGTACCCAAAAGATACACATTCATACAAGTATGTATGTTCCACTATGTTCATAGCACCATCATTTGTAATAGCCAGAACCTGGAAGCAACCTAGATGTCCCTCAACTGAAGAGTGGATAGAGAATATGTGGTACATTTACACAATGGAGTGCTACTCAGAAGGAAAAAAACAATGAAATTTTGAAATTCACAGGCAAATGGATGGAACTAGAAGAAACCATCCTGAGTGAGGTAACCCAGTCACAAAAAGACAAACATGCTATATACTCAACTCTTATATGAATATTATATGTAGAGCAAAGGATTACCAGACTATAATCCACACCTCCAAAGAAGCTAGGAAACAAGGAGGACCCTGAGAGAGACATACAGGATCCCCTGGAGAAGGGGAAAGGTATGAGATCTCCTGAGCAAATTGGGAATACAAAGGGGGGGATTAGGAGCTAGAGAAGGGTAGAAGAGGAGGAGGAGGAGGAGGACATGAGGGAGCAGGAAGATTGAGTCAGGGGAAAAATAGAGGAGAGTAATAAAAGAGTTACCATAACAGAGAGAATCATTATAGGTTTAAAGAAAAATCTAGCACTAGGGAAATGTCCAGAGATCTACAAGGATGACCCTAACTGAAAATCTAAGCAATATTGAACAGGCTATCTTAAATTCCCATCCCCTATAATGAGATTGGGAACTACCTTATATACTATCCTAGAGCCTTTATCCAGTAGCTGATGGAAGCAGAGGCAGATACCCTCAGCTAAGCACTGAGTCGAACTCTGGGAGTTCAGTTGTAGAGTGGGAGGACTAATGAGCAAAGGGCTCAAGACCAGGCTGGGGAAACCCACAGAAACAGTTGACCTGAACAAGAGGGAGCTCATGGACCCCAGACAGACTGACAGTTGGGAAACCAGCATTGAACTGAACCTGGCTCCCTGGACGTGGGTTTCATTTGAGAGGCCTGGGCAGTCTATGGGGCCTCTGGTAGTGGAACAGCATTTATTCCTGGTGCACAAATGGACTTTGGAAGCCCATTTTCCCATAGAGGCATACACTGTCAGTCTAGACACATGGGAAAGGGTCTAGTCCCTGCTCCAAATGATGTGATAGACTTTGAAGATCCCCCATGGAAGGCCTCACCCTTCCTGGGGAGTATAAGGAGATAGCATGGGGAGTTGTTGGGGGAGCAGGGGAGGAGGGGAGAGAGAGGGAACTTGGTTTGATATGTAAAATGAGGCTGTTTATAATTTCAATAAAAAGATCAAAAAAGAGAGAGGATTTTAAAAATCACATAATAGAAGTATACAATTCAGTATGTAATAAGGGCTCAGATTTAGAATACAGAAAGAATGCATGGTAATCAATCACCAAACTGTTACAGCCTGTGTTTAAAGTGCTTGAGCAGCTTCCCCAATGAAGATATAAAAACACCCACAAGCATTTTTAAAAGTGTTTGTTGTCATTAGTCTTTAAAGTCAAACAAAAACCACACAATATGCCATTCCGCATGCATTAGAACAGCTATAATCAAATAAACGGAAAAATAACCATGTGGGCAAAAGCAAAAAGAAATCGGAGCCCTTACACATAATTGGTGAAAATGTGAAGTGTGTCCATCCACTATGGAGAACCATCTTGTGGTTCCTCAATAAGCCAAACATGAATTACCAAACCACTCGTTTAGTCCAATCCTGGAAATGTACCCAGGAGAACACGAAACAAAAGTATTGAACATAATAGAAGTCATAGTAACACTATTCACCATAGGGAAAGGTGTGGAGATCTACATACCCATCCACTGATAAATGGACATATTAGTAGTCATAGTAACACTATTCACCATAGGGAAAGGTGTGGAGATCTACATACCCATCCACTGATAAATGGACATATTAGTAGTCATAGTAACACTATTCACCATAGGGAAAGGTGGAGAGATCTACATACCCACCCACTGATAAATGGACATATTAGTAGTCATAGTAACACTATTCACCATAGGGAAAGATGGAGAGATCTACATACCCACCAACTGATAAATGGTAAGGGACAGGTAGCAGGCCATGTGGTAGAGTACTACTCAACCATGTAAAGGGAAGAAATGCTTACGCTGGATAGGGGTCAAGCGTACACTAAGTGATGCCAGATGCAAAGGCCACAGACTGAATGGTGAATACAGAACAGAACAGGCAAATCTACAAGGCAGAGAAGACTGGGGGCTTCCAGAGGTTAGAAAAAGTGGAAATAGTCCTGTAATAAAATGGAAGTTTTCTACGGAGGTGACAAAAGTTTTACCAATATTCCACAGTGCTAATGGTTGTACCACAATGAGGATGAACTCAGCGACATTGAGTTGTACACGTTAAAATAGTTAAAATGATTAATTTGTGTTATATATATACTTTACCACAATAAAAACGAAGCTTAAAACTTGTTATCAATTCATTACTGATCCACTGAAAAAGAAATAAAATGTATATCCCAGCTTCCCATTGTCGGAATGAAATACTGATGTGTTTAACCACAGTAAATTGTGCTCCAAACCCCAAACAAGCGCTTCCATCTCCAAATACAATTGACTGGCAAAAGCTGATTTGTAGATTTAAAACTTTTGAAGAAACTGCTGCTTGTTTGCACATTTTAGTTATTAAAAGACTAAAATCCATCCCTTTTCTTACTCTATGGCATCAAGCTGCATTTAAGCAAAGAAAACCTTAGCTCCACCACTGCACAGCCCCCCAAATAAAGGTTGCTGAAGGCCCTGGGGTTTCGTCCGTCTCATCTCCCACAGGAGAAATCTCTGGGTTTAAATCCTCCAGGACGCCCAGTAGATCTCCAGCAAGAAATAAAACGAATTTTCAGTGTAAAATCTTGTCTCTGTCGGCATCTCACCTCTTTCTGATTTGTGACTTGGAGGCAATGATTGCATCTCTTTGTACTTCCCGTTCCCCCTTCATGAAGTGGGAGTCCAAACAGTATCTAGTGCGCACCCCACATCTGGGTCAATGTGCTTGGGCGCTTACAATAGCTTGCCTGTCATGGTCTGTATCAGCACTGTAGCAGACCCACAGAATCAGAACAGGAGTGAGTGTCGGGGGTTGGGGGGTGATTCCTGGCACTTGACTAAGGGGAAACACATTCCACAGCAGAAGACCATCTGAAACCTGGCCCTCCTGTGAAAGATAGGTAAGGGACAAGATGCAAAAGTTGTAAGTTCATCTAAGTGCCCTTTGAACCAATATCTTCCTGAGCTGGACACTAGTCACGGCATCACTATATCACTATAGACAACTCTCGCTAAGGAAAGTGAACTTTGAAACCAAGACCGAGAGTTTCTTCTAGGTGGCTACAGAGCTCAGGGCAGAGAGTGAGCGTGACACAAGGTGTCAGCTAGGCTGGGCCAAAGGCAACAGAGATTGGCGGGCGTGCAATCACCTTCGTTTTGCAGGAGATGAAGGTGGAACTTGGCAAAAATCAACTCCTTTTAGAAGACCACAAAGCCGGGAAGCAAAAGGTCCCAAAATGCCACCCAGAGGTGTAATATTCAAACTGCAGGTTTTGTTTAGCACAGAATTTGCTAATTGCTCATGGGTAAGCTGCAGAAAGATTAAGCAATGAGAATTTGGGTGCAACATTTTGAATACGGTACACCCTTGCTGTTCAGACCATGCTTCACAGAACCCAAGCTGAGCCTGGACCTGAACCGCCATGGTATGCGTCTTACAGGTAAGCCGCGCTCCACGCGGTGTTACTCACTCACGCACACTCTCGCTGCTTCCTGATTTCTCTTTTCTGTTTCTCCTCTCTCTTCCTTCTTTATCCTTTCTCTCCCATCCCTTCCTCTGTTCTCTCTTCTTTCCTCCCTTCCTTTCATCCTTTGATCTTCCTTACCTTTTCTGAAGGAAAGACAGACACATGGTTACAGATACTTTGTGTCACTCAACAAGAGGATTTTAGAGTAGAGAAAGTGCCAAAGACGCGAAGACAGGCATTCCCGCTAAAGAAGTTTGGAGGAAATTTGGCCTGAGCTCTGGAGAAAGGGTCTACATGGCTAGAAGATGACCACGTAAGAAGGGGGTTTCCTTGCAAAGGGAACACCAGGATAAACTCCTACCACGAGAGGAGTGGCAGATGGTTCAGTCTGGGGAAGGAGACACATGAAGACAGCAAAATCACATGCTTGAAAGGAGAATTAGGACAAACACAGAGAGATTAGAACCGGAACTGGGGCTTTGAGGCAGTGGTCTGAGACTGGAGCTTTTGAACAGAGAATCAAAGGTTGAACGTGGGCCATTAAGAGAGTTTGTAGAAGGCTGTGCTGGTCTCTCATTGCTGTGACCAAACACTTGACGAGACGTAAGTCCAGAGAGCAAAGACTCATTCTGGCTCACAGTTCAGAAGCGTGCTGTGAAGCGCGGCAGGGTGCCGTGCACTCTGTGGTGATGGGAGATTCGGCACAGCTTGCTCACGTCTCAGCAAACCAAAATACAGAGAGCTCCGGCCAGAAGCACCGACAGTCCGTGGCCCTTAGGATTAGTAATGGCATGCCCCCATGGTCCTATCTGCCAGCTAGGTCTGGATACTGCGACCTCCCAATACAGCACCACCGACTGGGAATCAAGTGTTCAACCTCAGCCTGTGGGACACGTCTCATATCCAACCCATAATGAAAACTAGAAATAAGTGGTGCATGAAAGACGTGTGGGGGACCAACAGAAGTTAAGAGGGTGAAGATCTGAGAGCCCTGTATGTTAGCCTTCAAGTTAACAGCTACCTCCACGCCTGCAGGCAGAGATGTGTGGTACAACTCTCATCAGAACAGAATACAGACTCCAACAGAGACTCCCCTGCAGTCTCTAACTCAAAGTTAATGCCCTAACATAAGCTGCTTATTTTTCTGAAATAATATCTCTCTAGGAAATAAGTGGTATACAGCCTATAGGCCAAGATATGAGCAATCTACTCTCAACTTAGTCAAATGACACACAGCCTAGATGCCAAACAGGAGCAGATAATCTAGTCTCAATCCAGTGATTGTCACTTTTGACGTATTTATTCATTGATTTTTCTAAGGTTTCACTTGACTCAGAATAAATGTATATTTATGAGGAAAACTTTTTGAATGTATGCCCCCACCAAATGTAAAACTCAGTAGAGCAACAGTCAAGACTACTTCCTAAACAATCTCTGAACTAGGGTTTCTCAACATGATGGTAGTGACATTTGGGGCCAGGTAAGGTCATTACTGGCTCAGAAGTGGGTTGTTCTCTGTGCTGTAGGATATTTAAAAAATATCCTAGGACTCTGTTCACTGAATACCAACACCATCCTTTATCTACCAATAGTGATACCCCAAGATGCCCCTAAATATTTCAGTGGCACTCTGGAGTTAAGGGAGAGCAAAATCACTCCTTCCTCAAGAACTGCTGCTTGACAGAATGCAAATCGCAGGCATATGATTCATAGTAGGTAATGTCATAAGTGCAACCAGTCTGAGGCACCACTTAGAAGTCTAACAATCCTGATTTTCATCCTGTGTTGTTTACTCACTGAACAGTCTAACACAGCCAAATCATAGGTACATTGAATTCTATTATCTGGTTGATACATAGAGGCAAAAGCTCCACATTGCTTCCAACTATACTATTTGAGATCCATTCTTGGGATGTAAAGTATTTTGCAAAAATGTCCTTCAGAGGAGACTGGACATGCATAACAAATTAAATTCAGCAAGAACTTGAGTGGTGAGTAAACAGAATAGAAGACTCCACCCAAGAGAGCAGGAATTACAGATCTCGAAGTACTGTAGACCTTGAGGAGAAAAGTGAAACCCATTGATAGCCCATTTTTATCAGATTCAATCATGTAGCCTCAAGCTTACAGAGTTTCAGCCACAGCCCTAACTGCAGTTCAGTGGGAGCCAGATCAAATAGCTGAAGCATTTAGCTATGTGTAAATAGAAACCAGGAGACATTTTGCCAGACCAGATGAGAGCCACACTCCCAAAGATGCCAAATCAGTCTGAAAGTTAGCATGGAAATGGGTTTTTACTATCTCTGCATTTGCTTGGACTGATTTTTTTTCTCCATTTCAAGTGAATTCTTTTTCAGAGGGCAAATCTTGTTTATTTCCATACTTGTCTTGAAATTCTGAAACTTCATACGATGAAGCATCTTTTTTACACTTTTCATTATATATTTGAATTAGGAACAAGCTTGCTTCCCATATCAGTCCCAGCTCCCTCTCCCTCCCTTCCATGCCCACTCCCCCCCACCAGCCCCCCCAAACCCTCCACCCAGTCCCCACTGCATTCCCCAGGGAGGGTAAAGTCCTCAATGGGAGATCTCTAGAGTCTGTCATTTCATTCTGGGGAGGGCCCAGGCCCTCACCAAAGTGGCTTGGACTGATTTTTTGATCTTGCCAAGACTTTAGTCATACTTAAGATCATGAAAGGTGAGACTGTCATGGGATTCTAGAATGCCATTCATATATTGACCATCTGTTGTTTGGGGCTACTGAGTAAACACTGTGGAAAATGTGTCCCAGTTATTCTTAATGGTAATAGACTTTATGATTTGGAAGTAACAGTTCCAGAGGATTTTCTTTCTTAAAAAAAAAAGAAAAGTAAAAGCTCAGTTGGTCTATTATGACCTGTTTGTCATTGTATCTGTGCTATTAGACTCATGCATAGCTCATAAAATCTCAGGAAGAGCCACAAATAAAATAACAAGAGTTAAAAAGGCAGAGTGACGTCCTACGCTCTCAAACTGTTCATAGAAAGCAGCTGCAAAAACACCACAGCTCTCATTTGTCTCCCTCAGGAGCAGAGTCTATATAATTATCCCAGTAGAAATGTCTCCCTATCAAAAAAAGAAAACCCACAGATCACAAATACACAGGAAGTCACCAAAACCACTGCTGAGATGGACATGGCGGTGCCTGGATAGATTCATGGATGGAGCACTTCTCCTTGTGTGGTGAACAGGGTGTGACATGGAGAATTCACCACCACAAAGTCCGCTAGGAAAGAAGAGAGCATTGGGGAGAGATGCTAACAACCACAGCAACACATTTTCTATCTTATAGGTGAGACTGTTCCTACACTTGAGAAACATTTCCTGTGGCACATTTCTCCAGACTTCAGCAAATCATGGAGATGTAGCCAATTAATGCAATGGCCTAGCAAGCACAGAACAAGTCCTGGTTGAAGCTGGAAGACTAGAAGCATTCTACGTAACCTCGTGATTAAGAGTCTGTGTGTTAAAGGACAGGTTCTGTTCTGGGGAGACAGAGAAAAGATGAGCAGCAGGAGTTAAATGATGATAAGAAAGGCCTGAAGGCTATGTGGCGAGAATGGTGACATAAGGAAGTCAGAGCTCCAGCCCTGTTTCCAAGAGGGATGCCAAGGACACAGCCTTGTATAACCCCCCAGGTGGCCTTGGTGGAGAGAGGTTCACGGTCCTAACCACAGGATACACCAATGTTTTCACGAGCCTTAAAAAGAGGCCATCTATTGTCTATCATTCCTCCTTCACAAGAGGTCATCAGCAGAGAATAAATCCGCTTTGACAAGCCCGTATCTTTGAGTATGATACAGCCAACTTCCATACTGGAAAGGGCCTTGTTCAAGACTCACCTGCTCTGGAGATCTGAAAACAATTCAGGGATCCAGGAGACACCCTACCATAATCTCGGGGTGGAGGGGTGGAGGATAGCCTTCTGAACAAATTGTAAAAGGGAAGAAACCTACCTGGAGGTGGGTGTGCGGATAAGTTCAGGTGGAAGGAGACACAGGCTGTGGAAAGACAAGTGTTTTGCGGCCCCACTCTCCGTGACAAAGGTAAAGCTCATCAGCTTAGTATGACGTCAGGGATGCTCAACTCTGAGCCTATGGCCAAGGTGCTATTTAACCTCTGGAATGGGGTCTGTGGCATGTGGTTTTCAGCCAATAGAACTGAGAAGTCTGGTGACGAGGTCTAGGGGATCACTAGATTTCTACATCCTTTACCCTTCTGCAGGGTATGCAGGTCTCTAGGGGAATATGAAAGAACCCAAACCAAAATTCCAGAACAGATCTTAGTTTTTATTAAAGACAGGCAGCCCACAAAATGGGAAAAGATATTCACTAACCCCACATCTGACAGAGAGCTGATCTCCAAAGTTTACAAAGAACTCAAGAAGCAAGTCTCCAGAACACCAAAGGGTGCAATTAAAAAGTGGTCTACAGAACTAAATAGAGAATTCTCAGAAGAGGAGTCTAAAATGACTGAGAGGCACTTGAGAAAGTGCTCAACATCCCTAGCTATCCAGGAAATGCAAATCAAAACAACTCTGAGATACCATCTCACTCCTGTCAGAATGGCTAAAATCAAAAACACCAATGACAGTTTATGCTGGAGAGGATGTGGAGAGAGGGGGAACATTCCTCCACTGCTGGTGGGAGTACCAACTCGTACAGCCACTATGGAAATCAGCATGGAGATTCCTCAGGAAAATGGGAATCAGTCTACCACAAGACCCAGAAATTGTACTCTTAGGCATATATCCAAAAGATGCCCATTCAGACAAGAAGGATATCTGTTCCACTATATTCATAGCAGCATTATTTGTAATAGCCAGAACCTGGAAGCAACCCAGATGCCCCTCAACTGAAGAGTAGATGGAGAAAATGTGGTACATTTACACAATGGAGTACTATTCATTGGAAAAAAACAGTGGAATCTTGAAATTTGCAGGCAAATGGATGGCACTAGAAGAAACCATCCTGAGTGAGGTAACCCAGTCACAAAAAGACAAACATGATATATACTCACTCATATGTGGATTTTAGACATGAATCAGGGGAGCACCAGGCTACAGTCCCACTCCCAGAGAGTCTGGGAAACAGAACCTTCATCCAGTGACTGATGGAAGCAGAGACAGATACACACAGCTAAACACTGAACTGAGCTCCTGGAATCCAGTGACAGAGAGTGAGGAGTGATGGGCAAAGGGATCAAGATCAGGCTGGTAAAACCCACAGAAATTGCTGACCTGAGCAAGGGGGAGCTCATATATGGTAATACAGAGAGCAAAAAGGGCATTTCCTTATAAATTTCTTGGTTATCACCAAGTGATAGAAAAATCTCTTTTAAGGTCTTTGCTATTATTACTTGTTGTAGTTTGATAAATAGCTAAGTTAATTCTAAATCATCTGGAATAAATTCAGCAGTTTAATATGTAAAACAACGCTATAGATTCAGAGTCGGTAACTATATTAAGAGATTCTAGAAAGTCTACTACCATGAAAATAGCATATAATTCTGATTTCTGCTGAATCAAGAGAGCTATGGCCTACTTTATTTATTTTTCCTGACTTACAATCTGCCTTTCCTGGTTTATTTTCATCATTACAGAATGTTATTGTTCTGTACAAAAGTTAATGTTCCTCACACAGTATGAAGGAGGACCCAATTAGTTCTTTTCATAAAATGAAGTCTCTTGCTTTTAGGATATTTATTGGTAATCTCTCCCTGAAAAAATTACTACAAGGTCTTTGCCAATTATCATTTTCTACCAATAATGGGGAAATTTCAACATTACTGAAAGGAACCACAATTTCTGTTGGGTCTACTTTTGCTAATTGATAAAGTGTCAATTTTTTTTCAGAATCAATTCAGAAACATTTTTTACAGAGGTCTTTAACATCTTCATCACCCCATCCAGACTAACTTACAAGACTAAGAAATGCTGACCCGAGCAAGTGGAGCTCATTGGCTCCAGACTGACAGCTGGGGAACCTGCATGAGACAGACCTCGGCCCACTGAATGTGAGTGACAGTTGGGGGACTTGAACAGTTTATGGGGCCACCGGTAGTTGAATCAGTAATTATCCCTAACACATGAACTGGCTTTTAAAGCCTGTTCCCCATGAAGGGATGCTTTGCTCAACCTAGATGCAGCGGGGAGGGCCTTGGTCCTGCCTCAAATTACTTGACAGACTTTGATGATAAAGTGTACATAGGGTGGGGTGGAAAGATGGTGTGGGGAGTAGGAAGACTGAAGGGTAAGGGAACTGGAATTGGTACGTAAAAGTAAGGTTTCTTTAAAATTTAAAGGTTAATGAATGCTTTTCATTTGATCATGTATGAAAGAGAGAGAGAGAGAAAGAAAGAAAGAAAGAAAGAAAGAAAGAAAGAAAGAAAGGAAGAAAGGAAGAAAGGAAGGAAGGAAAGAAAGGAAGGAAGGAAAAAGAAACTCCCCAAAATTAGGGTTGGGACAGAGTTTTGTTTTTATCTTTTCAGGAGAATAAAAGCATCCAGCTAAGGAATCCAGAAGCCCCTGGACAAATCAAACATCTGAAGAATGACAAATCATCAAGAGAAAATGTACCAGGAAAAAGGCTTAATTGGCCTAATTGTATAACACACCTCCATTAAGGTAGAAGTTCTTCCCAAATGCTAGTTTTTGCTTCTCTGTATAAACATAAAAGTCAAGTGGTCTTTTTGTATTCCCAATTCAATTAAAAATCAAAGTTAGCTTGGAGTTGGACCATGGCCCTCTTCTCTAAGCCTAAATATGCTTGTTAAAGAAAAATCCAAAATCTCTGTCTCGTGTAAGAAGAGCCACCTGGTATGGAACAGAATAAAACAAAAATTAGGAACTATTCTACTGCCACTAATCTTTGGTTTTACTTTGACTCTTTAAATTTTTTCTTAAGATATAAATACTATCTTAAAATATAAAATAAGGTGTAAAACTTTGGACTCACCATGATAAGACAGATAATAGAGTACTTTATCCAACTCTGCCAAGTAGAAATAGACTAGACATTGGGAATGTAATTCTTATCTGATAATTGTTCTTTTTGAATATAGTTTTAATGTGTTGGAGCTAAAACCTTGCCTTTTTGGACACAAAAAGGGGAGAAATGTTGTGGGCTATTTGATCACATTGTGAAACCCAAGACTGTGTTAAAAAATTAACCTTGGGTCAAGGGATGAAGTCAGCAACTAGTTGACAGGAATTAGCATAGAGAATATAGAGAAGCCATAAAGACAGAGAGACACACAGGAGTGAGTATGGAGGGACTTTGAGTTTCGTGGTCTTTTTGATTTGGGACAGCTGGAGAGATACTTTCTTGCTGGGTCTCCAGCCTAAAAGGAAGGTCAGGTGGTTGCTTCTTAGCTTCTCTGAGCTAACAGGTTTTCACCCCAACACCTGACTCCCAAGTCTCTAGTGGTAAATAGAATAATATAAACTTAGATAAAAGCTGCATTTGGTAGCAATGACTGAGAGGGTGTTGGTGGGGCAGGAGGTGGTGTCTGACTGGGCAGCAGGACTCTGACTGGGGCTGTGGGCCCTCAGAATGTAGTTAAAATATCAGCAGATTCAGGTATAGTCACTAAGCTGATGGATGGGAAAAGAACATCTGGCAAAATGGACTTCAAGAAAAATTTTATTCAGAAGTGATAAAGATCTTTATGTATTAATGAACAGATACATCAAGAAGATGTAATAATTATAAATATAATATACCAGATACTGGTATACTTACTTTTGTAAAGTAAGTACAACTATAAAAAAAGGTGTAAATAGGTCCAGCTACAAACAATAGTGGTGGCTTTAATACTTCAACCAACATGTAGAAAGTCAAGACAAAATAAATAACAAAGAAGCTCTCAGAGTTTAAGTGCACCATGGATGAAATGGACTTCACCAGAATATATAAAATATTCTATCTAATAGCTTCAGGATACATTCTTTTCTTCATAGTCCATAAAACATTCACTAAATAGTGTGGTATAGCTATGAAGCAAGCCTTCATAAACAAAATTAATCAAAATAATTTCTTGTGTTTATCAGATCATAATTGGATAACGTTACAAATCAATAACAAGAGAAAATACAGAAACTATAAAAATATGTATGAAGTATTACACACTGGAATGATCAAGGAATCACTAAATAAATTTTTTAATTAATTAATAGAGTCAAGGGGAGTGAAAAGATAACTTACCAACATTTGGACAGGAATTCAAAGGCAATTCTCAGAGGAAATTAATATTAATAATCAAAAAGATCTAAAATAAATGATTTAATGATACACCATGAGGTCTTAGGAAAACAAGAATAGGCAAACCCAAAAGCAACACACAGCAAGGACTAATAAATATTGAGACCTAAGTTAATAAAATGGAAACTAAAAGGACAATGCATAGGCATCTAGGTGTTCAGTGGGTAAACTGTTTTCTACACAAGCATAAAAACCCACGTTTAGATGCCAAAGCCTATACAAAACACAGACATGGTAGCACACTACTATAACACCAGTGCTGTGGGGAGCGGGGAGCAGACAGGGGCAGAGGCAGTAGGATTACGTGGTTTACTGGCCAGTCAGATCTAAAACAGAAAGTTCTGGGTTCAGTGAGAGGTCATGTCTCAAAAAAAATTAAATATAACAAGACAAAAAATAAGGCGAAGAGAACCTTTGCAATTTAATAGCACCATTTCATTTAGCAATAGAAAATGTTCAACTTTATATAGAATAATAATTTATATCCCAATTGCTTGGTGATAAGTCTAATTAACACCCAGGTCTGGCTCCAATTTTTGGTGGGTGGACTAGGTTCATCCAGGAATACTGGGACTCCCGATTAGTCAATTAGCGTGCATCATCCTGTGCTGGCTGAGTACAAGCTACACAGAAATAACACATCCAGTTTTCACTCAGAGAGATCATAGCTTTGCTATGAGATTCTAATCTAAAGGTTCCCATTTTGAAAAAAAATAGGAACAAGTACTTCTAGAACCTGACATGTCAGCTAAGCAAAGACTTGAGAAAACAGAGCAGAAGGGAAATATGGTTAACGATGCACCTTAACCTTGTCATGTATATAAAGATGGACAGGATGCAGATAACTGTCTGGAAGTACGTTTTATGTGACATCTGAATGTCACCCTGGAGCAGGTTGCTGGATAAAAAGCATTGGTTCTACCAAGGAGTGCTCACTATAATAAAATGTCTTGAGCCAATTACTTCCCTTCTCAACATGTACTTTGAGAATCAAACTTAATAGCCAAGACCGGTTTACCACAGCTGAAACTTACACAAATCAGAGAAACATAAGCAAGAAAAGACAAATGAAAGGGTTAACAGTATGGTTGATCATGTAAACTGAGTAAATGAAGAAAAAAATCTCCATTTGGGAAGTGAGTACAGCATCCTAAGTAGGGGGAAACAAAGATGGATGTCTGCATTAGCCAAGGAGGAAAGCCAGAAGTAAAAGGCAAGGGACAAAGCCACAATTATTACAATGGATGATTCCATAAAGGTGACCTAAGAGGAACTTTTCCCAGCCTTTATCTCTGTCTCCACACATATATGAAGAAGTGTGGGGGTGAGCAAATTTCGACAACGCTGAAGCAGTAGCCCCCATGAAAGGTAGGGACTGCACCTTCACATCTTGACTCTGAGCCCATAATAGATCTACCAATGGACTATGGAGTGATGCTACAACCATTTCTGGGCCTGGCTTTCATATACTGGCTTTTCTATTTCTCATCTCTTAGAGCATCTACTCTTAGTGCCAGCCACCATGATTGGAGAAAGCCCAAGTATGTCCATGGGAAACCCAAGCATCACGATGGTTGGGAGCCTTCAACCTCGTTGACCAGCCGAGCTTCCTGACCAATGGTTGTTCGTGGTGGAAACCCATCCTCTTGGAAGAAAAGGACCTCAGCCCTGCTTGAGTCCCAGATGACATCATTCAGAATAGGGAACAGTCATCCTTACCAGGTCCTGCCCAGACCGCAGATTTTTCAAGCAAAATGAACATGGCGCTGTTTTACAGAACTAAGTTTTGATGTGGTTTATTATGTAATGATAACTAACTGTTATGGCTTTCTATTCGAATGAGCACATTTCACACTAGGGAAGCACTTCTGAGAGTAGGCAGAAGCTAGAGGAAGGAAGTTTCAGACTCTAGATGAAGACTCTCAGTCACCTCCCGCTGACTGTCTTCCTCTGATGTTTAAGATCCTGTGCCACCATCTTTTTGTTTCGACGTTGTGAATGGAAAGCTGTGATGGGAAGGCAGCCTTCAGCCAGAACCTTCTGTCCTTGCCCACATGTGATTTGTTGACTCACATGGCTCTACAAACCCTCAAAGCACTAGAAAGAATGACTAAGGGAAGCAGCTAAAGAGAAACTCACATGTCCTGGAAAATTTGTTCTCAAGGCACCTGCTTGCCATCTGTGTTGAAACCTACAGAGAAATCCTGTGGACAGCGGGGGTCATTCAGAGGGTGTTTACACTGGGAATTAGCCCACTTGTTTTCTCCTTCTGGTTATCAGCATGAAATAGTAGGCCAAATAAAGAATCAAGTTCATCCAATCCAGTCATGCCACCACCTATTAGGCTCCTGCTTGTACAAACAATTGCTCCTCTGTCCCCACCCCACCCTGTTACAGGGAGCTTCCCCTATGGTGGCTCTTCCCACGTGGCATGGACTTGGCTCCCTCCCCTACTAGATATTCACATCCAGGAAGTCTTTGTATATCTAGTTTACAGAGTCTTGGCATCCTGTAAGTGCTCAATTAGGGTCTGTGGGGAACTACAATAGGAAAATGAATAACACTCGTGCTTACACACAACTTAAAATTGCCCCCAGATGACCAACAGTCTCCTGGAAAAGGAAAGAACTCAAAAAAGATTTTTTTCTCCAGAACTTTCCATTGACTCTTCTAAACACAAACATGAATCTCCCTAACACAATGTCTTTGGAGTGTACTTAGGTACTGAGTTTTATGATTATGACCAAAACATGACATTTGTTCTTGATAATATTAAATTTTTGAATCTGTTTCATTCCAAACTGGGACAGTCGATGAACACCAGAGAAGGGACCCAGATCTTACAGCTTCTTAATTTCTAAGGGAACCTCACTTTTAATAGATAATAAGTTAAAGTATGCAAACATTAAAACTTAAGGACATCCTTTGATTGTTGCTTCTAAAAGGATGATTTTTAGAGTAGATATCTAAAATTTCAGAGATAGTTTATGCCAAGGGAAAAAGATAAATGACATCATTCTGAATATCATGATCCTTTTATTTATTTATTTATTTATTTATTTATTTGGTTTTAGAGACAAGGTTTCTCTGTATTGTTTTGGAGGCTGTCGGTCCAGCCTGGCCTCGAACTCACAGAGATCCGCCTGCCTCTGCCTCCCGAGTGCTGGGATTAAAGGCATGCGCCACCACCGCCCGGCTCATGATCCTTTTAGTAGAATGCCTTTTCTTATGTTTGCTTCAAACATTATATCCAACATTAGTACTGCTTTACAAGCTTCTTTGCTGGTGTTGTCTCAGTCCATCTTTATTTCATGCCTTTAATTTTCAATCTTTGTGTTTTGTGTGTGTTCATATATGGGGAGGTTGCTTGTTCACTGTGTTGAGGCACATTGCCTGCATCTCAAGGTGGTACTCACTATATAAACAGGCTAATCTTGAATCCATGACTCCTCCCTCCACCTCCCTAGTACTAGGATTGCAGACATGTACCACCATGCCCACCTTGTATGTATTTGATGGGGGTTGCCCTTCGGTACATATGTTTCTCTTATTGTTTAATGAATAAAACATTGTTTGACTATTGACCGGGCAGGAAGGATAGAGGAGAATTCTGACAAGTGTAGGCAGAAAGGAGTCGCCATGTGAGCCCAGGAAGAGAGGACACACCAGATGTTCTCTGGTAAGCCAAGACCATGTAGAAATATTATGAGTTGATCATTAAGACAGAGCTAGCCAATAAGAAGCCCAAGACACTGGCCAACAGTTTCATAATTAATATAAGTCTTTGTGTGTTTATTTGGGGCCTCAAGGGTGGCGGGACACGCCAGAACAAATAATCTCTCATTACATGTATTTGTTTTATTTATGTGTTTTATGAAGATTGTTTAGTGCTGGATTGTTTCAGACAAATCACATGATTTAAGAGATGGGCTTGGCATATTTATATTTATTGTGATGTATTTACTACTCTGAATTGTGATACCGTATTTCCATTTGAAATGATTCTTTTCTTTTATCTTGTGTTTTCTGTTACCCTTTAACCTCGATATTCCTGTCCTTTTTCTTTTTATTTTTTTGACTTATCAGATAAAAAAAACTCTGTGGTTGCTATTTTTCATTAAGTTTGGAAGTTACAGATTGTAACTTTTACTTGTTAAAAATCTCTGTTTGTGAGAGAGACTGCTTAATAATTCCTGGGCTTCCTTTCCCCCATCCTGAAGTTGGGTGGACATGCCTATTAACAGAGGTACAGTCAAGACAATGCAATGCATATAGGCATGAGGCATGGCACTCTCAAGCTTGGCTCCTTGAAGCCACCAGCCCTGCTACCTTTACCCCCAGACTGCTGTGTGGCAATGCCTGGGAAACTTCGAAAGCTATGTGTTGAAAATATGATTACTTATCAAACTGGAGTTCTGGATAACATAGCACAAAACAAAGCCTCTCCCAACAACTAGAATATAGGTCATTAAAAAATAGAGTTGATGCGCCAGGCGTTGGTGGCGCACGCCTTTAATCCCAGCACTCGGAAGGTAGAGGCAGGCGGATCTCTGTGAGTTCGAGGACAGCCTGGTCTATAGAGCAAGTTCCAGGACAGCCTCCAAAACAATACAGAGAAACCCTGTCTTGAAAAACCAAAAAAGAAAAAAAATAGAGTTGATGCTATACTGGATGTAAGAAAATGCCGTAAGTCATGATGTAATAAGTAGTCTCCTTCATCTGACACTTTCTCTAGTTCAAGTTACCCCCAGTTTAACTCTGGAACAAAACTATCAAATGGAAAAAAATCTAGCAGTTAAAAGTTCATAATTTTATTGTAAGTAGTTATGAGTAACATGGTAAAATTGCACACGCCAATGCCGTCCAGTGCATGAATCATACCTTTGTGTCTACTGTGTTTTCTGCTCAGCCATTCGTCATTCATTGCCTATCTTGGCCAGCCAATCGGCCTTGATGGTAGTAGTGTCTATGTTCAAGTAGCTCTTGTGTCACTGAAGAGCCTATAGCACAAAAACAGTTGTGCTGGCAATTTTGTTACATCATATTACTGTGATTCCCCTACTACTGTTGTCATTAGTCTCTTACTGTACCTTATTCATAAGTCAAACTTTACCATAAGTATAATGTATCACATACAATATAGAAAATTCATGCTATGTGTAATTTCAGAATTGCCTGGGGGTCTTGACATGTATCTTCCACTAATAAAAGAGAGATCATAGTATATGTTGAAGCGTGTGTGTGTGTGTGTGTGTGTGTGTGTGTGTGTGTGTGTGTGTGTGTGTGTGTTACTGTGGTAAAACATCCTGAACCAAAACTACTTTGGGGAGAAAAGGACTTATGGGGCTTACAGTTCTAGGTCAGAATCCATCAGTGAGGGAAGTCAGGTCAGGAACCCGAGCAGTCACTGAAGCAGAAACCACGGAGGAGATCTGTTCCCTGAATCCCTGACTGGTTCCTGTTCAGCTAGCTTCCCTATACAGGATCAGATTCCTAGTGATGGTGCTGCCCACAGTGGCCTCTCCTGCATCAGTGAACAATCAAGATGACCCCACGGGTACCCGCTCCGCCTGACCTTGTCTGGGTGACTCTTCAGCTGGTGTTGCCTCTTTCCAGGTGATTTTAGGTTGTATTAAATTGACAATAGGAATGTCCGTTACAGTGCCACTCACTTCCCGTGCTAGAGCACAGTTTTGAAAGAAGAATAAGATGACGTCAGGCATGGTGGTGCCTGCGATCCCGGCACTCAACAGGTGGAAACAGGACAATCTGAAGTTCAAGGTTATCTTGGGTTACACAGTAGGTAGGTCGGTTTCAGCAGAGACCCTCTTTCATCAAAGTAGTGTTATTTAGAACATTTTCACCTCATTTTCCATAATAGTGACGGCCACTGTCATTAACCAAGTGTACTTGCTCACACAATTTTTAGCAAACGCTGTCATGGATTCTTGTGTCCAGGGTCCTCTCTCCATGGTTACTGTTCTGCCTGTTTGGTGTAAATGGCTCCCTCCTCCAGTGAGTGTCTGTGGGTAGGAGAGACTTTACCTTTTCTTCACCCAAGGTGAAGACGTTACTCTGTGGTAACTGGACAACTGCAGTTACTGACAAAAAAAAAAACCTCCTACCCCATGGTTGGTTGCTCTTTGTCTTTCTCTTTGAGATTTTGAGGTTTTTCTCTGCCCATCTGATTGATCTGCTACAAGTTCCATCAAAATGTCTCCAAGTGTACACTTGACCCTGCTACGCTAGCCCATCTTCACAGTGCCCTCCCAAGGTGGAGACTTGGCCCTTGAGTGTGAAGCCTTACTCTCTTCAGATTTAACCCAATGCTTCTCTGGCTCATGCTTCTCCTCTGCCAACGCTCTCGCTTTCTCCTGAGCCTGTGCGGGTATAAACTGAAGTCTGCCTAACCCTCACTTACTTCATCTCCTGGAGTTCTTAGCCCTGGCTGTGCTGTTTCCCATTGGATCCCTCACCGCTGACGCCCAATCAACCCGTTTTCTCAGTGTAAGCCCCTCGTCTCTGCTAAGATTCCATCTCAATTACATCACTTTTTTCAAGAATCCCATTTCTTCTTGCATTAAAAATGCATCTTCATCCTCATTTCTTCAAGACACAACTTTTTAACGTATTATTTTATAGTTTCACAAACAACGTGTCTTGTTCAAACCCCTCCCCACTTGCTTCCCTCCAGCTCTTCCCATTGCTCTCCCGCCACGATGCCCTTCCAACCACTTGTCCTCCTTTGTAAACCCGCTGAGTCCACACAGCGCTGCCGGCATGCGCATGCTTATAGGATTGCCCACTGGACCGTGGGGAGCTTCTCCGGTACCACATCTCTGAAGAAAGCTGGCACTTTCCTCCCCTGGCAGCCATTGATCACCAATACCTCATAGGAGATCATGAACCCCTCAAGACCTGCCTTTTAATATTTTTAATACGTTTTCTCTATTTTTATTATGTATTTACAACAGACAACCAAATCTAAGGCGTGAATTTAAGTAAGGTCTTAGCCAGAACTGGAAAACAAAGCCATAAACACATAAATCCACAGTGCCGTAATTCGAACACGAAAGAAGCTATCTTTCTCCTTCAAGTCCGGGGTCCACGGGTCAGCAGGAGTGAAGAGCGACCTCAGCAGACTGGACAGTGCCCGTCCACGCGGCGAGAGGGATCTTTTCTCCGTCCTCTGGCACAACTGCTCATCTGTCCTGGAAACCTCACCGACGACCGAGATCCTTCACTCACAGTCCTGCTCCAGTCCCAGCAGCATCGTCACCCCGACCACGCCCTCGTTTCTTTTCATAAGGTCCCCATCTCCATGCATTAGGAGCCACTCTTGTCCAGCATGATGCCATCTTGGCCTCACTGTGGCTGCGAGGTCCTGGCTGCCAAGTAAAGTCACCTTCAGAGTATCAACAGCTTAGGACTCAGTATATGTTTGGGAACACGCCATGTATCCTAGACGGCGTCTCTTGATGCCGTCAATGTGAGTCTCACAACGTGGAAAATACAAGCAGAGGGGAAGGCATTTTGCAGACCTGAGCGCGGGATCACCCGCACCTTGCGTCACAGGTGTGGACTTCTTTGCTGTCTGCCTCGCTCACTGGACGCTTACCCCTCAGAGCAAAGACCACCAGGACTGAAGCGATGCTGCCGAGGAGCATTTAGGAATACGGAGTTTATTTCTCTTCTGCGAAAGCAAGTCAGGTGAGCAGTCCAATCCAGCCTCTCATCCTCTCAGGATGAACGTTTATCACCTGCTCGTTCTCCACCGTAGCTTGCCACCCTGTGTGACGGCCACCCAGCCATTGCGGTACAAAGTGGCGATCACCATTCTACTCACATTATCACTTTCTGAATGCTTGCAGAGCAGTTTCCATTCGTGGAATCTATGCACTGTTTAATCTGCCCTCCGATGGTGTGGGACCGGAAGGACCCACTGGGATTAAAGGCGTGGCCCTAGGATGCTGCTACTGGAGAGAAGAGGCTCCTCTGGGTAGGGGTGGAGACTTCAGGTCATTGCCCTGGGAACCACCCAGGCCACACACGGGTCTCCCTTAAGTTCTCGCAGAGTCTGTGAAGATGAACAGGTATAACCACCCATCAGCTGTTTCTCTCCGCTCCTGTCCGAGGCATGAGTGCTTGCTACTGCATACAAGGCGCTGAGAAGTCCCATTACCGGCCGCCCTCAGCAGAGAGCAACTAAAACAGAGGCCGCTTCAACTTGCGCCTTCAATTCCCAGTGTCGCAAGTCAACCAGGCGACATCATCTACATACGTAGCCTGAGCACCGGTATTTAATTATACTGACAACACATCTGAATAACACGAGTCCTCAAAACCAGTCTCTACCCTCAAAACATCATCTGTTCTCTCTCTACAGGAAACATGAAGAGAACACAGTTTCTTTGCTTTGGCGTCTTTGAAGCACAGGCTCACACTTGTTAACTTTGTCTATCACTCCCGACTCCCACACACAGTGACGCTGTCGACTTTTATGGTTGTGTCCCCCCTCCCTTTATCACCACCTATTATGATATGATTCATACAGGAAATAAGCAAAACAGATATGTCACATGCCAACTGGTTTCCCCTGAACTAACTTCGGGGGCCGGTGTGAACCAGCCGTGATCTCCCTCAGCCAGTGCGGACTAAAGTTTTCAAACTGAAAGATACCAAACTTGCTGGGGTTCTGTTGTTGTTGTTGTTGTTGTCCAAGAAACTAGAGTAATTGAAATAATTAAGTAAGCCAAATTCTTAAGTTATGATGACTAAAACCCCAATCATAGATGAAGATTGCCTCCAGCTGGAGTTAAGATTGCCTCGGAGCTGAAGAACTCGAACTTGTTACCTTGAACTGTTTTTCCAATCTTGGCTTAGTCATATCCCCCTGGAAAAACTTTGCTCCAGTTGGTCATCTTTCCAAATGAGTGTGGTTATATACTCAGAAATAAAAGACTAAAGTTTGTTCTGCGACCCAGATACCTCAGAAGCTTGGACTGGTTCTAGGGACAGATTTTGGATAACAGACTTAGAGTCCCCTGTCAAAGAAGACCAGGCATGTATGCTCCAAGTCCATCCCATATTCCCACTGGATGAACCTAGAAAGGCTTAGAGAATGCATTTTAATGTTTTGTTTTTCATTTTAATGTTTTACGTGCTTTTAAAAATAATAGGAACTACACTCCAGCAGAGCAAGTAGGTAGCCTAACTGAAGATCTTCACTACCTCCCTCTGCTCCTCCAGGTCCAATCATCCAACCCCAACTCTGCAGCACACCGCCTCCTGGACCTCCCCTCCTCTCTGCCACCATCTCACAGATCACACAGATCTTCTCAAAGCTCCTCGCCACCCATCCCATTATACAGATGGCTGTGGTCTACGCGGCCGCCAGGGACTTGCTGATGTCCATGGTGTGTGATCTGCTCTGCCTCCTGAGGCCATGTTGATATCCATGGGCCGTGATGCCACAGGAGGCGGTGTCAGTGTTCGTGGTCTCTTGCAGCTGGGAGCTGAGCTGATGTCTGCGGCCACTGTTGCCACTGAAAGCTATATGGGCGTCTGCTGTCTGTGCAGCCACCATCTGAAACCACGTTGATGTCTGTGGCCCACACTGACGCGGGAGACCGTGCTGAGGACGGCAGAGACTGGGTAGACGTCCATGGTCCATGCTATTACTAGATATCAGGAGGAAGGTTATAATCCATGGCAAGTAAGATTCTCCTGCAGTGATTTCCACGACTGCAGACTCGTGGGTGAGAAACAGAGACTTTGAAGGCTTCTGCGACAACCACCACCCCACCCCACCCCACAAAGGTAGCAATCTAGGCGGCATGTGATAGGGACACTGCAGTGTAGCTCTCCACAACAGATGGACATTGGTGGGGTTGGGGTGAGAAAGGACTCCATTTTCTGCACGTGGCTGGCCGCTGGGAGTTTGACCACGCTCCAATAACTGTACGGACAACACAAATTTGACTTGTCTGATTTTATTTTATGTTTTATGGGTGAGGACTCAAGGGTGAGTAGACCTGGGAGTATGATTAGGTGCATTATACATAACTCACAAACAATCAATAAAAAATATTATGTTAAAAACTGAGAGGGATCTTTAGGGAAGTAGCTAGAATAGAGAGTGCCATGAACACTGAGGATTCGGGGCAACTCCCTGATGAATGCGTTTCCTTGGGCTCCAAAATACATAGAAAAAAGTCCCTTTTCCAGAAAGTTACTTGCCCATTTCTTCACAATAAAGAACGAGTGCTGTTGTCAAAAATAAAAAGGAAATAAAGTTATGTTCATATCAGAGTTGTTTGTAATAGCCAGAACCTGTAAGCAACCTAGATACCCCTCAATTGAAGAATGGATATAGAAAATGTGGTACATTTACACAATGAGTACTACTCAGGGGGATAAAAAACAATGGATTCTTGAAATTCACAGGAAAATGGATGGAACTAGAAGAAACCATCCTACGTGAGGTAACACAGTCACAGAAAGATGTTATGTACTCACTCATATATGGATAATAGACATAGAGCAAAGGTTTACCAGACTTCAATGCACACCTCCAGAGCATCTAAGAAACAAGGAGGGCCCCAAGAGAGACAAACACAGTCCCCCAGTGAAGGGAGAAAGGACATGAGCCCCTGAAAAAAATTGGAGCATGGTGAGAGGAGGAAGGAGGTAAGAGAAAGAAGAGGGGAGAAGATGAGAGGATAGAAGTACATATGGGATCGGGAAGATTGAGTCGGGAGATGAATAGAGGAGAGCAAGAAAAGAGATACCATAGAAGAGGGAGCCATTATAGGTTTAAAGAGAAATCTGGCACTAGGGAAATGTCCAGAGATCTACAGGTTTGACCCTAACTAGGACTCTAAACAATAGTGGAGAGGATACCTTTAATGTCCTTCCCCTATAATGAGATTGATGACTACCTTGGGTGCCATCCTAGAGCCTTCATCCAGTAGCTGACAGAAGCAGAAACAGAGATTCACAGCCAAGCACTGAGCCGAACTCCTGGAATCCAGTTTCAGAGAGGGAGGAGTGAGGAACAAAGGGGTCAAGACCACCCTGGGAAGATCCACAGAAACAGCTGACCTGAGCAAGTGGGAGCTCGTGGATCCCAGTCTGACATTTGGGAACCAACATAGGACCAAACCAGACCACTGAAAATGGGTGTCAGCTAGGGGGACAGGGCAGTTTATGCGGCCTCTGGCAGTGGAACCAGGATGTATCCCTGGTGCACGAAGGGACTTCAGGAGCCCACACCCCATGGAGGGATATTGTCTTAGCCCAGATACATAGAGGAGGGCCTAGGCCCTGCCCCAAATGACTTGACAGAATTTGATTATCCCTCATCGAAGGCCTCACCCTCCCTGGAGAGTGGATGTGGGATGGTATTGGGGGGTGTCCGTACGGAGGAATGGGAGGAAGAGAGGGAGAAGAAACTGGGATTGATATGTAACCACATGAGTCTATCTGTTGGCTATCAGGGGTTTTGGCCGCTTATGTAAATGAGGGGGGTGCTCTTAAAAGGAGTTGAGGCATGTCTCTCAAGGCCTGGGAAATAGAGCTCACCCAAGAAAATGTTGATATCAAGAAAAAAGAAGGAAATAAAGAAATCTATAAAAACACATACAGAGCTGGGCATTGGTGGTGCACACCTTTAATCCCAGCACTCAGGAGGCAGAGGCAGGTGGATCTCTGTCAGTTCGAGGACAACTTGGTCTACAAAGCAAGTTCCAGGACAGCCTCCAAGACAATACAGAGAAACCCTATCTCGAAAAAACCAATAAATAAATAAATAAATAAATAAATAAATAAATATTAAAAAATACAAATAAATAAAAACACAAACAGTAGAGGGAAATAAAGCAGGGGAAATGTGGAAATTAAAAACTTTAGGAACTCAGACATGAACCTCAGAGGCAACTCTCACCAACAGAATGCAAGAAATGGAAAAGAGAATCTCAGACATTGAAGACACAATAGAAGAAATGGGTACCTCAGTCAAAGAAAATGTTAAATCTAAAAATTAAATTAATAAATAAAATCCTAACACAAAACATCCAGGAAATCTTAGACACTGTGAGAGATCAAACCTTGGATAACAGGAATAGAGGCAGAAGAATGCCAGCTCAAAGGTCCAGAAAATATTTTCAACAAAATCATAGAAAAAATGTCCTAATCTAAAGGAGATGCCTATCAAGTACAATAAGCATACAGAACACCTAATAGACTGTACTGGAAAATAAACTCCCTTTAGTTCATGATAATCAAAACACTAAACCTAAAGAACAAAGCTGCCAAGAAAAAAATACTCAGTAACAGGTAAAGGCAGACCTATTAAAATCATACTGATTTCTCAATGGAGACTCTAAAAGACAGAAAGGCCAGGATAGATATTCTGCAGACTCTAAGAGACTACAGATGCCAGACAAGGCTACTATATTCAGCAAAATTTTCAATCACAGTAGAGGATAAAATAATACATTCCATGATAAAACCAAATTTAAGCAATATCCATCTATAAAGCCAGCCCTGTAGAAGGTGCTAGAAGAAAAACCGAGGTTAACCACACCCAGGAAAACACAAGGAATAAATAATGCCAAACCAATAAATCAAACAACAGAAAACACACACACCATAACAACAAAATAACAGAAATCAATAAACACTGTTCATTGATATTTCTCAACATCAGTGATCTTGATTACCCGATAAAAAGACACAGACTAGCAAAATGGATGCAAAAACAATGTCCATGCTTCTGCTGCATCCAGAAACATAACAGGGATAGATAATATTACTTCTGGGTAAAAGTATGAAACAAAGATATCTGTAGCCATTTTAATATCTGACAAAAGAAGACTTCAAACTAAAACTAATCATGAGAGGGAAGGACACTACATACTCATCAAAAGAAAAAGTCACCAATATGACATCTTAATTCTTAACATCTTTGCCCCAAACACAAGGATACCCAAATTTGTAAAAGACACCCTACTACAGCTTACATCATATATTAAGCCTCACACAGTGACAGTGGGAAACTTCAATTCACCACTCTTATAAACAGACAGGTTACCCAGACAAAAAAATAAACAGAACTACTAGAGCTAACAGATGTTATATATACCAAAAGGACCTAACAGATATTTACAGAACATTTCACCCAAACACAAAATATCATACCATCTTCTCAACCCCTCATAGAACTTTCTCCAAAATTGACCACATATTCGGTCACAAAGCAAGTCTCAACAGATACAAGGAAATTGAAATAAAATGCCGCATCCTATCAGACCACCGCATATTAAAGCTGACTGTCGACAACAGAAACTATAGAAAGCTTGTAAACTCATGTAACTGAACAACTCTCAAATGAATGGGAAACATTAAAATTTTCTAGAATTTAATGGAAATGGATACACAACATACCCAAACATATAGGACACAATAAAGGTGATTCGGTGCCACATTAAAAAAAATGGAGAAATCTCATAGTAGTCACTTAACAGCTTACCCAAAACACTAGAAGAAAAACAAAAAATCAAACACAGAAGGATGAGATGGCAAGAAATAATCAAACTCAAAATTGAAATCAATAATTTTTTAAACCCAAAGAATCAATAAAACAAAGTATTTGCGCAAAAACAGACACACTGATCGATGGAATCAAAGACCCAGATATAAATCCATACGCCTATCGCTACCTGAGTTTTTATTTTAAAACCAGATGTATACACTGTAGCAAAAGACAGCATCTTCAACAAATGGTACTGGTCAAATGAGTCAAAGACATCAACATAAAACCAAATACATTGAACCTGACAGAAGAGAAAGAGAGGAATAGTCTTGAACTCACTGGCGCAGAAGACTTTATAAATAGAGCATCATTAGCACAGGCACCAAGATCAACAATTAATAAATGGAACCTCGTGTAACTGAAAAGTTTCTACACAGTAAAGTACAACGTCATTTGAACAAGCATCAGCCTACAGAATGGGAAAATATTTTCACCAACAACATGTCCCATAGAGGGATAATATCATAGATATATAAAGACCTCAAAAAACTAGGCATCTAAGAAACCAATAACCCAATTTGAAAATGGGGACAGATATAAACAGAAAAAATTTTGAAGAGAAATCTCAAAAAGCTAAGAGGCACTTAAAAATGTTCAACATAGTCATCAGTGAAATGTAAATCAAAACTACTTTTGGATATAATTTTGCACCTATCAAAATGGCTGAGACTAATATGGCAAGTAACAGTTCATTCTAGTGAGGATACAGAGTAAGGGGAACACTCATCCATTTCTGGTAGGACTACAAATTTATACAGCCACTATGGAAATCAGTCTGACTGCTCCTTAGGAAGACAGGAATCACTCTTCAACAAGATCCAGGTATACCTTTCTTAGGCATATACTCAAAAGGAAGCTTCATCCTACAACAGACACACTTGGTCAACCATGTTCATTGCTGATCTCTGCATAATAGTCGGCAATTTGGAACAAACTAGATGTCCCTCAAGTGATGAATGAATAAAGAAATTGGACACATTTACATCATGGAATATTATTCAGCTATTAGAAAAGTGAAATCATGAAATTCACTGGTAAATGGATAAAACTAGAAAAATTCATCCTGTGTAAGGTAAAAACACACCAAGAAAGTCAAATAGGTTATGTATTAATTTACATATAGATTTTTGGTGTTAAGACAATGAGAACCAAGCTACAATAAATAGAAACACAGAGGTTAGGTACAGAATAAGGGACTGGAGAGTAAGGAGAGAACAGATAAATACCCTAGGAAAGAGAAATAGAATGAATAATCATGGATGGATGGATGGATGGATGGATGGATGGATGGATGGATGGATGGAGGGATGGATGGAGGGATGGATGGAGGGATGTAGGGAGGGATGAATGGATGTGGTGCTGAAATGTGAGAATCAAGTAGAGAGGGAACATAAGAGAGGAATTGGGGGGAATATGGGGTGAGACAGATAAAATTAAGGGCTATTTGAAGGGTAGTATGAAAATTTAATACAGTAGAAGCTTCCTAAGATACAAATGTAAACGAAGGTAATCTAAATGAAACTGTCAAATAAAGGGGAGTCAAGTCCCAACTAGCCATCTGGTATTACCAAGTAAAGCTTCCAGTCCTGGGATTGGGTTACATTAAATTCAGTTGTTGACCAAAAGAGGTCCCATCATATCATTTGCAGCCCACCCTGAGTATCTAGGCTGAGAGAGTATCCCTCTATGTGGAATGGGCTCCTAAGGTCCATTCATATACTAGGAATAGATACTGATCCACTACCAGGAGTCCCATAGATTGCCCAGGCCTCCTAACTGACACACATATTCAGGGGGGTCTGTATCAGTCCTATGCTGGTTTCCCAACTATCAGTCTGAGGTTCATGAGTTCCCCCTTGTTCAGGTCAGCTGATTCTGTGGGTTTCTCCAGCCTGGTCTTGACCCCTTTGCTCATCCCTCCTCCCTCTCCACAACTGGATTCCAGGAGTTTGCCTCAGTGTTTAGTTGTGGGTGTCTGCTTCTGCTTCCATCAGTTACTGGATGAAGACTCCAGGATGGCATATAAGGTAGTCATCAATCTCATTATAGGTGAAGGGCATTTAAGGTAATCTTTCCACTATTGCTAAGATTGTTAGTTGGGGCCATCCTTGTAGATCTCTGAACATTTCCCTGTGCCAGATTTCTCTTTAAACTTATAATGGTTCCCTCTATTATGGTATCGCTTTTCTTATTCTCCTCTATTCTTCCCCTGATTCAATCTTCCAACTCCCTCATGTCCTCCTCTCCCCTCATCTTTTCCCCTTCTCCTAACTCCCTCTCCCCTTTCCCCATGCCCCCAATTTTCTCAGGAGCTCTGGTGCCATTCCCCTTCTCCAGGGGACCATGTATGTCTCCCTTAGAGTCCTCCTTGTTTCCTAGCTTCTCTGGGGGTGTGAAGTGTAAGCTGGTAATCCTTTGCTCTATGTCTAAAATCCATATATGAGTGAGTATACACCATGTTTTTCTTTTTGTGACTAGGTTACCTCTTGTAGTGCCATCTATTTGCCTGCGAATTTCAAGATTCCATTGTTTTTTTCTGCTGAGTAGTACTCCATTGTGTAAATGTACCACATTTTCTTTATTCAATCTTCAGTTGAGGGGCATCTAGGTTGCTCCCAGGTTCTGGCTATTACAAATAATTCTGCTATGAATGTAGTTGAACAGATGTACTTGTATGAATATGCATCCTTTGGGTATATGCCAAAAAGTGGAATTGCTGGATCTGTTGGTAGACAGATTCCCATTTTTCCTGAGGAACTGCCATACTGATTTCCAAAGTCGCTGTACAAATTTGCACTCCCACTAGCAGTGGAGGAGTGTTCCCCTTTCTCCACATCCTCTCCAGAATAAATTGTCCTTGGTTTTTTTGATTTCGGCCATTCTGACAGGAGTAAGATGGTATCTCAGAGGTGTTTTGATTTGCATTTCCTGGATGGCTAAGGATGTTGAGCACTTTCTTAATTATCTTTCAGTCATTTTAAATTCCTCTATTGAAAATTCTCTATTTAGTTCTGTACCTAACTTTTTAAATGAATTTCTTGGTATTTTGGTGACTAGCTTCTTGAGTTCTTTGTATATTTTGGAGATCAGCCCTCTGTCAAATGTAGGGTTAGTGAATATTTTTTCCCATTCTGTGGGCTGCCGTTTTGTCTTGTTGACTGTGTCCTTTGCCTTACAGAAGCTTCTCAATTTCAGGAGGTCCCTTTTATTATTTGTCTATCTCAGTGCTTGTGCTACTAGAGTTATGTTCAGGAAGCCGTCTCCTGTATCAATTCATTCAAGGCTACCTCCCACTTTCTCTTCCAAAAGGTTCAGTTCAGCTGGATTTATGTTGAGGTCTTTGATCCATTTGGACTTAAGTTTTGTGCATGACGATAAACATGGATCTATCTGCAGTCATCTACATGCCAGCATCCAGGTATGCCAGCACCATTTGTTGAAGATGCTTTATTTTTCCATTGTGTAATTTTAGCTTCTTGAAACAAAGCACTCTTAAGGGTAGACCATACGCCCAGCAGTAGATGGCCAACAGACAATGAATTCAACTGAACTTTTGAAGATTTCTTGTCTCATAATGTTGTGTCGAGGCTTTTCCAGTTTTGTTTTTCTTTTTAATGTTATCTTATTTACTTTTAATTTACTTATTTTCTTCTTTTCTCTCTTTACCCTACAGGTCCTTTTAATACATATTATATCTTCCATCTTAGTATTTTTATGGGGTTCCTGAGTGTGTAAACGCATGAATATCTGTGTCTACATCTGTTTCTTGTGCTTTTTCTTGTCTCTTTTCCTTCTGTTTGTTCTGTCCTGTTCTGGTGTTGCTAGTTTTTCTTTATATTATTATATTTTATTATTGTCACTTAGAAGCCTGTTTGTTTTCTACTGAGAGAGAGAAAGGGGGTGGATCTTGGTGGGAGGGTAGGGAAGAAGAATTCGGGGGGAGCAGAACATGGGGAAACCATAATCAGGATTTAGTGCGTGAGAAAAATATATTTTCAATAAAAGGAAAAATAATATTTAAAAATGCAAGCCCATTAAATTAGAATCTCATGTGTGAAGGGCAAGTTAGGAAAAATATTTAGTCCTCTGTAGCATTCCTAGCTAACAACTGTTTGGCCCATTTGTAAAATATTTTCTTTTGCCTTCCGTAAGAGCTCTGAGTCCTTCAATGTGCGCGCACTAACTCTTTGCCACCACACTCCTTTCCTGTGGACCTAATTCCACATTTCCCTGTGGAAGCTCTCCAGGCATGTAGAGGCGACCCTCATTTGTCCCCTGTGCATCCTCTTTTTGTGCATTTTCAACCAGCATTCTGTTTTCATCTTCTAGTTTATCTCTTTCTGTTTATTTTCTCTCGCTATACATTAGTTTACATTTTTGTATTAGTACCCCAAAACTCTATGTGCAGTTTAATTTACAGTATGTAAAGAATGACTCATATTTTACTCATTCTAGAGACTGTAGGCTTCAAAACCCAACAACAAATACAGCTAATTTCCATGGTGTCTCAAATTAATGTCACTGATATCATGTAATTTTAGGTGGACATGTAAGTCACATTGTTCCAATCTAGCAGCGCCACAAACTGTTTGAAGGAAAAACATAATTTACATTTGTTTCTATCAGACGTCACCAGAAATCGTTACAATTGGTGTTTATGCCTACTCTAATAAATTTTTAAAGCTTAATCTAGTGGGAAAAAATCTTGCCACTGTTTCTTTCAGGTTCAAAATCATCTGTTTCCAGATGCTGCAGGTGCAGCCTGAGGAGTACATGTCCGTCTCAGTGTTACAGACATCCAGTTCTCACTTGTCTGTCACACCCAGAAGCATGTGGAGAGAGAGACACGCCAAGTGCAGCACCTCTCTTCCCATTAAAGGCAACATTAAGCTGCAAGGATGCCATGCGGAGTCCACTGAGTCTCAGCCACCACACCAAGCTTCATTTCAAGGACACGTTCTGGAAATTTTCCTGAGACTGAAACCACACTCATCGGAATTAAAACCACATATATTTGTCACAATCCTTTCTGCTCTAGTTCTTTCAAGGATCTTCAAAGAAAACTGAAATGTGGGGTTTTCCCCCGGTTCCGCCGCTGAGTGTGTCAGAGCTCTGGGACCAAACTCATCGGAGGAGTCTCTTCACCGGCGTCTCTGGTCTCCCAAATTTTTTTCTCCATAGTATAGGCATGGTATTTCTAGCCCAAAGTGCATTTTCCCCGGAAAAAAATTGTATTTGAAAAGCAGAGGGAAAGCTGAGACTCTTTGATACCCCAGTACATTATTTTATTTATTTAGTTTTTTTTTTTTTTTTTGGTTTTTACGAGACAGGGTTTCTCTGTATTGAGTACTTTATTTTAATAGATGAATAGTCATCAAAAATTAGAGAAGCAGGCCTTTCTAAGAAAAGTACCATAGGCCTCAAGCTGTCATATGGACCACTGACAACATGATCTCAGGCAGCAGCTGATGGGGAATTTCCTTCTGTATGTGTTTCTCTGATTGGTTGATGAATAAAACACTGATTGGCCAGTAGCCAGGCAGGAAGCACAGGCCGGACAACCAGACCAGGAGAATTGGGGGAGACGATAGAGAGAGGCCACTACGGAGACATCACGCTGCCAAAGGAGTAATATGCCAGATTACAGGTAAATCACAGTTTCGTGGCAATGCACAGTTTAATAGAAATGGGTTAATAATTAAGAGAGAGCTAGCCAGTAAAAAGCCTGTGCCATCGGCCAAACAGTCTATAATTAATAGAAACCTCAGCATACTTATTTGGGCCTAAATGGGCGGCAGGACCAGTCAGAGCAGAACTTCAGCCTACAAGCAGCTCAGGCCAAAGACATCCACATGTCCTCTGGCTCTAACACAGACTATAAACAATAGCATGATCTCAGGCAGTCACATAGACCGCATACATTGACATGGTCCCCAGCACCACGAATGAGGACACGGTCTCTAGCAACAAAGCAGATAATGAAAATCTTTCGATGAGGGCTAAAACAAAAAAAGTAAACTCTTCTTCATTTCAGATATTCTTGTTGCCGAGAGCCAGAGCGATCATGCTGCTGGTCAGTGCATTTACGAGGAGAGCTCACATGAGCTCCAAGCCACCACAAGCCCCCCTGCCTGCCCTACCCAACAGCATGCTTCTTTATCCACCACAGCCACACTCCTGTTTCCACAGCTACAGCCTCGTCTCTGCTTCTGCCTCTCTCTGACATGCGCATTACTCCATCCTGGCAAGTCTGCCATCTCTTTATCACATGTTCATCCATCAAAGCAGCATTGCGAATCACGGCTGCACAGCACATTTGAAGAAACAAAAAACAGCTTTTACATCACTCAAAGACTTACTGCAATGATTCACAGGTCTGGTTCAAGGTTTCTGGTGTCTAAAGCACCATAAATATGGGACTACTACTGAAACCATCTCCAATACCCTGTTGTGGCCCAGACTGGGGGTGAAGTTGGGTCTGGGCAGAGTGTCCAGGTAGACTGCCTGCCACAAAACTCCCCAACTTTCTCACTCTGGTAATATTCACCTACCTCATCCGCAGTCCTGAGCCCTCCTAATCACTGCGAACCATCCCCAAAAGGGGTCGCAGACTCCTTGCTCTACGAGAGATCATGTAGGCTGCTAGAAATACAGTCCTCAACTTAAGTGGAGACTCTCTACTCAATCACAGGCCAAACCTACCAGAAGACCACAGAGAAAACAGAAGCCAAGGAGCAAAGTATACATCCAACAAAGACAAACCCAGAAATTGGGATGTAGACCTATAATCACCCAAAATCCAGATGCTCAGAGTCCTGCATAAGAACACAATCAACACTGGGTGGTGGTCGTGTCTTTATTCCCAGCCCTTGAGAGGCAGAGGCAGGCCAGCCTTGTCAACAGAGCAAGTTCCAAGACATTAAGTACTACACGCATAGAAATTCTGTCTTGAAAAAGTAAAAGGACATAGTCAACAACAGCCAAGGCAGTATGTCACCACCATAACCCAGCTATCCTAACACAGCAAGCCCTGAATATCCCAACATAGCAGACATAAAATAAAAGGACATTAAAACTAACTTTATGAAGATGATTGTGGCCCTTAAATGGAAAATAAATAAACCTCCTTTAAAATTTCAGGAAAAACTGTAGCATGAGTTCTAATTGGTCTTAATAATAAAACCCTGGAGTGAGATTCAGAAGTAAATGCTGAAGGATCAGAGAGACAAAGGATCAAGCCTCAGCCACTTCTTACCTCACTGTCTCCTCAGTCTGAAAAGGAGCTGAACGTTTGTCTCCTCCAGCCTCATACTCCTCTCTCTGCCCAGCCATATCACTTCCTGTCTGTCGTATAGACCTCCAGATCTCTATAGCTAACTAGTGCCTAGCTCTGCCCTCTGATTTTCAGGCAAGATTTATTTGTTAGAGTACAAACAAGATGTCACCACATTTCCCCTTTTTTGTCTAAAACAAAAAGTTATAAATAATATTTAAAAAACTATATACAATAAGTACAATAACTACATACAATATATACAGGCAACAAATATGTCAACAAAGTCTAGTCCATTAGCAATTGACAAATTCAGAGAAAATACTCCATATCTATCCTATCTCGGTGAGTCCAAAAAGTTGTACCTAATTCACTTTCTATTTTAAGTTGCATTACCAAAATTATCTTTTTGTGTCTTTCAATCTTATAAACTTTACACCTCTTTAGCGAATTTCTTTTCTGAATCTGATAACAAGGAAATCTATAACTATGAAGTCTTCAGCTGCATCAGAGACCCAAGAAAGAAATATATTGCATTAGTAAGCAGGAAGTACAAGCAAGAGACTTCTAAAACATGTGAGAAATGACAGAAACATCTGACTACCTACATTGTCACCCAAGGCTCTTTAGCAAAGTTAGGATATCCATCTTTGACCTACAGGTTTAGCATAACTGAAAGACATTTTTGTGAAGCAGAATATTCTGAAAGTCTTTTCTGCCTGGTCTTGGCAAAGCTTTTCAGTTGCTTTCTTTTGTCTCCTGCTTGTCCAGTTTGGAGAGCATACTGTCAGCAGTCAAGGGAAGGGCATTTCTTGCCCAGTGGCAAACTTTTACCACAAAGAAAATAAACTCAGTGTGGAGTTTTTTGATGCCCATCATCTTCTCTGACATAGATTGGTGCTTACAGGAGCAGACATGTCTCATTATCATAAAAAAAGAAAAAGAACCTGTGTTATTTAAACATTTTACCTGCCATATTCCACAGATCTCTGAAGTACTTAAAAACAACCTGTCTGAAATATATCCTGTTTGACCTTGAAAGCATACCTAATATGACTACAAGTTCAATTGTAATGACTGACTACTAACGTGCATGTATTTATATCCTGATCAGTTCGTAATGATAACTTTCAAGAACTAAAAATTTGCATTACATTGTTAAATGAGTTACATAGGTTCAATACCTTGAGTAAGATTAGAAATATACATATACTATGCCCCAACGAAAATAATCTTAAATTTGTATTGATATACAAAAATCCATATCAATGTAAAATATTTAGAACTAATAGTTGCTTTTTTTGGTTTAAAAGAAGATTTGATAATCTTTTTATTCTATTGTATCTATATCCCCTTTTTTTCCTTTGAGAGTAGATTCAATAATCTACCCTTTATCCTATAATTTCTTATATCCCCTGCTTTTTCAAAACAAGAACCCTGAATGTAATCTCCTTTGTTAAACTTTATTCCTGACCAAATGGAAATCAGTCTACCACAAGACCCAGCAATTCCACTCTTAGGCATATACCCAAAGGATGCACATTCATACCACAAGAACATCTGTTCAACTATGTTCATAGCAGCATTATATTTGTAATAGCCAGAACCTAGAAGCAACCTGATACACAAACAAGACAAAGATGCAACAAAGAAAGAGAATCACAGACTCATCTTCCTCATGAACATTGACGCAAGAATACTCAATAAAATATGTTGACTGAAGTTCTGTTCTGTCCAGTCCCATAGCCCTTTAGTCTCAAATAAACACACAGAGGATTATATTAATTATAAACTGTTTGGCCAATAACTCAGGCTTCTATGAAACTATGTATTGCCACAAGGCTGTGGTTTACCTATAATGCTCCCTCATTACAGGTAACAAGGCATCTTGTTCTGGAGACTACTCCCTGACTTCCCTCTTCCCAGAATTCTCCCGCCTGGCTAATAGCCAATCAGCATTTATTCATCAACAAATAAGAGAAACATATATTCACAGCATACAGAAGGACATCCCCCATCATCTTGGGTGACTGTCCAGGCAGCCAGCTGTTTCTGTCATCTCTCACATTTTTTTGAAGTCACTTAATTATACTTATTTTTTTGGTATTTATGAGACACGGGGTCTCTGTATTGTTTTGGAGGCTGTCAGACCAGCCCGGCCTCGAACTCACAGAGATCCGCCTGCCTCTGCCTCCTGAGTGCTGGGATTAAAGGCGTGCGCCACCAAAGCCCTGCACTTGCTCACACTTCTTGTTTTCTCAGTTAATATTATTTTCTTCTTAGGTTTCTGAGGGAGTTGAAGACTATATAGTATAGTTATAGTTCTCCTTATTTACCAGACTTAGTAAGAAACTCACTAAAGATGTGCTAAGTGTAATGGGTAAGAAAGACAGTAAAAGACAATTTGATAATGCAAATTAGAATAGAAAGTAAATTAGGTACAAGACTTTGAACTCCATTTACAAAAATACTGGCAAACTGAATCCAAGGACACATCAAAAACTCATCTAACATGATGGTTCAACACCATATATAAAAACTGAAAGAAAAAAAGACTCACGATCATCTCATTAGACGGTGAAAAGGTCTTTGACAAAATCCAATGCCCCTTTATGATAAAGTTCTTGTAGAGATCAAGAATACAAGGAACATACCTAAACATAACAAAAGTAATAGCAAGCAGACAGCCAATATCAAATTTAATGTAGAGAAACTCAAAGTGATTCCACCAAAGTCAGGAACAAGACAAGGGTGCCCACTTCCTCCATATCTCTTCATCATAGAGCTCCAAGTTCTAGCTAGAGCAACAAGACAACAAAAGGAGATCAGGAGAATACAAATTGGAAAGGAAGAAGTCAAACTTTCACTATTTGCAGATGATATGATAGTATACATAAGTGACTCCAGAAATTCTACCAGGAAACTCCTACAGCTGATAAATACCTTTAGTAATGTGGCTGAATACAAGATTCACTCAATGGCAGAGCTGTGCCTGGTCTTAAATTCTAAAATATGTATCATGTTCCACAAAAAATCATTTTCTCAAAGCATACATTAGAAATTTTTACTTCACTTCAACAAGAAAATAATAAAACCAATTAAGGCTTTGCTTAAAAAAAAGATTAACTCAAAACAAACAGTAGCCCTCCTATACACAAATGATAAATAGGTTGAGAAAAAACCATAGAAACAAAACCCTTTACAAAAGACATAGATAGCATATAATGTCTAGGAGCAACTCTACCCAAACAAGTGGAAGACCTATTTGATAAGAATTTTAAACCTTTGAAGAAAGAAATTGGGTAAGAGATCATAAAGTAGAAAGATCTCCCACTATTGTGGATCAGTATGGTTAACATAGTACAAATAGCAATCTTACCAAGAGCAATCTACAGATTCAGTCCAATCCCAGCACAATTCTTCACAGACCTTCAAGGAACGATACCCAACTTCATATGAAAAAAACAAAACCCCAAGATAGTCAAAACAATCCTGTACAATAAAGGAGTTTTTGAGGCATCACCATCACTGACTTCAAGATCTACTATAGAGCTAGTCAGTTTTCCTGCCTGGTCCATCTTCTAAAATGACTTCAAAATGATTTTTTCTGTATATGAGTCTCATCTTAATCTTGATTATACTTTTGAACTATGATAAATTTTCATATATGGTTCCACATGGGCTCCTCATGTATAGATAGTTGTCTTATCTAACTGAGCAATGTTTTTTTCTAAGATAAATCCTCACTTTAGGTTCCAATCCACTGATTATCACTTTCTGCCCTTTTAATGCTAGATTCAAATAGAAAAGCACTCTAAATACTAGGTATGTTTTCACACAGATCTGAAACAGAACAATTTTTATGACTGTTTTTCTTTCAGTTGTGTTCACAGATGAATTACTGTGAACACTGGGCACTGATGTTTTTATTTCTATAATAAACTGTTTCATAGCTTTGGCTGAAAGTTTTTTCACTCCTGTCTACAGCCATCTAGGACTGCTTTTGCTTGGGATAAAGAAATAACACACACACACACACACACACACACACACTTCCATAGAAACATGCAAGACTCAAAATGAAGGTGGGTACAGGCTAGCAGAAATGTTTGTACCAAATTGGAAGAAGCAAAGAACTCTATAGCGCTGTGGTGATTAAGAGTAACATGTTACCCATGAAGACTTAATGCAGTCCTTTGAGAGGCAACAGAAGAAACATGAACAGACCACCCACATGGGAAATGAAGGAAGCTTGCCATCACCATCCCAGGATGGGGGTAGCAGGTTGGGAGCTAGTAGCTTTCTACTGAAAACTAGAGAGATAACTAGAAATTAGATGATGCGTCTAGTGAAGTGTATTGTCTTTCTAGGGCAGCCATTTGACATGCAACAGGAAACAAAAGTTAACATTTTATAAGAAGTCACAAAACGTTCTCATATCTATACTTGCTTTAAACTCTTCAAAAACCAGACAGAGCAGGTATGGTTAATTTTCTTGAAAACAGATCTCCTTGAGTTGCTAGGATGCTGAGGCTAAGTACTAATGCTAAAACTCTGACCTAAATACAGTTGAACTAGATCCCCTGTTTATGCTATTGCATTAATATACCAACTTCCTCTTGATAGAAATCAATATTGACAAGTGATTATTTTTAAAACCTACTCTCAAATTTCCCACACTAGTTGTAAATAACAAGAAAGATCCAACCATTTAAAGCTGGTTCAAACATTCAAGTACATCGTTTTAGATAGATGGTATGTTGCATTTTTAATAAATAAGATGGGTTTTTTGACAAGGACATGGACTCCCTCTAATTCTTGCCACCCCAAGACTGGGAATTGAACCTAAAGCTTCACAGATGCTGGGCAAGCACCCTTCCCAACCCTCACCCTTAGCTTGTTCTGTTCTGTTCTGTTCTGTTCTATTCTGTAACTCGCAACATTCGTCTGCAATGTCTGCCTTTGGGTAACCTGAGCTAAGTAAGTTGGAAGTGAGTCCTTCCTATAGACTGAATTTATTATCCAGATAATAAATGCATTTTGCTTGCTCACATAAAGTACATGCTAAAGATAACACACTGAATATGTCCATGAAAACTATCAGCTCAGAGGGTATTTCTATGTTTATCCATAAAACAGTTAAATAAAATATAATGTAGCCTATCTTTCTGGGATAATTACAGATTCTAGTGACTGTTGACATTTTTTTTCTTTTTGGTTTTTGGAGACAGGGTTTCTCTGTGGCCTTGGAGGCTGTCCTGGAACTCACTCTGTAGACCAAGCTGGTCTCCAACTCACAGAGATCCGCTTGCCTCTGCCTCCCGAGTGCTGGGATTAAAGGCATGTGCCACCACCGCCCAGCAACTGTTCACTTTTCAAGTCTCTGGGCTACCTATGGGGTCCTGAGCAGTGGATCAGTGTTTATCCCTAGAATACTAACAGACATCGTGTGTCCATAACACAAAGAGGGTTGCTCTCTCTGCCTGGACTCTTAGGGAAGTGCCTGGACCCTACCCTGAATGAAATGATAGACTCTAGATATCCCCTATGCGGAAGGAATTGGAAATAGGGTGGGAGGATGGGGGGTCGGGGGGTGCAGGAGGAGGGGAGAGAGAGGGAACTGGGATTGACATGTAAAACAAGCTATTTAAAAATTTTTAAAAAGGTTAAAAAAAATTAAAAAAAGAAAGGTGCTTTGTGTTTGAGATTTGTGCTAGGCTAAAATAGCTCTCACAACGTAGTCGGACAGGTGGTTTATACTCTCTTTTTTGACGTCTCAGGGTGTCTGGCAGAGGGAGGATCTCTCAACACTAAGCGGTTGAAAACGAGGACATCGGGTTCCACTGAAGCAGCTTGCACAGCAGAAGACGTCCTCTGTTTCAGCACCACCTTGTCCTTCCAGCGTTCCCAGACTTTCCCAGAGCTCAGTATGCTGTGGAACCCAAGTCTAAACCCTAAACCCTTGTGGAGAATCCCAGGGTTCAGACAAGGTCCCTGAGTCCGTTCTACTGCAGTCAAGCCGTTTTCCAATCCAGGGCTCTAACGAACAACATTTCCTTTCATGCGGTGTTGATGGAGGGCCAGACACTGTACTTCGAAGTACTGTCTTTTGCAATATACAAGATCGGGTTCCGCAGCGAGAATGCGCTCCTCTTGCTTCGCCACCAGTAAGGGTTCTTTGCTCAACTTCCTACAATTTGTTTCTCCAGCAGCGTGGCGGTCATTCCAGCCATCACACCCTCGGTGTGATATAAAGAGAGAAGCAGAGAGTTGAAAACCAAGAGGACTGAATCCCGAACCTTGCAGCGCTTCACATGAAGCAGCAAAGACACAGTCAGTCGCTAATGAGAGCCGCAGTGGTGAACAGTCCCTCGGAAAGACAGCAAGCGAAGTCCTGTACTTTCTCGCGCTGAAGTGTGTTTCGTGTGCTGCAGTCAGGAAAACAGCACAGATCTTTTACTCTCATCAACATCTTCTAAAAGTATTCCTCTCCACCCCACCCCCCACCCCCGCTCTTACTTCAACTGTTTGAGATCTAATCTCTCTTACAGGCAACAGTAAGACCTTGTCCGAGGTTCCCAGCAGAAAATGACAAGCATGAAAGTCAAAAAGCCAAAATAAATTCCTCAAAAAGGCCTAAGAAGCAAAAGTTTCATTGCAGGAAGGGGAAAAAGAAGAAAAGCCAGCAGCTAAAATATAAGGAAAAAAGTGGTACACACGAAATTCTACCAAATTTTAAAGAATTGCTTATTCTGTCCTATACAGTCCAGGAGAGAAGAAAAGCAGAAAGCTATCCAAATAAAATGCATTGGACACTCCAGTCCTCTGCGTGAAGAGTTTCTGATCTGTGAGGAAGGGCTGGACGGCAGAGGAGACCCTAAAACATGACAAATCAGTTTCCACAGGCATTTGAAAGGCATCCTAGCACGTGCTTCTCGGTGGCATGCTGTTTCAAGTCTCCAATCTCTGCCGTACTCTGAAGGGGCGTCTCCAGGGACCATGTTTCATGATGGCTACCAGCTGGCCACATGGAGATGATGGACAGACGCTGCACTTCCACACATGTGAGCAAGCCTGAAGGATTTGACTGACTGCGTCGGGCATCTCAGTCAGAAGGGGGAACTGTGAAATCAGTCACTTGTTTTGTCTCATAGGATGTTCGGATGAATGTTGAACTTGCCCGATGCCTCTTGTGTTACTAGGACATTGCCTAAGTTACCTTGGCCAGTATCACAATGGGTGGCAGAATTATGCAATTACTCTACACCACCATGGTTCTGCATTTTGCATATTGTGTCACTAGAAGATGTATGCCCCTTTCATCTGTCCACCTAAAAGCAACAGTGTATCTAGCAACAATGGAAATGGGCTTCCTCCTTAACTTGCTGACATTCTGAATTAACAGGAATTGAGACATCCTTTGGGTCACTTCAGATGCACTATGCCCAATAAGCTTGTCACTGTTTGTCTGCACTTGACTGCTATTCCTCATCTGCCCAGAATACGTGGACTCAGCTCTCTGTCCAGCCAGCTCTCCTCCAAACAAACCACCAGGTCACGTTTAGCGCCTCTTGGAAGCCTTCGCCAAGCAGCCCATGGAAGTCAGCCAGTTTAGTCCCCTCAGCTTCCCCAACGCACACTGCACAACCCGCACCCCCAGCCATGCCCATGCCTAGCTGAAACCTATCTTCTGACTTTTACTTTTTGAGGTTATAACATAATTAATCATTTCCCCCTTCAGTTTCCTCCCTGTAAACCCTCCCATTCTTTATTGCATATACATATATTCCTAAATATACAAATACAACTTGCTCAGTCTGAATAATGTCACTCATATGTGTGTTTTCAGAGTTGACCATTTGGTATTGATTAATTAACGGGTGTCCTTTTCCCTGAGGAAGACTATCTCTCCCACTCTCAGCATTCCTGAATTGCCTGTAGTTCCTTGTGTAGGTTTCAGGCCTCCTGGACCTTCCCTGGTCCATTTTGGTGTCTTCATGTCTAGGTAGTGAGGTTTTATGGGTGTTACTTCCTACATTACTATGAGACACAATCTCACAGCAAACTCCCTGTCCTCTGACTTTTACAATCTTTCCAGCCCCTCTTCCACAATGTTCGCCGGGCATTAGGTATAGGAGTTGTTACCGATGTCTCATTTGGGACTGTGCACCTTAGGTGCAGGAGTTGTGTTACAGATGTCTGACTCGGGACTGGGCTCCACAACTCTGCCTTCCGATTGCTTGTGGTTTTCCATAACAATATCTCTCTGTTCCAAAGAGGCGTTTCCTTGATGACGAGTGAAGACCACACTTATCTGTGGGTGTAGGGACAAATATTTAGAATGTACTTAGTGATTATGCTGGTTTAGTAAAGCAGTGGTTATAGATTCTCCCCAAGATCCATGACTTCACTAGCTCTGAGGATTTGGCTAGGTTTCCAGTAGCAAGAACGATTTCTCTCTTGTTGAGTGGGTTTTAAGTTCACCTACAGAGATGGCCACTGCCAAAGTATGGTGCATGTCACTACTGTACCCGTAGGCTATCCTGTCATTCTGGCCATTGTTGTGGTTCACAGGCATCACAGTTGGGTAAGATTTTTTGCTTCATTCCCTTCTTTGTAAGCTTGTCTGGTACTGTAAAAGCTAGTCTTCAGAGAGGAGGCTTTTAAATAAGTTCCAGAACAGACATTTCTGGGTCCTGTGTCTGAAGTGCATGGTGTCTTCAGTAAGGTGGACTTACCTTCACCTCTGGGGACATGGAGCAACCAAAGGCAATAACAGTAGCTGTTATGTTTGGGGATTCTCTTGGACAACCCTGACCAAAAACTCAAAGGAGGGCTTCTCATGCCTGGTGTTAGGGTTTTTTGTTACCTAGTCTTTGTCTTATGCAGGGAGCATTGCAGACCAGATGGGAAATTTTCATTTAAGTTGTATATCTACAGTTATACACAGATTTACATGTATTGCAGGTATTTTTATGTAGATGTTAGTGTTACGATGCTTTATGGCTTTTTAAGACACCCTTACTGTTTTTTTATTCCCCTCTCTCCTTCTGTGTTTATCTCCCTCCTCCCTCCCTGGGTATGGTACCTCCAGCTAAACTGCAAGCTGCTTGAAGTCTGGGATCATTGCGAAGGTTTAACTCACATTCTACTTTCTAGCACATTGTTAGAGATACATCCTGTAAGTCTTTACGACAACTGTTAGCGCTTCAACGCACCCACTCACTTATTACAGACATATGAGAGACGGAGATAAAGCAAACTCACCCCCACCGAAGCTTTTGCAGAGATAAGCGTTTGTAACATGGGCTGTATCTCCTCAAAACTGTTCAAATTCAGGGTTTTTTCCCCCAGACTGAATAAAAAGGGGGAAAAGCCAGGTGAATGTAAGGGTTCGTTTCTTTTTTTTATCATTTTTTATTTTAATTTTAAATAGCTTGTTTTACATATCAATCCCAGTTCCCTCTCCCTCCCCTCCTCCCGTACTCCCCTTTACCCCCCACCCTCCCACCCTATTGCCAAATCCTTCCACATAGGGGATATCTAGAGTCTGTCATTTCACTTTGGGTAGGGTCCAGGCACTCCTCTAAGAGTCCAGGCTGAGAGAGCATCCCTCTTTGTGCTATAGGCACACGATGACTGTTTGTATTCCAGGGATAGACACTGATCCACAGCTCAGGGCCCCATAGGTTGCCCAGGCCTTCTCGCTGACACTCACATTTGGGGGGTCCAGATCAGTCCCATGCTGGCCTCCCCACTGTCAGTCTGGGGTCCAAGAGCTCTCCCCTGTTCAGATCAGCTGTCTCTGCTGGTTTCGCCAGCCCATTCTTTGCCAATTTGCTCATCACTCCTCTCTCTCTGCCACTGGGTTCCTTGGGTTCAGTTCAGTGATTAATTGTGTGTTTGCCTCTGCTTCCATCAGTCACTGGATGAAGGCTCCCGGATGGTTATAGACATCAAGTTCATTATCAGGAATGGGCATTTGAGGTGGTCTCTCCACTATTGCTTAGCTTGCCAACTGGTGTTATCCCTTTAGATCACTCAAGGTCACTCTGGTGCCTGATCTGTATTTGATCCTATGATTCCCTCTTCCCCCTATTCTACCCCCACCCCCTCAACTTCCTGTTCCCCCATGACCAACTCTCTTCCTCTTCTCCCCCTCTCTTCTTCCCAGGTCCCACTCCCCCCCACCCTTCGCAGTGTTCCCCATCCATTCAGAGGATCTTGTCTCAATCCTCTTCTCTTGGGTACTATGCATATATGCATATCTTTTACGTTCTTTCCTGTTTCTCAGACTCTCTGTCAGTGGAAGTGCAGACTAGCACTATCCTGATCCATGTCTAACATCCATATATGAGTGAGTACATACCATGTTTGTCTTTTTGCGACTGGGTTACCTCACTCAAAATGGTTTCTTCCAGTGCTATCCATTTACCTGCGAATTTCAAGATTCCATCATTTTTTTCTGCTGAGTAATACTCCATTGTATAAATGTACCACATTTTCTCTAGCCACTCTTCAGTTGAGGGGCATCTAGGTTGCTTCCAGGTTCTGGCTATTACAAATAATGCTGCTATGAACATAGTGGAGCAGATGCCCTTGTTGTATGAATTTGCCTCATTTGGATATATGCCTAAGAGTGGAATTGCTGGGTCTAGTGGTAGATTAATTCCCATTTTCCTGAGGAATCTCCATACTGATTTCCAAAGAGGCTGTATGAGTCGGCACTCCCACCAGCAGTGGAGGAGTGTTCCTCTCTCTCCACATCCTCTCCAGCATAAATTGTCTTCGGTGTTTTTGATTTTAGCCATTCTGACAGGAGTAAGATGGTATCTCAGAGTTGTTTTGATTTGCATTTCCCTCATGGCTAAGGATGTTGAGCACTTTCTTAAGTGGCTCTTGGCCATTTTAGCCTCCTCTATTGAGAATTCTCTATTTAGTTCTGTACCCCACCTTTTAATTGGATCCTTTGGTGTTTTGGAGACTTGTTTCTTGAGTTCTTTGTAAATTTTGGAGATTAGCCCTCTGTCAGATGTAGGGTTAGTGAATATCTTTTCCCATTCTGTGCCCTGCCTTTTTGTCTTTTTGACTGTGTCCTTTGCCTTACAGAAGCTTCCAGGTCAGACCAGAAAATGGAGACCCAGGCAGTCCTCGTGCCTCCGTGCTCTCTCATGCCTTCCTCGTTGTAAGGACAGAACCCTTCCAAACTGTGAGCTAAAGTGAACCTTCCCTTTCCTTGGTTGCTTTTGTCAGACATTTTTGTCACAACAGCAAAATAGTAAATAATACCGCGTGAATTTTAGTAATTGCACATGCATGTGACTGCATCTGTGTGGGTACGATCTCTGTTCAAATTTCCCATTGTAAACTCTTTTGGACGGGCGTGTAGTCACAGATTGCATCTGTTCAAATTTCCCATTGTAAACTCTTTTGGATGGGAGTGTAGTCACAGATCGCATTCCTTGTTGGCATACTCAAAGATTCCCATGCCTTCATACATAGAGTTTATAATCATGTTATGTTATACGGCGAGCCAAGTTTCCGGATAAAATAACATTGTTAACCTTGTGATGGGAAGATAATCATGGATTATATGAATAAATCCAGTGTAATCCAAAGGACTCAGGTGAGTTAAAAATAGAAGAATCAGAACAAACACAAGTGTGGCAATGCATGACCAGTGTCCCAGCTACTTGGGAAGTTGATGCAAAGGACTCTCTTGGATCTCCAGGAGTTTGAAAAAAGCCTTTACAATATAATAAGACCTCCATCTCAAAAACTGAGACAGAGAGACAGAGACAGCGAGAGAGAGAGAGAGAGAGAGAGACAGAGACAGAGACAGAGACAGAGACAGAAACAGAGAGACAGAGAGACAGAGAGTCAGAATAAGAGAGATAGCATTTATGAGAAAGGTATGATCAACTGGCTTTGAAAATGGAAAAATGGGACTGGGGGTAGAAGCCAAGGCATACAGTAACCCCCGCCCCATCCCTGAGACAAGCAGAGAGCATTCTTTCTCTCCTGGCCTCCAGAAGGATTGCGCCTTATTTAACCTCTAAGACTCGTATTGGAATTTGAACCCCCAGAACTTAAGATGACAAATTTGCATTGCTTTACCCCATTAACTTGCAGTAATAAAGTATAATATAATGATGATCTACCCCTATGAACACAGCCAAGTACTTCCAAAACTGGATAAAAGCAGCCAGCATATGTGTGTGTGTGTGTGTGTGTGTGTTCATGTGTGTGCAAATGCGTGTGCACATGGAGGACAGAGGTCAACATCAACTTTCTCAATCACTCTTCACCAGATCTTTTGAGACAGGGCCTCACTGCACTGGGAGCTTAACAGCTTGTTAGAATGAGCAGAAAGACCCACTGAGATCTTTCCAGGAAAAGGAGGTACAACCACATCCTTCTGTCTCCACCCCTTGGCCCTGGGGTTGCAGGCACACACCACCAAGCCTGGGTTTTTATACGGGTGGTAGTAAGGAAACACAGATCTGGTGCTTGTGAAATAGCATGTTACCAGCTGAGCTGTCTCCCCAGCCCCAGCCAGGGTTTTTTAAATGACCCCATCTCACAACTCATTAAAACAGAAGTTTTCAGTCTTTTGTTTTGGGTGAATAAATGTATTAATTGCATTTTATTCACTTGTGGTAATACTTCCAGTTTTTCTAATGGTGATTAACTTTTAAAAGCAACAAAATAGCAATGATTTAAAGGATGACTAAGCAATGACTAAACTCTGCCTCAAAGTGTTTGTACAGATACAAAAAGGAAAATAATTTTTCAGAGAACAACTATTCTGAAGACCACAAACAAACAAACAAACCAAAAAATGTTTTTAAAAAACCTGCATCTAAGTTCACAGTGTATTATTAATGATATGTATTTTATTCTATTATGAAAGAAGATATATTCCCATCTATCCCATGGCACTCCTGTTGTGATAAAATAGCCTGAGGGAAAAAAACAAGTTAGAGGAGAAATTTTATTCAGCATACAATTCCAGGCCAGAGACCATCATTTCAGGAAAGTCGAGGCTGGAATTCAAGCACCTAGTCACATCTGCTTGCAATCAAGAGAAACAGGAGAATATATGCATCCTTGTATGCTTGTTAGGTTTCTCCTTCCTTGCACTGTTCAGAACCCTATGCCTAGGGAATGTCGTCACCCACAGTGGCTTGGGTCTTCTCACACCAATTATCAGTTAAGATAATCCCCCACAGATACCCACACAGACTAAACTTATCTAGACTAGAAGATTCCCCACTAAGACTCTAAAGCTGTAGCAAGTTGACAGAACTAACAAGCACATCATGTAAATACTCAGGATATGATCATTTTCAAAGATTTTTCCATGATCATTTATATATAAAGAGTTTAAGACAGAGAACTCAATTTTACATGAGATATGTATTTCTGCTTTCATGGCCAGTGTTGGAAAAATGTTTTCCAAAGCTATTTGAAAATAGATACAAGCATTCCTCTAAGATGGCAAATTGATACATTTGTATTGATAATATCTTTCTAGATAATCCAGGATAATCTTGTCTAGTTCACTAAACACAACTGCCAAGACATTTTACCATATAAGGTACTGTTTAGAAGAGTCAAGGAACCAGATATTATGTATTTGATTTTGATTATTTAGCCTAATAAAATCCCTGTTTTAATTAAAACAGAAAAATCAGAACAGGTGTCATCACTAAAAATAGAAGACTAAAGAAGTCCAAAATTCTATCCCTCCAAAAAGCAATGAATATTGCATCCAAAAAATACCAGAATTCCTTGGTTTGAAGGCTAGAATCTAGTTTTAAATGCATGAGTAAGGAGCTACATAATGAAAACAAAAGCTACAACATTTGGGGATTTAAGGACATCTTTGGCAAGTAATTGGCTAATAAAACAAAGACTTTCATGGTCATGCACAATGAAGAACACAGCTATGACAACACAGACTGTGAAAGTCACTGAACAGACAACAGCAATGCCCAGAGGAAAGTAAGTGACTCCAGAGTTTTCATAATGCATTGCTAAAACACTATGCTTTTCACAAAAAAAATAACGTATGAAAAGAAATAATAAATAATAAAATAGGACTTGGAGATGGAAAGTTGGTTCCTGTTGATCTGGTGCCCTTTACTGGGCTTCTCAGGCACAGGCATACATATAGTACACACACACACACACACACACACACACATACACACACACACACAGCACAGCACACAGCACCTGTAAAACTCCCATATATACAACTTTGTTAAAAAATTGAAAAGACAAGAAGACTCACAACTGGAAAAGTGATGAAGAGGCGCTGTCCTCAGAAAATCTCACACAACACCCATAATCAAACTCTCAATAGAAAAGGAAGCTAGGTGGGAGTGGGGCTCTTTCTACAGCAGGAAGTTTCAATGAAACTCACAAATGATTTCTCCTTGGAAACTCCTGGCCCTAGAACAGAATGAGCTGAGGGTTTTGAGTACTGTAACAAAATGTTGCCCCAGAATTCTCTATGAAAACTATTCTTTAAAAAAAAAAAGCAAGAACAAATCAAAACAAGAAATACTAATGAATGCCCTCAAGATGAAGTAAAAGGTCAATAAGCAACTCAAATACTTAATTTTTTAACATGAGTAAAGCTAACTACACAGTTAAAAGAAAACACCTAGTATTGCTGAATTTTGACCTAGTACATTGCTTAACAACAGTTCTCCAGTGAGACAGGACCAATATGAAGCATAGAAAGAGACAAGAGGGATTTATTGGTCTACTAGGTCATTTGAGTATAAAAATTCAAAAGTCCAATGATGGGCTACATCCATACTTTAGAACCATGGGAACTAGCAGCACAGTTCAGTCCAAGACTACAGGAATCCAAACTTAGGAAGCCAATGATATATCTCTTGGTTCACATCTAACGGTTCAAGACCCTATGGATTCTCTAGCAAGAATTACAGAGTTCAAAAATCAAAATCTCCTAAAGTTCTACCATACAAAAGGAGGAAAAGGTAGGAGTCCCAGTTTTTTTGGTTTTTTAGGGGTTTCTTTAAACAGCAAAAGATCCCTTCTTTCTTTAGATTCCACCAAGTCCCACATTGATTGACTTGTATACTTACATTGGAGGTGGAGATTCTTCATTCAATCTATTGACTCACTTGCTAATTCCCCAACATCAACACAGCCTGGCAAACACATGGGTTGGTTCCCCTTTCAACAGAAGAGGTGTATAGCATCTACAAAGGCATTGAGAATAATTACTGTGATAACTGGGAAGAAATGATGCTTTACTAGTTAACTGCATAGCCTTTAATGTAATCAAGTTGATATCCAAAACCAGTTGGTTGACATTCTGTCACTGTAACAAATACCCGAGATAACTCACTTATAACTCACTTATTTGGCCCATGGCCCCAGAGGTTCCAATCTATCATCTTTGGGTCCTGGGACACAACAGCACATCTTTCTAGGAAGCAAAAAAAAAAGGGGGTCAATGTCCCAATGTCTTCATCAAAGACATACCTCAGAAAGTCCTCACCGCCCTCCACATGGCCCCACCTCTAAAAAACTATACCAACTCCCAACAATGCCATGGGCTGAAACCCAGGTTTCAATAATAGGCTGTTGGGAAACGTTTATCCAAACCCATGTTCCGCTGATGTAAAGTAGCCAGAATATATAAATGAAAGAGACAGAAAGCAGAAACTTGGCAAAATGATCACAGCTTCTTTTAGAGGTAGGAAAATGTTCCAGAGTTGGACAGGGGTGGTGACTGTACACACCATGATTGTGCTGATGCCAGTGGGTCATTATCTTAAATCACTACATGATGGCACATCATGTGAACTCTACTTCAATAAAAATGAAAACAATTAAAAGTAAGAAACTCCACCTCATCATTGAGGAAGCCAATGCCTAAAGAGATAGAAAGACAACTGACCAGGGTCGTAAGACGCTGGTTTCTAGGGGTGGTCTTACTTGGCACCCTAGAACTAACTTGCACTTCCCAGGTGACTGCAGAAGTATACAGGCAGGGTTTTTCCAATCCTGGAATGTTGTGTGGTGGAGTTAAAGGTCCCACAGTGAAGCATAACTTGGGGGACAGCTTCCTTTCAACACTCATGGTAGCAGCTAGAGAAAAAGATCTGCCATCTCCCCAGACCCAAACTTTATGACTGTCTTCAAGCACAGCCTCACCTGGCTCACTTCAGCTACACAGACTCACCCCACCCAGCTGTAACACGAGTCCTAATGGTCCTAATAATAAAAGCCCAGAGTCAGATACAGAGGGAAATGCTGAGAGATCAGACAAAGGAGCAAAGCCACAACCACCTTACCCACTCAACTTCCCAGCCAAAATGAGAGTGAGCTCCTGTCTCTTCCCATCTTATCACTTCCTCTCTCTACCCAGCTACATCCCTTCCTGTCTCCACCTCCTCAGTGCTGGGATTAAAGCTGTGTTGCTCCAAGTACTGGGATCACCTTTGTGTGAGCTCTGTTTCTCTTTGAGACTGGATCAATTTTGAGCACCCCAGGGCGGCCTTGAACTAACAGAGATCCATCTGCCACCACTGTCTGGCCTCTGAGGCTAACTAGTATGGTTAGCTTTGCAATCTGCTCTTCAGGCAAACCTTGTTAGATCATAAACAAAATATCGCCACACCAAGCATCTGTTGTATCTCCAGGAGAAATGTATCCAGCAGTATTGGCCTATTCTTATTTCTCTTATTTCTGCCAATATAACACTGGAGATATGGGGACATACCCTTCAGAAGATTAGCTACTGCTCAATAAACTTTCTAGCACTCACAGGTAACTCCACAGTAGAAGTGGATTCACCAAGATTAACTGTATTCCTACTCTGCCAAAGGCATCAAAACCAGGAGTTATGACTTCACAGCACTTGGAATCACAGGGCACCTGGATGGACTCCTTTTTAACTCTTCTTTTCCCACAAGTGAATTTCTCAGCTTTGTACTGTGTAAACTTAAAACAGTATTATAATCATAGTAACACATGCATGTTGGTTTGAATGAATGTTGGTCTGTATGTTGTTTGAATGGTTGGCTAAAAGTTGGCAGAACCATTTGGGAAGGATTAGGAGGTGTGGCCTTGTTGGAGGAGGTGTGTCACTGGGGTGGGCTTTGAGGTTTGAAAAGCCTGTGACATTCCCAGTTATCTCTGTGTGCATTGTGGTGGTTGTCTCAGCATGTAAGGTCTCAGCTACTACCCCAACACTATGCCTTCTTACCTCCAGCCATGCTCCCAGCCATGATCATGGAATCACCCTCTGAAACTGTAAGGAATCTCCCAGGTAGATGCTTCTTTTATAAATTGTGTTGATCACAGTGTCCCTTCATAGCAACAGAACAGTAACTAAGACAGCGTAAGATGAAACCAAGTTAAGGGAAAGCAGAGAGTCAAATTTATTTTGCAGCAGATGAAGGCTGCCATGTTATGTATGCAGCCTTCATTTTGCAAAGCTGTTTATGGAAACCTCACATCTTATAAGGATTGATGGGGGAAGTCCTGTGTATATGTCAATAAAGCACTGTTGGCCAATAGGGAAGCAATATAGGTGGGACTAGGAGTCCAGGAGGACTCTGGGTAGGAGAAACACAGGAGAGTCAAGATGTAACACCATGGGGTAAGAAGCCCGCAAGCAAGGCCAACAGCTTCATAATTAACATAGCCTCCTGTGTGTTTATTTGGGAATCAGTCTGGCAGGAAGGCTTCTCTTTACAAAGCATTGCTTTGTGTCATTTGGAGTCACCAAGGTCAAACTGCCCAAAGTTAACAGCTATAGGAACAGAAACTCAGGGGGACGAAGATAAGCCTTGAGGATGGTTTTCAGTTACTCGTTATGATAATAAAAAAGGGATATAATTCCTTTCCCCCACAACCAACTGGCCACTTCCACCACCCTCACCCAACAGGAGGGTCCATGTAAGGAGATTAAGAAGCTGCTGCCTCCTGGGCTCAGGAAGACCCCTGCCGATGCCACATTTCTTTCATTGGTATTTCTTCTCTTCCCTGGACAATCTAAGTAAGGTTCCTGGTCTGTTTTAGGTTGCTTTGTGTTTTGTGTTGCCTTTTTACTTTTTTGCTTTGATATATAGCTATTGTAAGTGGAAAGTAAACAGAAAGATAGTTCAACCATACATTTAAAACTTTCCTGGAGTCTAATGAAAGTACTTCTCATAGATGGTACATGCAGCACTTGCATAAGAATTACCTCCATTGCTTACTAAATCTGCGCTCCAGGGGGTTGTGCAGCCTATTAATCAGAAACTTCAGACTCTGGGATCTGCACATTTGTTCTACTTCACAGATTATCCATTGCACAATGAAGCTTTAAACTCCAGCAGAAGGCGTATAAAATATTTTCAAGCATACTTCTTTCTGTCCCCCAAACCATCCGTCTGAGTCATAGAAATAGTTTTTGGACAACAGAGATCATATTATCCCTCATCAATGCATTGTCTAAAATACCTTTGCTAAGCAATGTGTCCATCATCAGGTAGGATGACAATTTGATAAGACAAAATGAGCATAACAGATATCCAATAAATGTTTGTTGAATGAGCAAATAATGAAACCAAAAGAACATTCAATCTTATGAACGAGATTCTTTCAATCATGGTTTTCTCTTATATCAGAAAACTCATATATTAGTAATTTTCTGGTCAGTGATTTGATCTAACACATTCCTCAGGTATTTACCTCATAACCATCTACTTGCTTCAAAAAGGACTTCTAAATGTATAGTGTCATCCAGCCACTGGTGTCTCAAGTGACTTCCTAGTTAAAGTATAAAGCACAGTGAATAGTACAATCTATTTCCCCAAAGGAAATTCACAATAGATAAAATATTTAACATCTCACAAAATGATGCTCCCTTGCTGACTGCATTGGAAGTTGTAGCCGTTGCTTTCCATAAAAATTTTTAAAGGGGCTCCTCTCTGTATCAAATGACGTCTTCTCAGAGAAGAACCAATCAGTCTCCATTACTGGCCATGTTCAATGCAACAGGCATGGTGTGTCTGCAAAAATGTAGTGCCAGAATAAGAGGGGTACACAAGATACCCAAGTTCCCAGAGAACCCACCGACCTACAGGCTCAGCACGTCTTCACCTGAACAAGGTATCTCTTCCCCAAGAATGAATGAATTTTAAACCATTTGCTAAAATAAAAAAGCAACCCATCTAAAGCATTAACTGAGCAGAAGAGACAAATGCTCTTTAGCTGACCTGAGCTCCAAAGTCAGACACAATGGCTGTCAGATTGTGAGGAGCTGCACACGTGAGTCACTGACTGGGCCTTCTGAGTCATTCTTACTGTAACAAGTTTCTCTAGAATGTGATACATCTTAGTTTGCTTGAGTCGTGTAACAATACTACTACTCTTAGGATGATGTTCAAAGACACAGCGTTCTAGACAAAGTATCCCTAAAAGAACTTAGTCCCCTGGAGTAAACAATTTTAGCTTTTTTTTTCAGGCAACAGTTTAGTCTAAAACATCTCTACTTATAAACATATACAAATACTCCTCTCGGGTTCATCTTATTCTTCCTTCGCTCCTGATATAACTCTTTCCACATCTGGAGTTTCCACGGCCACCCCTTCTGACAGAACTTGTTCTTTGAGGACACTCATGCTCTTGCCCTGAAGCCTGCTCTGTTGCAGAACGAGTTCTAATCAGGGGAAGCCTGGGCTTGAGCTGCCGGTGGTGTGGGGGTGCAGCCTAGCAGGGTACAGCCAGGGGTTTAAACAGGTGAAGATCAAAGTCAAGTAAGTCACAAGGGGACATTAGTAAGAGCCGGGGTGAACTCAAGACACTTTTCTCAGCAAGTGGTCAGCCCTGGAGTCAGAAGTGAGGATTAGGGACAGTGTCCAAAGGGTGTAGTTGCCCATGTTTCTTCTTTCTCCCCTTACTTCATGAGCAGTGTAGATCTACAGAGATGAGTAGACGTGCAACAGGAGAGCAGCCACTGAAAGAGCAGCCACGCAGGCCTGGGGAAGTGTGGGTATAGCATCTGTGAGCTGGAGCTTAGGTCCCGTTGTCGCCCACCTTGTGCTGGGGACGTTGCGCTGACAAGGGGGTTGGTTACAGGTTTAGAGACAGATGTCTTTCTCTTCCTAGTCTGTCTTCCCTGGGCTCTGAACCTCGCAATGACCCACTCCCACGGATTCTCAGAATCCCTCCACACTCACTAACCCTCCACATCTGCCTAGGGGCCTGTTACTCTGGCTCCTCTCTGTAGGGGAAGAGGTGTGGGAGGGGAAACTCTCTTCAGTGTTCCTGAATCTCCTAGAAAGCAGATTTTCAGTGGCACTAATGTCAGACAATTGCCTTGGAGATTTCTGCAGTGTGTTTTCTGTCACAGAACTAAAGGAAGAGAGGAAGCACAGACTATGGGATCATTAAATCCTACTCCCCTCCTCAGAGGCACAAACCGAGACACCAGGTGGGTAAGTGACCTAGCTGGTCACATAGCTTAGTGGTACAGAGTTAGGTACAGACTCCAAGTCTGTTGATTCTTCCTCCAGTGTGCTTAATGCTGCGTAGACCTAGGCCGTTTTCAACTAGAGAGTTAAACATTAAGTGTATCGTTCTTGCCAATTTATGTAATTGAATGTAAAAGACAAAATGATTCAAGGGACTGGAGAGATGGACTAGTACTTAAGAGCACTGACTGCTCTTTTAGAAGAGCCTGACTCAATTCCTGGCACCCACATGGCAACTCTTAACTACCTGTAACTCCAGTTCCAGGGAATCCAATTCCCTTGTCTGGCCTCCATGGGCACCAGGTATGCAAGTGGTACATAGATAGACCTGCAGACAGATACTCACATACATAACATTTTTAATTAACTTAAACATTTTTATAGCTGGTCATGATAAATGTCACAAATTTTTATATAGTACCTAAGACAAATTATCAATAAAAATTATGGAGATCAAACAAGAATAATTGATTACAGGATAACTGGCTACAACAAGCCAACTAATGAGAAATAATGCAAATGCAGCCAAGGACATGTGACCTGAATCTAGTAATATTACACAAATCTAAATGGAAGGCCATTATTTCAATCATCAGCCTCTGGACTTCAAGTTTTAAGATCCCGAAAGTGAAGGAAGGCTGAGTAGCTCCTCAAAATGAAGAACACGCAACATCCATGGCAGCCTCGTTGGGAATCTGCTCTCTTCATCTGGAGGTTTTTGATAATGAGACAAATGATAAAGTGTGAATCAGCCCTGAAGACTGGGTAAAAGAGATGTCATGGGGAAGGTCCCGATGTCATATGGAGACTGTGTGTGGAAATATTGCTAACACTAGTTCAGAAGCAGCGGGAAATCAGTGTCATTTGGAAGAAAACCTCTGTACTGTGCTCGCTACTTTGCTGTAAGATTGTGATTGGGTCCAAAATAATTTGTCTAGTTTTTCATTTTGTTTTTATTTTAATTCATTTAAAGAAATGCCTCTACTTTGAGGTCTAGAAAGTGCCAGGTTCATCATCATCACTATCTTCTGTAAAACAGTCTGAAATCTCTTCTTCCTCAGTCCTATTAGAGCTTAATAGGCCCTAATCCAGAGCCATGTCTCTTATGAAAGAGGTCCCATGTAATTTGAACCCTTATGAACGAGGCCCCATGTACAGTGCATCCTCCATCAATAGAATCTAAGCTTATCACTGATCCTTCCTCCGTAGCCCTTGCCCTAAGCTCTGTTTATCAGTCATTCCTATTGTAGAGGTTATAGGTGCTTTGCTACTTTGCTACAGAGTTTCTATGAAGCTGCATGTAAAGCTTGGTTATGATAATTGCCACATGGAAACCTTTCCCAAACTTCTACTAGGCCTAAATGTGTAAGAAAAATGAACCCTGAGGTCAAACTCTGGAAGTTCTTGACTCTGCCCTAGCTAAAGTGCTGCCTGGGGTTTCAGTCTTCACCTTGTGTGGATCAGTTCCCTGCCAGCCATGAAGCTTGTAGGGCCCCCGACATGTTCTTCTGTCTCACAAAGCCTTATTTGTTTATTTCCACATTCAATTTGATTAACTCACTGACCAATATTCATCTCCCGGCTACACCTGACCATCTTTAATGTCCTGGATTCTGTGCTGGACTTTACTGTTAAGTAGCAAGTCATTTTCCACCTTTAAGACATCATCTCTTCAACTGCACTATGAATTAAGTGTTCTAGAACATCACTAAAGCATTTCCTACTGTCTACAGAAGAATTTCACAATAACTCATAGAAACAGTTGCCACACAAATCAGTAGTACATCGTGTCTTCTGTCATCATTTCCTAGCGTCTCAAGTTGCTGCATCTGAACTGCCATCTCATCCAACCACGAATTCTAAACTTGGGTTCTAACAGCAGCGTAGAAATGGCTTCATGTCACCGGAGTCAGCTACCAAAAGCACAAGAGTGAGACATGCTCAGTTTAAGACAAGGGTCGTAGTTACAGTGAAGAGTCTAGAGCTGGTCTGATGGAACAAACTAATGTGCGCCTGTGAGTGAAGAGTCTAGAGCTGGTCTAATCGAACAAACTAATGTGCGCCTGTGAACTAAAAGATAGAGGCTGAAGAAAAACAGGAGTTAATTGACTCTCGGAGCTCTGGAGGAACATGAACAAGCTACAGAGAGAGCAGTAGAAATAACGACGAGAGGAACTAGGCCTGGTAACTTACGTCTGTCTTTCCGTCCCACCACAACACAGTAAGCCTGAGTGGTGGGCAGCCTCATTTCATAGAGAAGTGGTGTAGACTCAGAGCAAGTAAGCAAGCTACCATAAAGATACACACCTAACCGAAGACCTAGGATGATCTGTGTATCATCTATATAGCGAAAGACGTTGTGTGCAACATGTATTTGTTGTACACATTGTGGAGTGTTAAACTGAGCTGTGTAGATGCTCAAGAGCCTTGCCCTACAATTTTCTGCACTTCCTCTAAGGAAGAGAAGAGAAGAAATAGCACTTAATGCGGGAATGAACAGGCAGGGTACTAAAGCCATCAGTGGTCTAGTACGAACAAAAGAGGAAACGCCATCCAATCAGCTAAAAGTCAAGGATGAGACTGGGGACTGAGAAAAGGAAAAATGTTTAAAAAGCCCAATGAGACTATGAGACCAGAGAAGAGATCCTGCTGTGAGTGGATAAAAGAATTGCCTAGCAGTTACAATGAGAGTCACAGTGAGCATTCATCACAGGCATGGTAAGAGACAGGCGTCGTGGTTACACACACTTCGCAAGCCCTTCTCAGAAACAGATGATTGACGTCTACCTAGGGAGCTGGAAATGCTTGAGATGACAGTCAGTATCTTAAAGGAATTGGAGGTATTTGAGAATAGCTGAAATAATTGGTCCTTGAGTCCATGCCAAAGTGAAAGGAAAGCAACACTGATGAGTATCTGAGTCATATGAAAGCCACTTTCCCTCCAGGATATAGGGATGTGACATTCATTGTGATCATTTGCTCTTATTTCAATTGTATAAAGCAAGAACTATGTACCTAGCATCTTACTCTCTAGTTGAAAACGGCCTAGGTCTACGCAGCATTAAGCACACTGGAGAAGAATCAACAGATTTGGAGCCAGTCCTAACTCTGTACCACTAAGCTATGTGACCAGCTAGGTCACTTACCCCCTGGTGTATCGGTTTGTGCCTCTGAGGAGGGGAGTAGGATTTAATGATCCCATAGTCTGTGCTTCCTCTCTTCCTTTAGTTCTGTGACAGAAAGCACACTGCAGAAATCTCCAAGGCAACTGTCCGACATTAGCACCACTGAAAATCTGCTTTCTAGGAGATTCAGGAACACTGAAGAGAGTTTCCCCTCCCACACCTCTTCCCCCACAGAGAGGAGCCAGAGTAACAGGGCCCTAGGCAGATGTGGAGGGTTAGTAAGTGTGGAGGGATTCTGAGAATCCAATGGGAGTGGGACATTGCAAGGTTCAGAGACCTGAGATCACAATTTAGAAAAAGAATAAAAACGGTGCTGAGGGTGTGGTTCAGGAAGCACGGTGCTTTCCTAGCATGCGTGACGAAGCCCTGGGTTCAACTGCAGTACCCTATAAACAGGTCATGATAACCCATGCCTCCTTCCTGGTGCTCAGGGGAAGTACAGGCATAGAGACCTAAAATTCAAAGTCATCCACAGCTTCACATGAAGGTGGGTTAAAGGAAGTCCACCAAAATAAAGAATGACAGATATTTATTTGGGAAACACTCACTCCATGATGGCTAATATCCACCACACCCCAAGGCTGGTAACCTTTATCAAGAAGGAAAAAAAGACCAGAAGGCAGGGATGCCAGGAAGGAGGAAGGGAAAGGAGAGGAAAACCTTCCAACTTTTAGGAGACCCTGAAACAAAAAAATACCTGCATTTCTGAATAATGTCTGAAGGAGGAGGAAATAAAGTTTTAAAATCCTGTCAAAGATGTAACCGGAGAAAATGTCTCTCATCTTAAGATACGGATGCCCAGATGTGAGGCCTAAGTTGTCTGCAGGATGTTGGTGGTGTGAATGAAAATGCCCCTCAGTGGACTCACTGGGAGTAGTGTTAGTGACAGCATGGCCTTGTTAGAGTAGGTGCAGCCATGGTAGAGGAAGTATGTCACTAGGGGTGGGTTCTAAGTTTTCAGAATCTCAAGTCAGCGGCTCTCTCTGCAGATCCGGATGTAGAACTCTCAGCTTGCTCTCCAGCACAGTGTCTTCCTGTATGCTCCCCACCATGGTAATAGACTGAAACCTCTGAACTGTAAGCAAGCTCCAATTAAATGTTTTCCTTTATAAGAGCTGCCGTGGTCATGGTGTCTCTTCACAGCAATAGAACATTGACCAAGACAAGAACCCAACTAGGCAGGACCAAGAAAGCTTTTCATCGAGGCACAGTAAAAGCCACCAGAAAAACGCAACTCGATACCACAATGAAAAGTCATTGCAACTTTCAAGGGAGTGGCTGTCGCATCAAAAAACAAAATGCAGACAAGGATGTGTAGACAATGGGAACCCTTACACATTCCCAGTGGGCGTGTAAATTAAAGCAGCTATTAAGGCGAACAATGCAGAGGTTCCTCAGGAAACTAAAACTCTGTGTCTGTCCCACGGCTGTTCCACTTCTGGGAGTACGGCCAAATGAAAACGAACCAGCATACCACAGCAATGCCTGTTTATTACAGTGCTGGCCACACGATAGCCGAGATATGAATCCACCCGGATTCCCACTAACTAATGGGTAAGAAAATGTGTACACACACCCTTTGTGTGTGTGATCCTCAGCTGCCAGAAAAGCTCACCCAAAGTCACCTGTTCAGAGTTGTAGACTCTGAACTCACAGCTGAGCTGATCTCTGTTCCCCGCACCAGACCGGATTCCAGAGTGGGGGAGGGGAGGGGAGCCTTGCAAGTGCTGTTCCGCTGAGATCTTGTTGAGATACTCTGGGAGAAAGCTGATGACTGAGGTCAGTATCTGCATCAAGAGAATAACCTTCTGACCTCCACAGACCTGCCTTAAGTGCAGATTCTCTCCGTCCTCTGCGGGGCCCCGTGAGCGCATGTGGGTTGATAAATATGGGAGCTATTTTCTCTGTGGTCTGCAAACTGAGAAAAAATAGTATGTCACTATCCACATCATTGAAGACCTAATTAATTGCAAGTGGCAGTCCTGACATGAACACGCAGACACACACGCGTGCACGCATGCATGTGCTCACACACACACACTCACACACACACACATACACATTCTCATACACTCACACACACACAAAGAGGTGTTGCATAGTGCTGGAAGAATTTCAAAGCCAAGACATCATATATTTGGTGACCCTGTGAGCTTCAAGAGATGAATTCACAGCTGAGCAGTGAGTGATAAAGGGACTAGGTTGGCAGAGGGGACTTCCAGGGGGCTGTAAAATAATAATAATAACAATAATGGCAACAACAATAATAATAACTCGAGCAAGCGGCCTGATAACACAACACAGGCCAGCAAAGGCTCAACGACCAATCATAAGGACTAGAAGTGATGAACGACAACGGAAACCCCTGAGAACGTGACTCACAGTCTCTAGTCTCCTCCCCGCACATTCCATGTCACTTTGTCGCTGGGTGTCCCAGTACTGTGAATTTTCCAGGCTCTTAAGCTTGTGAGACTCACACTGCCTCCCCCCACATGAGTTAGCCCCCTGGATTAGTTAAGTGAGTCCCAGTGCTCCTCTTTTGTAAAAAGTCCTTTCCTAGGAGACGTCTGTAACCTCAAGAAAGGAAAGCCCACTGAAACCCATCAGTTCCCCCAGTTGAGTTTTTTTTTTCTTTTTTTGGTTTTACAAGACAGGGTTTCTCTGTATTGTTTTGGAGGCTGTCCGTCCAGCCTGGCCTCGAACTCACAGAGATCTGCCTGCCTCTGCCTCCCGAATGCTGGGATTAAAGGCGTGCGCCACCACCGCCCAGCTCAGTTGAGTTTCTACGGCAGGCGGATGACAACCACTCCTCCCTTTCACAAAAGAAGCCTAGACACAGCTAGATCTACTAGATCAATGCGGAGACCTGGGAGGAGAAGAAAAGAAAAGGAGAAAGACGGGGAAGAAGAGGGAGTGGGAAATAGAGGATTTGGAGATGGAAAGGAAGAGTTAAAGGGAAGGACAGGAGAGGAAAGAAGGGTAACAGAAGTGACAGGAAGAGAAAGGCGACATGCGGTGACATATTATTTATGATTTATTGAAGCTTGCCTGAGGATTCAGAAAGAAAAGTCAGCCACAAGCCATAGACGCCAGGCACACACCTTTAATCCCAGCAGCCAGAAGCTAGGAGGTGGTGGTACCTTTAGTCCTAGGATTCCAGGATTAAGAGGCAGACAGATCTCTGTGAGTCCAAGGCCATCCAGACCTACACAAGATTGATCCCATCCTAAAGAGAAACAGCTCACACTAAAAAATGATCTCAGCACCTGGGATCACAGACCTTTAATCCCAACATTAAGGAGGTATGGAGCAAGGTCTCAGTATCAGGCATTAATTCTCTAGCCATGCTGAGAAGAGGCAGCAGGATCAGCCCATTCAGCCTGAGGTAGTGGTAAGAGCTAGTGGTTGACTACTTTGATTTTCTGTTCTTCAGCCTGAAGCTTGAACCCCAATATCAGTCTCTGGGTCATTTATTTTTCATGTTACAAGGACAGGCTGGAGATGTGGTTCAGAAGTTAAGAGCACCAGTTGCTTTTGCAGAAGACCCAGATTAAATTCCCAGAACACACATGGCAGCTCACAACCATCTGTCAGTCCAGTTCATGGAATCTAACACACTCTTCCGGCCTTCACAGGTGCCAGGCACATAAATGGTACACAGAAACACACACCAGCAAAATGCCCACACTAGTACACAGATACACACGCCAGCAAAATACCCACACTAGTACTCAGATACACACGCCAGCAAAATGCCTATGCTAGTACACAGATACACATGCCAGAAAAATGCCCACACTAGTACACAGATACACACGCCAGCAAAATGTCCACACTAGTTCACAGATACACACGCCAGCAAAATGCCCACACTTGAAGGAAGGAAGGAGGGAAGGAAGGAGGGAAGGAAGGAAGGAAGGGAGGGAGGGAGGGAGGGAGGGAGGGGGGAGGGAGGGAACAAAGGTAGAGGAAAGGAACAGGGGAGATGAAGAGAAGAAAAGGGAGAGGCAGAGTGAAAAGGAGGGAAAGAAAGAGAAAGAGAAACAGGACAGAAAAGGGACAAGAGAAGAGAAGAGAGAGAAAACCGACCTCACGTGATTGAGTAGCTTGGTTTTGGAATTCAAATGCATGCATTTCTGATTTCGTTTGTGTGCACAATTTGAATTTAGCTGCTCCTAGATGGCTTTCTGATTTGTCTGCTAAGAAACTAAGTGTGTATCTGGCATTTCACATCTGCTTTGGGAAGCGTATTCTAGTAAACCTCAAAAATGCATCAATTTTTTTTCTTTTTCTTCTGCTATTGTGGTGATGTGGTTTGGACCCTGTGCCTGGGAAAGAGCAAGAACTCGACCAGCTGAGCTGTAAACTAGGCTTAGATGAGCATTCCCAACACCTCACGCTTCACTGTCATTAGAATATTAACCGCTTCACTGCCTCATTTGTATATTCATGGCCGAATTTAAGAGAATATTACTATGCCTTTATTCCAAAGAAGGTCCCAGAAGAAAATTTTTATCTTAGATTCACTTAAGAATACCTTTTGTTTTCCTTTTTGCATTGCATTCCAAAAATCTCTCAAGTAGTGCATGGGAATTTTATAAATCCTCAGTTGGTCTTTTCCATATATGACTATAAACTACTAACTAGTTTTTATCATAAATTATGGAAAGGGCTGACACTCTGCTGTAGAATACACTGCTTTGTTGCATACGTAGGCACAAATCATCTCCAAACAAAATCACTTTCAAATCTAGGGAATTTTTGCTATGCTTCACTTTAAAATGTCCTCAGAACTGGAACATAGCTGTGCTTCAAGCTTCTAGAAAGTAGAAAAGCATAGAGATTTTGCAGCATGTTATAAGCAAGCTTTTAATTCTAAATAATTTAGTCGAACTCAAAAATTCAAATTATTGATAAAAAAGACCTACCACTGCATCATAACAGAAAATGTTGTTGAAACTGATAATTGTTTTATTAATTTGCTGAAAAAGCCCAAGGGGTCCAGAGGGAGGGTTCATCAGGTAAGAGTGCTCGCTGCTCTTTCAGAGACTGGGTTCAGTTCCCAGCACCCACACCATGCTCAAACATCATCTCCTGGTCTCCACAGGCATTTTCATGGACACACAAATAAAAATAAGTCATTTTTAATATTTGTTTTTGTGTGTATAGGAACTGTGCCTGCATGATGTAGGTCTGTGTCCCAAATATGTGCCTGTTACCTACAGAGGCCAGTTGTTAGGGATAATAATAAAGGATTCATTGCATCTTACAATTGACACTTTCAAGTACTGACATCCAAATTCATGCCTGAAAAAGTCCTAAATTAACTTACATTAACTAAATGTTTCTCACAACTTGAAATAAATCCTCATTTGTTAATGCCTGTGTTATTTTGTCTCATTAACTTAAGGACGACACCCTAGGCAATTATGAATATTGATTGCTGAAAATCTTGATGCAGAATGTACTTAAATTACCTCTGGCATGGGCAATGGAATTTGTTGAATCTCCATAAATCAAAATGCTAAGTCCCCTTCTAGAGATTTATTGCAATCCTGTGATTTTGAAGATCTAAGGTGAGAAATAAGCATAGTTGTTTCCAAGTCTTTTCAAATTAAAGAAACTGAAAAAAAATCTGAAGTAAGCAAGTAGGTGTGTGTGTGTGTGTGTGTGTGTGTGAGAGAGAGAGAGAGAGAGAGAGAGAGAGAGAGAGAGAGAGAGAGAGAAGAGGACCTCACCTGCTCAGTTCAGAGGAGTTGGAGTAACTGATTAAACCTCACAGTGACCTGAGATAAGGCTGTCACCACCATCATCACCATCATCGCCATGAAACAGACACAGGGCAGCTCAAATGTAAATGGGTAAGGCTACGTCATAGACAAAAGTCTGAGACCAGTGAAGCATGAATTGAAATGATGCGTGGATATATAGTTCTAAGATACAGAGAAGTTGAGAGCCAACAGAAGCCAAGTGCCACTGGAGGTGATGTCAGTATGGGTGGATAAAGAAAGTCGAGGAAACAGATATCATCTCAAAGATCTCAAAGAAAACAGAGGTAAAATGAAAAGGGTTGTAGATTCCAATGGCTTAGAATTTCAGTATTTGGACAAGGTTTGTTCTCTTTCTAGATGCCTGAGGTAAGACAGGCAAGAGTGAGCAACTTCAGACACCCTTAGACTGATCCGGATGCGTCAGGACCAAAAGGAACTCTTCAAGTCTGGGGTTCAGCCTCTTTGTTTGCATTCATGTTCAAGTCTGAGAATGGAGCTCTGGGTGTGAAACACGTTGGATGCTTCTGGTGCTGGAATTTCAGTGGGATGCTCCTTTACTGTGTGTTCATTTGCAATTTGCCATAATTTACTGAATTGAATGTTAAAATAAGATGATGTCTGCACTTGTCTGCAACAATGGAAAATAAACAGTGTTGTAAGGAGGCGGCAAGAATCCGCCCAGGGCTTTCTCTCCTGATCCTGGCTTCAGATCAATGTCTTCATACTATTGATACAGAAGGCTTTCAACAACAGATGCCAAACAGTCAAAGAAGGAACACAAAATCCAAGATTCGGCCTCAAAGGCCTTATCCATCAAAATCACAAAAACAGCTGCGTTATTACTGCATGCCTAGAGGAGATGGGAATTAATTGCGTCATGAAGGACTTGAAGGATGCACAGATAGTAAGTTCTATAACATCTCCTTTCGATATGTTCAGAACACAGATCTGGGAAAACGGCACTGCACCTAGTGACTCAAGACAAAATCGCTTCTCTGGATGTTCTTTCTGTACTGGGTCAGGTCAGTTCATGTTCTGGCATGCAGTTGTTAATATGTACAATTTTATTTTTATCCTCTAATTGCCAGTAAGGACCAGTTTCCTTTTAATAATTTCATCTCAGATGATTTGTGTTAGCATATTGCCCTTTGGATAGGTTGGGTGGGTGGATGGATGGATGGATGGATGGATGGATGGATGGATGGATGGATGGAAGGAAATAAAGATAGATAATCAATAGATAATTATGTTAAGATGAGAAATATATTATTCACATAGCTGCTCACCTGACGCACTTCTCTTTTGAGACCTCCATATATGATCGCGCTATGTCTATGTCACTCCTGCCCCTCCCATCCCTAACTCCTTCCACGCCCCCTCCCAAGTTCATGAGCTCTTCTTTTTTATCATTATACGTGTGTATGTATACATATATCTGCACAAATGCATACATATGCAAACTACTGAGTTCACTTAGCATTGCTTTTTCCATACATGTATTCAGGACTTGAAACAGGGCAGGCTGTACCAGAGCCTGTCCCCGGCAAAAGCCGATTCTTTCTCTCCCGGCAGCCATTGCCACCTATAGCTAATCATACATGTGTGGAGCCATGTAGAATTTGCCCGTCCATGAGAGCATGCCCTGACACACTTTCATCGTAGCGTTGGGCGCTGCACTTGGTGCTGGAGATTGAAGCCTGAAGTAAGGAGACCTGATTTCTACTTCCTGGAGATCGTGGCCTGGCACGTGATGTGTGCCAAAGGAAGAGGGCGCCCACGGGTTAGCTGTCAAATGAAGCCTGTCGTGTTAATGTGGGGGGACTCGGTGGCTGAAATGCGAGCACCGAGCGCGGGCACGGAGATCAGGTCTAGTAACTAGCCACTGAGCAAAGAGCCATGCAGACTGACATTGAGGAAAACTAGCGATAAGGCAGAAAAATGGGGGGGGCTTGGGGGAGATATTTCCAGATGAGTTTTCACAGCCTGATCAGATGAGGCCCGCTTGCATCGCGTTGGGTTTGCTAACCACGGGTCCAGCTCTGCAGGCTCCGCCCATCTGTGCCACGTCAGCCTTGTTGTGCAAGCAGGAGGGTCTTGGGGCCCCGAGGGAGAGCATGGCAGCCACAGAGGTCACTGGTTTCACTGCTTCCATTTGGGCTCCCGGTGTGGACGTTGCAGATTTGTGCTTCTGTCTCGACATTAAGAAGAGATTTGAAAAACTGATTAAAAAAATTCATATCTCTCATTTTTTATTTTCACTTGCCAGAGAGATAGCTGAAGACACAAAGAAGGCTAAATGAATCGATTTTTTTTAATTCCTTGCTGCCAGAAAAGATACCAACAACTGTTAGCATATAAAACTATTTTTTCCTCGGGGATCTTGAGTCCGATTTGTTTTGCTTTGTTTTCCTTCTAGGCAAAAGGACAGTAACTGTTATTCCACTCATACTATGTAACGAGAGTGGCTTGAATGTCAGTCACTGCTCTGTCACTCCTGGCGAACTAAATATGACTAGCAGGGGCAGGAAAGAAGAAATCCCAAGCAAGCAAAATTTCCCTTGACACCGTGTGACCATGTTCCTAACCTCTGGCTGGGGCTTTGTCCTTAAATACTTGGGAAGAAGTAACACGGGCAAAAGGCAGTCTGCCAGCAATGCAGCCTCATTGCCTCTGGGAGGAGAAGCAGGGAGTGAGGGACTGCGATCACCATAGGGCTGCTCAGCCCGGCCGAGTTTCAGGGCTGGGTTTTGTGATCGCCCACACTCACGGCTGGAGGTCTGCGCTGAAGGATCAGGTGATGACTCCTGAGAAAAGAGGGAGGAGGCAGGAGCACAGCTTGGAAACTTCTCCTCACCTTCTCACCGGCCCGTGCTCTTGAGGCTTGCACTCTCACGGTTCAGGGAGTCTCGGCTTCTCCTCTCACTTTATATCTTCTGCATGTTGGTTTCGCCGCCTTGACAGGACCGAAGAAAGCGTTTCAATTCTTTCTGGAAGCCTTGTTCTTCACACCCTTAAATTATTGTTGACCAGCACCCAAAATACAGTTCCCTCCTGCCCGCTGTCCTCCCTCCCTCCCGGTCCCGTCCTCATTCTGCTGTGGGTTTATTTCCTTCAGGTCAATTATACTGTTCCCGTCTCTCTCAAGTATATTTATTGTGTCTCAAAGAAACTCCCCTCCAAGTTTTATGGCATGCTCAATCTCTTCCAACCTCTCGCCTTAACTGATTCCTGGATGTACCCCAAGTACCTAACCTCCCCTGAAGCCACTCAGTGGGCCGAGACAGAGTTCCCCACATCCCTCAGACTCAGGTATTGCAGTGGACTAATGCTTCCATCCAGAATTTTTGTCCTTCCAGCAAAACAATGTGCGATCCTTTGCAGGTCACATCTGCCTTTTTCCCTCCTCGCTGCTCCTAAGGGGCTGCCGCGCGTCTCTTTAATTAACCAGAGAGACTGGCGACAACCTCAGTCTTTGTCCCGTCATCTTGGGTGATGTTGATGTGTCCGTGTACCTCCCATCCACCATATTGTCCCATGAAGACCTGTCTCAGCACCACACCGCCTCAGCTAACACTGAAGCACGGACGGCGATGATACCATTGGTTCGTTGCCCGTCTAAGATGCTCGCCACAAACCTGAAAATACCGTCAGTATTTTATGCGGTTGTTTTGTTGAGCCCAACAGCATTGTTGGAACAACTCAAGTGCCCTTATTATGTCCATTTCTAAATGAGAAAACAGAAATTTTAAGAGTTTGTGTAACTTTGTTCAAGTTGGTCACCCAGTTCATAACATAAGGGCCCGTATTTGGAGCAGGGGAGATATCCAGTCAGGAAGGAAAGAGAGGACACATTGGAACTCCAAAGTCAAAATTATTTGAGTTTTGATCATATTTTTCTTTTCTTCTTTTCTCTTCCTTTTGGTACTGAAAAAAATGATACAGCAATAATTTTGAAACTTTGGAATCAAAAGCATATTTATAAGCAGTTAAGTTGGCAAAAGAAATGACTGATTTCTAAAAACACAAATCAATCTGTTTTAATCTCTGTTAGAAAACAAGGCAATTGTGCTAGAAACCCCCGTGTTGACAGTTATTACCAGAATATTTATGAAAGCGGGGCAAAGCCAGCCCCAAAGCAGTTATCCCAAGCTCACCAATGTGCTAAAAAAGAAATGTCTTACAAACTTTGGTTCATACTTGTTATGACCAGTGCATTCAAAGATTTTTCCCGTCACATCTAAACTTTAAATACCAAGATAAACGCACAGCAATGCTAGTCATTCACATTTGTGTTCTCACTAAACTTTAAATACCAAGATAAACGCACAGCAATGCTAGTCATTCACATTTGTGTTCTCATTAGCTTCACTTTGAGAACTCTACAAGCACCCCCTGGTATACCACGAAATAGTGTCTCTGCCTCGATATTACCTTTGTTTAGGAGATAATATTTGCTCTTCTCAACAATCTTTTAAATCTCCTATCTACTAGGGCCCAATTCAATGCAAACTCAATCAAGGCAGTATCTAAGTAACAAACACAAAAACTTAGCCTTCTCCCCCCCCCAATCTTTGCACACACAGAGGCTGACATCATTCCTCTTCACTCCCCTTTTCTGCCTAATTAAATCTGAAAGTGCGCATTTCTATGGTTTTCCAATAGTAAAAAGCACCGGAAATTATCAGATTAAAAACTAAGAAATATTCACCTAACCAATGTGATTGAGGAAACGATTTTAACTCGGGTTAAAATTTAAAATTTTAATTGTAAATCTGGTGGGTAAACACATCCTATCTGAAAAAGTAGCCAAATAAAATAGTTTATGAAGGCCTGGCATGGTGGTACACACATTAAATTCTAACACTAGAAAGGGAGAGATAGATGGACCTCTGTGAGTTTGGGGTCAGTCTGGTCTACATAGTGAGTCAGTCATAGGACAGCCAGAGCTGTACAGTGAGACTCTGTCTCAAAAACTAAATAACAATAATAATATTAAATTTATGCGGAATTCCCCATTATGGTGTTCTCATCTTATTGCTCCATGACTACTCTTTTAGGAATTAACAGTTACATAGTGATAGTCTTAACACATCATCAACTTAAGCTCTAACACCCCCACACTCATAATTAAGAGAATTTATTCATTTAATTATCTTTCCATCTTTAATTATCGTCAATTTTAAAACACATGTCCATATCCTACTTTAGCAAATTAAACCTTACGATAGTAACAAAACACAGAGTCAACAGACTGAATTTAGAGCAATTATACTTATTAACAGTAATGTTTTAAAAACCTCTTAATATTTTTGTCAGCCTAAGGCCTCCCGTAATATCTTAAAACCCTTAACAGGCTTGTCATCATAGGTCAGACAGATTCAATAAAGCTTATAAAACTAACGCTAATGTTAATGACTACAAGAAATACTCTTGAGAGGAGAGCGCAGAAGCGTAAGTTATCTCCCTCAACAGCATGTTTCCAACAACACACACCCATCTCACCAATGTGAGTTAAGCACCTAGTGTCTAACAACACACACTTATCTCACCAATGTGAGTTAAGCATCTAGTGTCTACGAGACCCTCTGTACTGGGCACAGGTGTGAAACTGAGTCAGAGAGGACGATCTCACCCCCCTAGTGAGTACTGTTAAGAGCTGCTGTCTTCAGTCGAGACTGTTAAGTTTGCATTGAGCTTTCTTTGTCTTATTCTTTTTTATTATTTTTATTACATTTTAGAAAAGAGCTTGCTTCAGATGTCAATCCTAATTCCCTCTCCCTCCCCTCCTCCACACCTCCTCACCATCCTTCCCAGCCTCCCACCCTATCCCCACTCCCTTCCACATAGGAGGTATCCAGAGTCTGTCATTTCACTCAGGGCAGGGTCCAGGCACTCCCCTAAGAGTACAGGCCGAGAGAACATCCCTCTTTGTGTTATGGGCACATGAAGTCCATTTGTATGTCAGGGATAAACACTGATCCACTGCCCAAGGTCCCATAGGTTGCCCAGGCCTCCTCACTGACTGTGACACTCAGGGGGTCTGGATCAGTCCCATGCTGGCCTCCCAGCTGTCGGTCTGGGGTCCAAGAGCTCCGCCTTGTTCAGATCAGCTGTATCTGCTGGTTTCTCCAGACCATTCTTTGCCCATTTACTCATCACTCCACGCTCTCTGTCATTGGGTTCCAGGGATTCAGTTCAGTTTTTAGCTGTGGGTGTTTGCCTCTGCTTCCATCAGTCACTGGATGAAGGTTCTAGGATGGCATATAAGGTAGACATCATATTCATTATCAGGAATGGGCATTTAAGGTAGTCTCTCCACTATTGCTGAGCTTGCCAGTTGGTGTCATCCTTGTAGATCGCTAGAGGTCTCACTGGTGCCAGATCTCCAAGTCTATGACTCCTTCATTAAGGTATTTCCTATCCTATTCTCCCCCTATTTTACCCCCAACTCAACCTTCCTGTTCCCCCATGACCTACTCCCTCCTCCTCTTCTCCCCCTCTCTTCTTCCCAGCTCTCATTCCCCCCACCCCCACCATGTTCCCAATATGTTCAGGAGATCTTGCCTCATTCCTCTTCTCTGGGGTACCATGTATATCTCTCTTAGGTTCTTTCCCGTTACCCAGAATCTCTGTCAGTGGAATTGCAGACTGGCACTCCCCTGATACATATCTAAAATCCATATATGAGTGAGTACATACCATGCTTGTCTTTTTGTGACTGGGTTACCTCACTCAGGATGGTTTCTTCTAGTGCCATCCATTTGCCTGCTAATTTCAAGTTGCCATTGTTTTTTCCATTGTGTAAATGCACCATATTTTCTCTATCCACTCTTCAGTTGAGTGGCATCTATGTTCTTTCCAGGTTCTGGATATTGCAAACAATGCTGCTATGAACATAATGGAACAGATGTCCTTGTTGTATAAATGCGCATCTTTTGGATATATGCCTAAGTGTGGAATTGCTGAGTCCCATTTTCCTAAGGAATCTCCATACTGATTTCCAAAGTGGGTGTACAAGTTGGCACTCCCACCAGCAGTGGAGGAGTGTTCCCTTCTGTCCACATCCTCTCCAGCATAAATTGTTGGTGGTGTTTTTTATTTTAGCCATTCTGACAGGAGTAAGATGGTATCTCAAAGTTGTTTTGATTTGCATTTCCCTGATGGCTAGGGATGTTGAGAACTTTCTCAAGTGCCTCTCAGCCATTTTAGACTCCTCTATTGAAAATTCTCTGTTTAGCTCTGCAGCCTACTTTTTAATTGCATCCTTTGGTGTTTTGGAGACTTGCTTCTTGAGTTCTTTGTAAATTTTGAAGATCAGCCCTCTGTCAGATATGGGGTTAGTGAATATCTTTTTCCATTCTGTGGACTGCCTTCTTGTCTTCTTGACTGTGTCCTTTGCCTTACAGAAGCTTCTTAGTTTCAGGAGGTCCCATTTATTAATTGTCAATCTCAGTGTCTGTGCTACTGGTGTTATGTTCAGGAAGCAGTCTCCTGTACCAATTTGTTGAAGAATATCTCCCACTTTCTCTTCTAAGAGTTTCAGTGTGGCTGGATTTATGTTGAGGCCTTTGATCCATTTGGACTTAAGTTTTGTGCAAAACGATAGACATGGATCTATCTGTAGTCTTCTACATGCCAGCATCCAGTTGTGCCAGCACCATTTGTTGAAGACGCTTTCTTTTTTCCATTGTATAATTTTAGCTTCTTGGTCAAAAATGAAGTGTTCGTAGGTGTGTGGGTTAAAATCAGGGTTTCCAGTTCGATTCCATTGGTCTGCCTTTCTATTTTTGTGCCAATACCAAGTCCTGTTTCAGGAATATAGCTCTGTAGTAGAACTTGAAGTCAGAGATGATGATGCCTCCAGAAGTTCCTTTAATGTATAAGGTTGTTTTGGCTATCCTGGGTCTTTCATTTTTCCATATAAAGTTGATTATTGTTCTTTCAAGTTCTGTGAAAAATTGTGCCTGAATTTTGATGGGGATTGCATTGAACCTGTAGATTGCTTTTGGCAAGATTGCCATTTTTATTATGTTGATACTACCAGTCCAAGAACATGGGAGATCTTTCCATTTTCTGGTATCCTCTTTGATTTCTTTCTTTAGAGACTCAAAGTTCTTGATATACAGGTCTTTCACTTCTTTAGTTAACATTATCCCCAGATATTTGATGTTGTTTCTGGCTATTGTAAAGGATGATGTTTCTCTGATTTCTTTCTCAATCACTTTATCATCTGTATATAATAGGGCTACTGATTTTTTTTGAGTTAACCTTGTATCCTGCCACTTTGCTGAAGGTGTTATCAGCTCTAGGAGCTCCCTTGCGGAGTTTTTTGGATCACTTATGCAAACTATCATATCATCTGCAAATAGTGAAAGTTTGACTTCTTTTCCTATTTGTATCCCCTTGATCTCCTTTTTTGTCTTATTGCTCTAGCTAGAACTTCAAGTACAATATTGAAGAGATATGGAGAGAGTGGACAGCCTTGTCTTGTTCCTGATTTTAGAGGAATTGTGTTGAGTTTCTCTCCATTTAGTTTGATGTTAGCTTTGCAGTAGATGATGACTAACAGAGAGACCTGCAACTGACCAGTATGGGGTAATCTGAATGGAACACCCTCTCCTCATCCAGAGGCTTGGAGAACAGTGAACTAAAGAGGGTGGAAATTTAGCAAAAAAGGGACTCGTGAGAACTGGCTCCTAGCTAAGTAACTACCAACATTTGATAGATGCTGGGGACGAGTCCATTTTCTTCAGGGGCTTGATGCCTGGCAGGTTGCTTATGTACCACTGGTGGTCCGTGCACATACAAACAGTACGAATTACACTCAGCGGGATATATAAAGAATAGAATATGTGTGTTGAAGAAGGATGTGAGAAAGGAGTCTGGGAGGAGTAGAAGGATAGTAAGGGATAGGTATGAATAAAATGCACTGTATACATTTATAAATTTCTCAAATAGTAAATTTTTAAAAAGAAATTCAAGGTAATAATTACACAATAAATATGAATGGTTCCTTGATAGGTAGTAAAGAAACAGATGTGACAGGAAGAACAGATGTGGCAGGAAGAACAGATGTGGAGGAAAGGACAGATGTGGAGGAAGGACAGATGTGGAGGAAGGACAGATGTTGAGGGAAGGACAGATGTGGAGGAAGAACAGATGTGGAGGAAAGGACAGATGTGGAAGAAAGGACAGATATGGAGGAAAGAACAGATGTGGTTCACAGAGGGACTTCAGAGGGGTCGTAATGTTCCTTTTCTTGACCTGATCAGTGGCTACAAGGGCCTTCATTCATTCACCATACATTTGATTTGTTGAATTTTTAGCTAAACAAATACTTCCGTATTTTCAGTCATTTCTTAGCAAAGATGCACCATAATTTTGATGTAGTCCAAATTCCCGGCACCCGCCTACAAACCAGGTGTGCCTACACAGACATCTGTGACCCTGGTGCTCAGGGGTGAGGACGGGCTTTCTAGGTCTTCCTGTCAGCCAGCCTAGCTGCAGGCTCAGTGAGAAACCCTACCTCAGAGGAACAGGGTGAGGTGATAGGGAGGAACATCAGCATCTCCCTCTGGATGCACACTCACTATGCGTCTATATGACAAATCACACACACTTATGCACACACACATACAGTATACATCTATATGACAAACACACTCGCACACACACATACAGTATACATCTATATGACAAACACAAACACACACAAACACTATACATCTATATAACACACATGTGTGCACACACTCACACACAGTCACTCATGCACGCACACACATACACTATACATCTATATGACACACACTCACACACAATCTCACGTGTGCATGCACATACACACACCAAATATCTATATGACACACACACACATGAGCACACACACACACACACACAAGTATTCAAACATAACGCTATGAGTATCATGTGACTCAATCCCTGGGAAAATAGAAGCCAATAAGGTAAGTGCTAATATTTCTTAGACTTTGACTCCTTTGCTGACCCCCAGCAAAGATGGAATGAAATCTTGAACTGGTTCCAGAACGAGTCACTTTCCCATTGAGGAATGAAAGAAGCTGATTAGCTCAGTGTGCCCACTGTCTTCTTGAGTTGGTCAGGACAGACCAGGCTGCCACAGTAACAAGCAATTCCAGAGTCTGAGACTTCAAACAAGAAAATTCACTCCTGGCTCAAGCTGACGGTTCAGAACTCTTCAGGGCAGATGTTCCCCACATGTTGGTGGCATTCCGGCTGCCTCAGTCAAACGGCACTGTCACCTCAGCATGTCCCCACACCACTGCCATAGTGGAAGAAGAGGACTGAGGAAACACATGCCCCCCCTCCTTCCCACCAGATAATCCCTCATTAGCTGCTGGAGGTCAGATGGCTATACCCAGCTTCATAAGAGCAGAATGTCCCCAAAATATGAACAGAGAAGAGGAAGAGTGTAAGAATCAGATGCCAACACAGAAGGAATGGTCAACATGACTGTTTCCATATCCTATAGCTACAGCATGATCCAACACATAGAGCCCTAACATGTATCCATCCTAAAATACTTTTGTTCTGTTTAGCACGAGGTAAAGATCCAGTACTATGTCATGTTAGGTAATTGTCTGTGACAAGAATGTAATATTTTAGCTATCCAGAATGTTTCCACTAGATTAAGCTGGTCTTCAGAAGCCACTACTTCTTGATCACTCTAAAATAAACCCAAGCACTCACAGCGTAAGAGGCCAGTGCCTTACGGCTTCCAAGGCTGGTGTTTGAGCTCCAGGAACAGCTGTTCCAGTAAAGCAAGGACAACAGAGGCCGAGCTGAGAAACACTGAGCAATAAAGGTTAAAATGTCTGTAGATTAAAATGAAAAAGGATCTACTTTACATTCTAAAATGATTCTGCATGTGTTCTGCTTAGGGGGAGACACGTACCGCGGTCACACGTGTGGAGGTCACAGGACAACTACTGCCCTTTCCTCTTCTAGAACAGTATGTTATGCTGTGTGGGTTCTAGGGACGGAACTCAAGTCACCAAGCTCGGTGGCAAGTGAGCTTACCTACCGAACCACTTCTCCCACCCAAACTGACGCTGTGTACAATACGTATAATATGAAAAGTCATCTGCTGCTCTTATGATGGATTGTTTAGGGGGTGGAACAATGGCTCAGTGGCGTAAGAATCCCATTGCTCTTACAAAGGACCTGGGTTAGGATCGCAGCAGGCAATGCCCAGCTGCCTGTAACTCAAACTTCAGGAGATCCAAAGCCTTCTTCTGGCTTCCAGAGGCACCTGCCTGTATGTAGACACACACACACACACTCACACACACACACACACACACACACACCTGAAAACAAAAACTATAAACCTTTTCAAATACATTATTTAAAATATGCATATTTTAAAGTTAAACTGGGTTTTTTAAAAAATCTTACCTAAAATTTAAGTTTTGACTCATTATATATGAGTCAAAATTATGACTAAGCTCCTTACCATAATATCCAGATACACAGAAAAGAGGTTTTGTAGGGGCTCGGGTGCTATTAATTATTGCTGTTTCCCAACCCCGCCATCCACTCAGCATACCCTCTCAAGTTCTTAAGTAACACTGAAGAGACAACTTGTGCAATCTCCTTTATGAGCTCACTCTCTCTCTTGGCTCCTGAGAGAATGCATGAGGTGGTCCAGGGTGAAAACGGTTCAAATCAAACCCATCTGATGACACTAGCCTGACAGAGCTAACTTGGATGCTACAGGGGAAAACAATCAGGGTTTTACGTAACACACGCTGTTCAGGAAGAGGAAAGGGCAGTGCTCTCGGAACACCACCATGCAGCTTTGCCTTCTGCATCCGTACTGCGCAGGTCAGGTCGCCTTGTCACGTGATCATTCTCATTTGGATACTAAATGTCTGTCCGACATCTCTGCGGAACCCGCACTCCCTTTGACAGGAGATTCCGGGGGAAGACACGGAGAAGGGAGAAGAGAAAGAAGTAAATGGTAACAGCCATTTGAGACATAGCTGTCAACCCGAGCAAAGGCCCACCTGAAGTGTCTTCATTTATAGCCTTATCATTAGATACACACAGAAATTTATTTTCCAAAACAACGAAATTAAAAATATTTCAGCCTCAGCAATGAACTCGCGCAGCGAGCCCCGAAACAAAGCCCAAGCCAACAGATCACCTTGTAGCTCTTTAGAATCGCTCGTGACTTATTTAAGGTGAGAAAGTAAACTCTTTGCATAAATGTCTCTTTGTCCTTTCCCCATTGTCCCTCTGACCAAACAAGATAAATGCTCCTCTCTGCCACAGCTGTCCTGTTGCATCTGCTTCAGGGCAAGTGTGTGCTTCTAACCTGTGCTTCAGTTTAGCCTTGTGATAAGAAAGCCATACCAACCCAAAGACATCAGACCTAAAGTGGATTGGTGTTCTTTCCAGGGCATCAGTGGATTGATGTTCTTTTCAGAGCATTGCTGGGAGACAGCCGATCATCACTCGGTACACGTGAACACACACTACAAAGTCAGTGACCCAGCATCCAGGCTGAACTTGGGATTCTAAACAAGCCACGTAACGTGTTTTTAATTTTGGTCAGCGGAACACAACAGCGTCTCCCTAATGAAGAGCATTTTCTCTGAAACCTATGTGTGGAAACTCAGCACTATGAACCAGTCTGACTCATCGGCTCTTTCTCCCCCCAGAACATTTTTTTTGTAAATGAAGGAAACACTACACATATTCACATACATAATGAGTGGCCAAAAATTTGTCCTGGCCCCGCCAGATACCAGAATGTTTCAAATTAACAGAGTTGGCATGAGACAGTGATCATGCGGAGCACACTGGCCCCCTGTGACCTAACAATTAAATTAATACGACTTGTCCTTTGGCTACAGAAGACGGATACAGTCTGCAGGTCCAGAGATGCAGCAGTAGCCTGGAACAGGCTCCTTTGATCCAGGTTTTCCTAGCAAATACAGCTGTGAAAGATAAACCAGAAGGTAGATCATCCGGAACTCAGACCTGAACCTCATGTAGCCCCTCTGCCTGAGGGCAGCAGGTGGAGATTCAGGCTGCATGGTGAGGAGAAGGATCAGGAGATGAGGACCGAGTAGGGTCTGATCATCAAAGATCATACCATTTCACTCTGTGCCACTTTGACCTTCTTGAAAGTCAGGGTGAGTTTACTGTTGTCTCAAGTTTTAAGTCTCCCTGGGTTAACAGTGCTCTGATTGAGAAACAGGGTGGGTGTTACACTGACTGTCGACTTGACAGGATGTAGAACCTCCTTGGAGACAAATCTACAGACGCGTCTCTGAGAGAGCTTCTATGCTAGGTTGATATGGGAAGACCCACCCTAAATGTGGACGGCATCATTCTGCGGGCCAGGTACCAGTGTTCATCACTCCCTGCTCCCTGACTGTGCGTGCAATGTGATCAGCTCCTTCATGCTCCTGTTGCCATGACTTCCGTGCTGTGATGGACTGTGGGCTAAATAAGCCACTGTTTTCTCAGGTTACTACCACAGGAAACATACCTCTACCTGACATATTGATGCTAAGGCATCCTTCATGGCAATTTGCCAACTGGTCCACAGCCATGGGCATCTTGGGTTCCTAGAAGGGAAGGAAAGAAAGGAAAGGTGGAAGCAAGGAATAACAGCATTTCACATTTGGGAGCACTCTGGTTTTTAGAGTCTTCGTGAGTCTCGTTCTCGTGATATAGTCTACAGAGACGGAACCACTACCTGTAGGTGCGTCTGCGCACTTGCATTCAGGCAACAAAGAATGTGTCAAGCCTTGCTAAGTGCATCGTCACTGGAGGTGTGGAAGGGGCGGAGAACCAGAAGCAGGGGCAGATCTACTGTCAGAGATTTCACTGTGTTGTGGGAGACAAAACTGCAAACACAAGAATTACACAAACGGCTAAATGCTAATGTCTTACTGAAGAAAGAAGAGTTGAAGGTGTGGATTGACAAAGCAGTGCAAAGGGGCTCTTGATTCTAGGACATTTCAGAAGAATCATGCAAGGAGAGTAAGCTGTAGGCAGCTCGGAAAATCCCCAAAAGCCATGTGCTTAGAGCACAGTAAGGAAAGGGCTGTAAGGGCAGAGGTCAGATGGGAAGACAGAGGTCAAAGGGCAGAGCAGAAGGCAGAGAGAAGAGGTGAGAGGGGCAAAAAAAGAGCTCGGAGAGACAGACAGACAGACAGAGCCGGAGAGGCAGCACAAACAGAGCCGGAGAGACAGACAGACAGAGCCGGAGAGACAGACAGACAGAGCCGGAGAGACAGACAGACAGAGCCGGAGAGGCAGCACAGACAGAGCCGGAGAGACAGACAGACAGAGCCGGAGAGGCAGCACAGACATCCGAGGGACAGAGGCTAGGCATCAGGACAGACAGCAGATGGACAGGGGAAGGCTGGGGAGGGCAAGACAGAGGGCAGAGGTGAGAAGAGACCAGAAATAGCAGCACACGCAGAACTTTGAATTTCCCTGGGCTTCGGGAGTTTAGAGGAGAAAGGAATTTCACCCTACTGGCTTCATTCGGAACAGTCCCTCTGCTTGCTGGAGGGCCAAGTGCCATCCTTTGGGGGGTCACATATCAGATACTCTGCGTATCACAGATTCAAGTCGCAATTCATAACAGTAGCAAATTTACAGTTATGAAGCAGCAACGAGATAATTTTAAGGTTGGGATGGATCACAACACGAGGAGTTGTATGGAGAACCAGTGTGCTACAGGGACCGTGAGAACATTAAAGAAACGTCTCACTTGATTCATCCGGAACAGTCCCTCTGCTTTGCTGTGCGGCCGTGAGAACACGTTTGGGGAGGAGACAAGAATTTCCCCAAACGCTAAGCTCACTCCGTAGTGAGCATGTCTGTTCATGGAAGGTAAGCCCCACCACACGCCAAACCCCAGAGAGGAGAAACACGTGCAGGGAAAGGGCTTATTGATTTTTTAATAAACTGACAAGGAAATTTGTTTTCTCCATGTATGGGCCGCTCCTTGTCACTGGAGCAAAATACACCTGAGAGGCACCATAAAAGCAGGATTTATCTCGACTTAGTTTTGAGGTTTCAACCCATGGTGACAGAAATCACAGTGAAGCAAAATTTGTCACCTCCTGGTGGCCAGGATCAGAGCACAAACAACAGACTGGAGGCAGGACATACCCCAAGGGCATGCTACACCCCAGGGGCTCTACCTTCTCCTTCTAGAACCTCCTAGTCCTCCACTCAGCCATGAATTCTTTGGTGGAGAAACCCACTGTGAGGGTTAATGCACCAGTAAGCCAATCACCTTTTAATCGCACCATCAACTGGTGGCCTAGCCTTCAACACTTCGCACCCAAGCCGTAAATACCCTGCAGTTCAAGGAAGACAAAGACAGGGGGAGGGGGGCTCCTCTAACATGGGACACAGAGCAAAGACACCAGCAGTCTGAGCTGCAGGGCCGCTGGTGGGCACCAGAGTGGACACCGGGGCCACTGGCAGGCACGTGAGTAGACGCCAGGGTCATTAGTGGGCACATGAGTGGACACCAGTGGATGGGGCTGGTCAGGGAGTTTGGTCTTAAGCTGGTTGCCCTTCACCAACTATGATGCTTTAAAAGCATTGACCCACAGTTCTGCACTTTTTAGCAGTATTTATAGACTCATTCCCAAGTAGCGTTTTAGATGTAAAATGAAGCTAATCAAGTTTCAAATGTTGAGACGTAACAATGTCTCACGCTCTCTCCCAGACATAAAACACATCCACAATGTATTACTGATTGGTTGGATGGAGCCGTTTAAAGAGGAGCAAAAGGAAAGCAGGGGGGTAGGGAGGGTGCCTTCTTCATAATGTGCACTTAGACAAGCCCAAACCCTTACATGCCCTCCACCAAAAAAAGGCAACTTATTAAAATTAGAAGGTAGCAACAAGAAACTCATATGGGTTAGGAGATCAAGATATTCCACGTAAATGTTTTTTAAGGTTCATCCTAGGATGGTAGAGAACTTATAGTTCATTACACAATCCTTGGGACACGCACATCCAAGTTCAGAATTAAGGCAGTCAGAGCACCGATTAGACGGGGGTGACTGCACACAGATCCCGTCATACAGTTGGTTCCCTGGGAGACTAGAGAGCAAGTTCCGCCTTCCAACTCAGGTCAAGTCCACTCCACTACAGCTGCCCTGGCAGTCACTTTCCTTAGGCCCAGCAGAACTGAGGGAGTCTTGAGCCAGATGTTTCCCCAGGACTGAGGTCACTTCCTGAGATGATTACTCATACAAGAAGTCAGGCTATCAGTTATTGGAAATAACTCAAGACTCTCACTGAAAGAAAGAAAACAACAAGAAGAAAACAAGTAGGCCTTCCTTCAGGAAATTCTCTACAATAAATATTTTTGGTCTAAATCAACCTGTCTTCAGGTAGAGGAAGGTTTTCAATTCATTGACCCGAAATGAAAGCTTCAACAACAACAACAAAAACAAAACAAAAAACCCACAGGGTGCTCAGGGGGACCCATGTGAAGTCAGAGCTACACTGAGCTCCTCTGCTTATCCACACCCTGGAAGCTACCAGGAAAGGAAGCAATGGTGACACACAGCCCAACACTGCTGCAAAACTCAAAACCAGACAAATTCAGTAGGCAAGGTCTTCACCAACTATGATGCTTTAAAAGCACTGATTGACACCCAGTTCTGCACTTTTTAGCCATATTTATAGACTCATTCCCAAGTAGCGTTTTAGATGTAAAATGAAGCTAATCAAGTTTCAAATGACATAACTTTAGAGGCTAGACAGATTATTTAACTTTCTGATACCATTCTCCATGAAATGGAGATAGCAATGCTTACTTTACACGGTGGCTTTCAGAGCATATCCTATCAATGTCCTGGTAGACATGATACTCAGTAGGAGATGCCCATGCCCATCACTAACAGCCATGATTTGTTGACTTACACAGATCTGGCCCATGAGGAGTAGCTGGAAGAACCACCCACATCAGTATGGAGTACCCTAGAAGGAGCGTAGAAACGATCAAAGTCCAGCCTAATGATGCCAGATGTCCCCAGTCACTCTCTCTCCAAGAATGAGACACGATCTGTGGAAACAATAGACCCTATGCCTCTGTACTGCACTCCTGTCCCCGACATCAGCTACCACCGTGAAAACCTTCAAAACGACCAGATTTGAGGTGGAAGCCATCATTTATTTTCTCCCAAGCCTTTGCAATGTTTATTTAAATAGCTAACTTTGACAAGGTCAAAACTGAATCTGAGAAGTCACTCTGGAAAATGTTTGGGTCAGAACGGCAAGAAAACAGGATGCCCTGGGAAGCTGACCCTGAACCATGATACTGGGAAAGACTTGGAGTGGTAGGTTGTCCCAAAGACCTCACAGACCCCAAGCGAAAAGGACCTGTGGGGTCTGTCCTTAACATCCAATATTTCAGGGCACAGGAGTGTGTACAAGTCAAACGATTTCCCCAAGCTCCACCATCCCCGTCTGACTGGCAACTGACCTATTGGCCCACTGGAATATTTACATTTTTTGGTCGTTAGATGCGGTGCGCTGTCTAAAAACTACTACTGTTTGTTCTTCTCCTCACACAGAAGAGCAGGTAAGTGTTGGGCTTACAGGTACCCAGTAAGCTGATGAGCAGACACCAGGGATATTTTCTGTTTTGATATTTGTGTGCCTCCTTGTTTCCAGGAAGGCCTGGATCCCACCTTGCACAGGTTTCTATCATGCAGAGCGTGGAAAACCTTGTAACTGCGGGTTGATCTTGGAAAGACCCTCGCCCCTTTGTCTCTTCTTCTTTATCAAATACCCTTAACTTCTCTGGCAGCCACCATCCTCATATCATTCCTGCAGATGCCCCTGCTGGCAGAACACTCCAGCCTGGGGCCATAAGGAAGGACTCCTCAGTTTAGACCTTCGTGGTTTGGAAGTTCTCCACCCTCCCTTCACGAGCCAATCTGAGCCTCTTTCAAGCTGTATCATTTCTATAAGATCCTCCTCCCACCACACAGGCACAGACACACACACACACCACACACACATGCACGCACACACACACACACACACCACACACACACCACACACACACACACAGACACACGCACACACACATACACACACCACACACACATGCACACACACACACACACAGACACACCACACAGAGAGAGAGAGACACACACACGCACACACACACACGCAGACACACCACACACAGACATGTGCACACACACACAGAGACACACGCACACACACATACACACACACACTAATGAAAGGCAGGTGCAGGACTTCCATTTGGCTCCCCAGTCTTGTAATAGTTGTTGCTGCAGTGTTTTAAGACTGCAGAGCTACTTTTACCCAGGCTGGCCTTGAACTCCTAAGTTTAAGGGATCCTCCTAGCTCAGCCTCCTGCAGAGCAAGGGCTATAAGCATGTGCCACTGTATTCAACTTCATTAGGTAATGTTTGAAAGACTATAGTGACAGGAAAACTAAAAAAAAAAAACAAAAAACAGCAGAAGAAGTACTCATGATATTCACGTACATCAACATGCTAATTCACTAAACCTGCATCCAGTACCCAGCACAAATCAGAAATCAGCAGGGAAGGGAGGATCATGAAGGCAGTGTGTGGGTAAGGCACACACTGTGAGACAATGAACCCAGGGAAGGTCTGCTCTCAGCCAAAGCCCAGCAGTTCTGACCACATTAATGGCGGAAGACATGTTATCACACTGACACCCAGCCCCAGAGTCCCTAACACAGTAAAACAGCAGAGGCCAGTGAGATGGCCCAGTGGGTAAGGAGACTTGCTGCCAAGGTTGGTGACCTGAGTTTACTTCCCCAGAACCCACACGGTGGAAGGAAGGAGCCAACTCCAACCGCTGTCCTCTCAAATCTTCATACATTCTAAGGCACATGCCCACCCCAGCATGCACATACATACATACATACATACATACATACATACATACATACATACACATACATACACGCACAGATACATCCATACACACACACACACGTACATACACACATATATACATACACACACACACACACACACACATACATGCTGTAAAGGGAGTGCTATTAAGAATTAATTGAGCAGATGGGTCTGGAAAGATGGCTCAATAACAGTTCAGAGTGCTTCCTGCTCCTCCAGGGACCTGAGTTAGGTTCCCAGCACCCATATTGGTAGCCCAAAGCCACCTGTAACTCCAGCTCGGGGTAGTCTAATGCCCTCTTCTGGTCTCCTTAAGCACCTGCACACACAGAGCATCTATTCACACACATACACACACTCACATAAAAATAAATCTTTGAGTTTTTTAAAGAAAATTTTATTTTTGGTTTTTACGAGACAGGGTTTCTCTGTATTGTTTTGGAGGCTGTCCGTCCAGCCCGGCCTTGAACTCACAGCGATCCTCCTGCCTCTGCCTCCCGAATGCTGGGATTAAAGGCGTGCGCCACCACCGCCCAGCTTTTAAAGAATTAATTAAAAGGAAAATGATTCCTTGAAAATGGCAAATGTTTTTGCTTTCATTGCCTAATCACAAACAATAATCAATAAACTCAGGGCACTGCAAACAATACCTCAGGCTAGTTATTGACCCAATTAAATATCACCGATGCCTGATAAATACCAAGAGCCAGAAGCACCCTGCCTCCTGCTGAACGGTGTGTGTGGCACACAACACTAACAGCCGTGTCATGGTGATGGGAGTAGCTTGTTCCCAGCAGGGACAAAAATCTCAGGATGTTCTCAAGCTGGAAGTAACTACCAATTCTAATGCCCTAGGCAAACATCTTGGGTTCATTAGAACACAGATCGGCCGGGTTTTGCTCGCCCCCGTGGCAGTGACTGTGTTCCACAGTAGTTCCGTTTATGAGAGCCGCTTGTTTCCAGAGATCCTGTTCCGCAAACCCCTCATTGTGGTCATTTTAGGCAAAGACAGGTGTTTATCCACTTTGTCTTAATCAGACTACCTTCTGGCCACCTGTATGACTTACTGAGCTGCCGTGACCCCCCTGACAACGAGGTCGTCAACGCACCATTAAAATTAAGTAGCGGAACTGAGTGAATGGTTGCAGTGTGTGCCCGCCAGCCAGAGAGCATGCGTTTGGGCTTGGCGGCAGCAGTGAGGACGGAGAGATAGGTGGGAAGTCTGGAAAGACACTTCGTTCGGCAGTGACATCAAAGGCGTTGTCATCAAAGCCTGGAAACATGGATGAGGCACTTTCCACTGCTGGGTGGATTATAGGTTAAAACCAACCAGCCAACCAACCTACAAACAAAAGGCCGACTGTGGAATGAAGATCATCAGTTTAGACTTGGGTTTGTTGATGCCGAAGCTCCCTCCAGAGCCTTAATTTACAATAAAAGTCTCAGCTGAAGACAGTAATGTGGGCAGTAATCCTTTTTGAGTTGGGGGGGACAAAAGAATCAGATGAGAAGAAAACCAAAGATCAAGCCTTGGGGGATTGCCAAGAGAAGAAAGACGACGCGGGGGTGGCTGTTGCTGGAAGGAAGGCCAGGAGTCTGGGTGCCGAGAAGCCTGGGCCAGATAGTCCCAGCTGTCAACTTGACACGACCTAGAACCGTCTGGAGAGGCTCAGTGAGGGTCAGTCTAGATGGGGGTGCTCTGCGGGGTCCCCTTTGCTGCCTTAGTTCGAGTGGGAAGACGCAGTTGGGAAGCAGGCTGCTCTGTTCCCAGGTTAGAATCCTGGGCTGCATAAACGTGGCGAGAGCTAACTGAGCACTAAGCATGCGCATGCGTGCGCAAGGCTCCCTCTGCTCCTAAGTGCGGGCATGCTGTGACCAGAGCTGTTTTACAGTTCCTGCTGCCTTCACTTTCCACAGCGGTGGACAGCGACCTGGAAGAGGCAACAGAGATGAAACCAGGACAAAGCCAAAGAAAAGGGGGAGGGGGAGGGTCAGCGAGCAGTTAGTCAGCTGTACGGATGTGCTCAACGGTCACCTGCGGGAAGGTCTGTGGATGCCTACCAGCCACAACGGTAAGACAAGAAATGGCCTCCGACCAGCCGTGATGGGGCACATCTGTAATCCCAGCACTTGGGAAATAGAGGCTATATCATCCTTAGCTACATAGCAAGTTCAAGGCCAGCCTGAGCTATGCGAGGTCTTTAAAGGTCCATTATACCCCATTGCTCTTTAAAGAGTTATTAAGGACTTTAACTTTGTTTGAGAGATGGGGGAGGGGAGATTGAACAATAGTGAATGAGTCCCTGAGGGACACCAAAGAAAATTATGACAGGACAAGTTAAGGATTACAAATGGGGTGCTCAGGTGTGATATTTAATATTGTCCGCATGATAGAACCCAGAATCCCCTCGCAACCAAGATTCCTGGCACACTGGTAGAGGATTTTCTTAATTAATTAAGGTAAGAAGGGCCACCCAAAATGTTGGTGGGAACATCTCTCGGGCTGGGTTCTGAGCTGAGTAAACAGGAGAGGAACCCAAGCTGTGTTTCACATTTTCTTCTTCCTGGCTTTGGACACAATATGACGGCCACTTTACGCGCCAGCTGCTCACCCTAACAAATGGTCCTCTGAGGGCCATATGCAGAAATAAACCTTTCCCTCCTCAAGTTGCTTTCGACAGGTGCTTTGTCAGGGCGATGATACAGGTAGCTGATAATGTAAGGTAAAAATGCAACGCGCACCATGCGCGGGCTCTTCCATATGGAGAGCAAAGTGACACACTGAGGATAGGAGGAGACTGTTAGGCCAAGAGGCGAGGGGGGCGGAGCAACGCAGAAGCAAAGGCTGCAGAGGCAGGACAGGGAGTCTGACCTCCACAGCGTCAGGAAAAAGCACAAAAGTGCTGTCTTCAGGACGTCCCAGGAGCCCCATCACACGATGTCTGTCTTCCTTACGCTGTTGGTCAGCGGTGGCTTCCCAAGCTCTGGGCAGCTTCGGCAACAGAAACCTGAAGAGTGGACTGGCTTCTTCTGACGCCTTTCCTTTGGGCTTGAAGATGGCCGTGCGTTCACTGTCTCAATGCACCCTTTCCTTCTCTCCTGCCTATCCCTTCTCCTCTCGGGGACACTAGTCACATCCGGTTACTTCATTCTCTGGTGACTTTCACTTTACTCACTCAGCTCCTTAGAGATCTCATTAGTTCAGGATGCAGCTCTGGGCAGTAGAGTGATTTCCTGGCAGAGGTATGGCCCTAGGTTCCATGCCCGGCACTTAAATAAACAAACAATAAACAAATAAATGTTCCATCCCCAAATGCATCCTGAGGCCCTGGGAATTTGTCTTAGTTGGGGTTTTTTTATTGCTGTGAAGAGACACCCTGACCACGGCAACTCTTACAGAGGACAGCAATTACGTGGGGTGGCTCGCTGGCAGTTTCAGAGGTCCTGTCCGTTACCACCGTGAGGAGCATGGCCGCGTGCAGGCAGACTCGGTGCTGGAGTAGTAACTGAGAACCCTACATCTTGCAGACAGCGGGAAGCCAGCTGAGATACTGGGCAGTATTTCCTGAGCACAGAAAACCTCAAAGCCCACCCCCAAGTGACACACTTCCCCTAACAAGGCCATGCCCCCCTCCAGCAAAGCCACACCTCCTAATAGTGCCACTCCCTATGAGATTATGGGGGCCAATGACATTCAACTACCACAGAATTAGTAGGAATTGGGAGGAGCCACATCCCCCTTAACACTTAAGCTACAGAGTCCGAGCAAGCAAGAAATAGCATCATCCAACTAACATTGGGATGAGCGGCGTGGTTGAAATATGCAAGCTTGGAGAGGGGGAAGGGAAGAGAGAGGAGGGGATGGGAGGGGAGAGGACAGGAGAGGAGAGGGGAGGAGAAGAGGGGAGAGGAGGGGAGGGGAGGGAGAAGGGGAATGGAAATATGCAAGCTTGGAGAGGGGGAAGAGAGGAGAGAAGAGGGGATGGGAGGGGAGAGGAGAAGAGAGGAGGGAAGGAGAGGAAAAGGGAGGGGTAAGGAAAGGAAAAGAGAGGAGAGGAGGGGAGGGGAGGGAAGGGGAGGGGGAAGGGAAGGGGGCCCTTGTTTTACTAATGTGCCTTTTGTTTTTCTGCTCTCTGCTCGCTCCCTGCAGCTGTGGCCTGCTGCTGCCCAAGGAAAGGTCTCCCTTTCCTCTCTGAGAACTCCATCGTGTCTCTTCCATAAAAGGGAATCTTCGGAGGGTGAGGCCTGTGCACCTGGACTCAGGAGGGTACCTTTCAGCCCGAGAGTGGGCATGAACTGCCTCTGAGCATTCCCGTGATGCTGCTCTTGTCTCATCACAAACATTTCTTGCAGTCTGGGTTTTCACTATGTTTTCACAGGGTTTTACACACGTGTTGTCATTACCCCAGTTTCACTTCTGTTGCTGTGGGAAAAAAAAAAGAATGCTCTGAGAGAAAGCAACTTGGGAGAGAGTGGGTTGACTGGCCTGACAATTCCAGGTTACATTGCGTGACTGTGGGGAAGTCAAGACGGGGGCTTCGGGTCACTGTCGCACGGTGTCTCAGAGCAGAGAGAGAGAATGGACCCATGCACTAGAGAGCCTAGCACTCAGCTCCTTCTCCTTCCTTCTGTGTAGGCCAGAGCCCAAACCCCGGGCATGGAAACTCCCAGAGTGCGCTGGGTCTTCTCAGAACAATTAGCCTGATTAGGAAAGAAAACCTCCATAGGAATGTCCACAGGTGGACCTGACCCGAGCAGTCCCTCACTGAGACTCTCTTAGGATGAGACTCTAGATTGAGAAAAACCGATCATTAGAACTAAAACACATCACAGGCAAACCAAAAAAAAGTGGAGGGAGTTGGAGATACGGTTGTGCGCAATTAGCCCAAGGCCACCTTCCCGTTCTCTAACAGCCAGCCCAGTCCACAGAAAGCTCACCACACTGTGGCTGTCCACACTGACAACACCTCGCCATAAACAAGCAGTGCAGGCAGAGGAGACTTCAAAAGAAGCAAACGGGGTGACGGGCCTTGCCGCAAAGGGCACGGACTTCAGTAAACAGATGTGATCTGCTGTGAGCATGATCCAGGAAGCAGCCCTGGGTAAACTGCTGAGCTAGGTCATCCAGCCAGCAGCGGGGAATATTTTCATTCCAACCCAATAAGAAGCTAATGAAGACATGTAAACAGCGGTTCTGTCAGACCACTAACCTGCTGTGTGTGCAAGCCACCCTCAGGTCCTCTGTGGGAAGACTCGAAAGGAACAAACACGGAGAGGGAGGGGGAGATGAAAGAAGCCCCCAATCTCACCTTCCCTTCCCAGATCTCTCATCGCCGTCTCCAAGCCCTGTACCAAAGCTTTTCTTTCTTGAGGTCTCCTCCTCTCTGTACCGTAGCCTGAACTCTGTCATCTCGTGTACCTTCTCCATAGAACGCTCCACTGCAGTTTGCAAAAATGTAGGAAACTAGGACAGGGTCTTTTGTATGTTTTCTGGGTACCTAGAAATTTAATACTTAGCAAGTAGGTGGGTAGTCACAGAAAAGCTGGGATCCAATCCAATGCTGTTCTATATTGCGTCCCAGAACGAATATGCCTAAGTGATCTCCAATGACTTTTTAGTGATCTCCAGTGCAGCCTGGAGAGTTCTGCAAAGACACTTATCCTGCACGGGAATGGAGGCAGCCTCAGTCCAGGATTGAGCCATTCCCTTTCCTAGAAAAGCAATGGGAGTGAAAACAGGAAGTGAGTGGTGGACCAAGGAAAAGAAGCCTTACCCGCTCTCAGCCAATGTGGGAGAATATTCTCATAGCATTCGACCTTTGGAAGGGAACTTCCAAAGCTTCCTCTAACTCTGTTCCATCCAGCAAATCTCTCTGAGTCATTCAGGAGCCATGTTGGTGTGGGAAGTTATTGCAGCAATGTTTTTCTTAATTATCACAAGAATTACAACATCTCGTGTCTTGAGCCTCCTTTATCTGGATATCTGAGGCTCTCATGATTAAGCAAAACAATTGAACTAGCTGTGAACTCACCTGCATTGAGACCACCTGACACTGTGTATGGCCTGTGGTTGGACAGTTACTCAAGAAAGCAAGAACATTCCCTGAGGTTCTGATCTAGAAAGATCTCCCTGCTTCCCAGGTGATCTCACCACAACAGCTAAGAGACTCATAACCAGGGGAGGTCTCCACTGCTTATAAGAATAAATGACTGTTGCCTGTCTAGTCCAAAATGGGACATCACTCCTCCAAGGCTCAGGACTATTGTGAAAGAGTGGGCAGAAAGCCTCCTAAGACCCAGAGAAAGAAAAGGAGTGATGTCTTCCAAGCCAGACATGACCATGGCACTCTTGAGCTCTCCACAGCTGTGATTTCCTGCACAAGGCTTACACAAGATTGGGCCCATCAACATCCGTTGTGGAGGCATGAAGGACTCATTAGAGCTTACTCTTCCTTGAGTTACAGGCAGTTAACATGTTGGGAGAGAAAGGAACTTTTTCTTAGCCCAGACTCTTACAAATAATCCCTCTGCTCCCGTAAGCAACCCAAATTAGACTTAACGAGCCACACATACAAGGAAAAAGTTAGAGATGATACCTTCAAGAAAGTCTTTTTTGGTCTGCTCTCAACTGTATGAGTTGCACACCCTACTTCACACCACTGTGGTTACCGTGTGATCTGACTCCTCTTTTATGTACCATGTTCCAAGGGGCCTTATTCTTTTAAGAAAAAGTAGGAATCTTCACATTTTATGAGAATTATGGATGCCATGAGGTTTCCTATCTACAAGTCATTAAAGAGAAATCCAGAAAAGATTTCAAATGCAATGTATGGTAATAATGGGAGTCTACATGCACTGCAGCCTATATAGAGGCAGTCACATTAGTACCTCAGCACACAGCAGTGGGGGGTTCAAGCAGGGGGCAGCTGGGCAGATCAAGACAGAAAACAGCAGAATCTGACCTCCCCTCTTAGCTCTATGAACTGCCCCAGCTTTTTGGGGTAGGCCACATGAATTTAAAACTGTTGAGCTTCTCTTAATAATTATGTCAGTGCGTTTATTGGAACAAGAGAAGGAGTGAATAAGAGAGCTAAAAATATAATAGGGCTATAAATATTAAATTGAATCATGAAGCCACTTAAAAGAAAGAGCACAGAAGAAACGAGAGGGTGAGCCTTTCTCCGCAACCGGAAGAAAGCTGAGGTGAAGCTATGAAGTGTGAGGAATCTGCTCCCTGAGAGCACAGAAGCTTCTCAGCTGACGGTCAAGGTGTGCGTGCGTGCGTGCGTGCGTGTGTGTGTGTGTGTGTGTGTGTGTGTGTGTGTGTGTGTGTACGTACATGTGTGCGTGTCTGCTGGCGGAGACCAAGGACCACCACGCCAGCTGTCATTCCTTGAGTGCTGCTCTGTCTTCTGTTTTAATGAGATGCCTTAGACAACATCGTGAGAATGTGAGTCGATGTGGGCTGGTACCCTGTGAAACAAAGATACAAAGAGTGAGATCAGTTGAGTCATTGCAGTAATCTCAGTGGGAAGGAAAGCATCTTGAAATAAAGTGATGACTGTGAAGGGGAACAAAGAGGTGTTATTATGGATATCCTTGGAAGGACACACACACATACACACACACACACACACACACACACACACACACACACACGACATGCCTTAGTTTCTTTTCCTGTTGCTGTGATGAAATATTCTGTCAAAAGCGACTGTGGGAAAGAGTTCATTTGGGCTTACAGTTGAAGGTACAGTCCATTACGTGGAGAAATCAAGGCAGCAGGAAAGAGGCTGGTCATCTGGCGACTACCATCAGGAACAGACAGAAATCAACCTGTGCTCAGCTCCATCTCTCTTCTCATTCAGTCCGGGACCCAGCCCATGAACTCATCTTGCCCACAATTAAGGTGGATTCTCATATCATTAAACCTAATCAAGATAGCCCCACAATGGCATGCCCAGAGGTTAATCTCCCAAGTGATTCTGGATTCTGTCAAGGTGGTGATTAGTACTAATTATCACAGAATATTGAACAAAACAGCAGAAGGACTTAACAAAGGGGAGAAAGAGAACTCAAGAGGTTTCCAGGTATGTTGGCCCAACTCCATGTATAGATTAACAGTGGGGTTTCCATACAAAGAAACTTACAAGACCAAAGTGACTAGCATGCATCCCTTCTGAGGGATATTATAGTGGAACCCTGTGCATGATGCATTCAAGGGTGTATAAAGCTCTATGTTATTGACACCCAAAGCGGACAAAAGATGAGGCTCAAAGTAGATGGTGAAGACAGGCTGTGAAGAACTAAAAGAAAGAAAAGCTACGTATAACAGATGTGCCAGCATTGACTGCATGCAGCAAACATAAAAAACATACAGATGTTCCTCCCATAGTCCAACAGGAAACCTGACTCAATCCTCAGCCAGAGAGCTCCTGCAGAATATTGACTAAGTTGAGTTAGCAGTGCTGCGTCATTCCAAAAAGAAAAAAAAACCCACACTCAGGGAAAAGAAAATTAAGGGTGCTCTTTATGAGAATATAAACCAATAACACAGCCCAAACCCTTGCCCCCCACCATACTGATGATTTAAAAATGACAAGCCCTTAGCATTGTGAAATGACACTAATGAATTGAATAGATTTGTTTCCCGAACTTCTGGGTGTTTTCAAGACATTTAAAGGGTCAGGGCTTAGCCACACTCAATACTGTGTGGAAATGACTGAGGGATGTGCCCACCTTATGGGCCTCCCAGGCACACAGGAAACTCCAAATTATGAGAATAAACTGTTGCAAGCTGTATTCACGCCAAGATTGGCTAGCGTTGCTCCAACATCTTCTATTCAAAAGGCAGCCAGAGTCTCTCCCATGGGTATGTGACTTCCAGTGAGCCCAAAAGGAGCCATGCCAACCTGGGCAAAGGACAATGGATCCTCCGGAATTTGGGAATAGAGCTTCTCTTGCTGGAAATACGCGTGAGCCTTCCAGGATTCTTTCTGCTAGAAACTGTACCCGAGACTTACATTCCCAAGGGCACCCCCACATCAAAGGGAAGTCTTCCTAAAGTAGTCCCTAAATGTGAACAGGACACTGAGCAAGTGCAGGTAGGAGCAGATGCAAAAGAAGACAAGTGTACTCGTTAAGCCCTACCGAGGGGAAAGGTCAGGTGACACGGGGTGGGGTGCAGGGAAAAGCAAAGGAGAGAAGTGTGGTTCTGTCCACTGTTAAGAAAAAGAAGCAAGTGACAGTTGAGGACACTGACAGCCGACACTTAGGAAAGACAATGTACGGGAGTATTTCAAGGGCACACCCTGGTGGTATGGTTTGACTCTCTCCTGAAAAATCCATGTATTGGAAACCTAATTTCCAAATTTACGTGTTAATGGTTTGGGGAGGTCTGGTCTTGGGCAGCATTTGTGATTAGATGAGGTTAGTGCCTTATTATTAATTGAAAATAATTTTCTTTTCATAGAATACATTCTGATTACAGTTTCCCCTCCCCCATCTCCTCCCTGATTACAGCGAGAAATCCATGCGTGTCTGTTTAAGGGTTATCAAGGATTTATTAAGATGTGAAAAGGAGAAATCACTCATGAATACAGGATTTGGTAGATCCAGTTGCAGAGTCCTTGGAAAGCTAGGGACCCGTCACACGCTGCTTCACACCACCCAGCCCAGTCTTCACCACCCAAGAGAGTGCTACCCCCTCCCTCCTTGGTTTGTAAGAGGTCACCTTGACAGGGAGAAGAAGCACAGCCTCTATCAGGCCAGATAGACCGAGGTCATGGGCAGAGCGAATACCCACTACATCTGACCTTTAAACTAGCAAGCAAATTAAGAAGAAGAAGAATCGCGTGAACACACCACACACACACACACACAAACCACACAAAATCAGAAACCATAATATTCAAACAAAATACCAGGAAGATTTTTGTTAAAAATAATAAATTCTCAAACAAAGCAATATGAGAAAAAAAGCATCTACAAAAACACCACTGGGTTAGTTTTTATGTTGTGGGTCTATTGCTGAGTATGGCGACTGCCCTTAAGTGTGGTTTATATGCCAGTGAGACTCCATTGCAGAAAATGACCTTTCCTTTGTACGCAGTTGTCAGTTGGCGATAACATCTTGGTTAGGGATGGGAGTTCTTGTTGACTTTCCCCTTTCGGTGCTGAGACCCCATCTGGCTTGAATCTCTGCAGGTCCCGGAAGTGCCGTCACAGCTTCTGGGGGTTCATATGCGTGAACGGTGCCTTCATGAGAAGAAAGGAGGAGATCCGAGCTAACCTGCATGCTGTGTCACCATGACGTCAGCAACAGTGACAGCTCAGACAGAGGTCCTCAACAGAGGCCCAGCAGGTAACAGCACCCGCTCTTAGACATCCCAGTCGACGAGTCCAGTCCTGGGAAGTTCATTACAGCCACAGGAAGTAGACCAAGAAGCCTGATGCTCTCAGTTCCAACCCAGTCTTTTCTGCTTTCTAGATTTCCTTTATCTCCATTGAGGATTGATCTTCAGCAAAGACTTGGCGCTAGAACAATATTCACAGAGCAGCCTCTGTGCTTCCTGCCAGGGAAGCACCCTTGAAACTTCCCAAAACGGCCAGGCGATGGTGGCGGCGCACGCCTTTAATCCCAGCACTTCCCAAAACGGCCAGGCGGTGGTGTCACACACCTTTAATCCCAGCACTCGGGAGGCAGAGGCAGGCGGATCTCTGTGAGTTCGAGGCTGGGCTGGACCGATAGCCTCCAAAACAATACAGAGAAACCCTGTCTGTCGTAAAACCAAAAAAAAGAAAAACTTCCCAAAACGTCCTTAAAACTTTCAAGTCTCCCAAGTCCGGCATATCTCCTGGAGTTACAGATAATGAGAGAAATTTTTATCAATTCATCTTATGGAGTTAAGACATTCTTGAGACTTAAAAAAAACTAACAAATATAGTATAAAAGAATTATGACAAGTAGGAAAATCTGAATAATATTACCCATTGGAATTCTTTATTATCTTTAAAAAATAATGGACCATAACCAAGTAGGATCTATTTCTCAGAATGAAGAATAGTTCAAACAGTGGCTTTGTTAATTTTATGTATAATGCAGCATCTTAATAACCTATCTTTTGCCTACTGGATTGTGAATCTAATTTCTCATCGAATTTCAGTGTGACTGTGATTCATATTCCGACTGCATTAGGGAAGTGCTCACAGTTGGTGGCATTTTGGTGGTTATGTTTTATTAACCCTCCTCTGCATTACCAGCCTGACTTTGCCCTCACTTTGTTTTACCCATCCCTAACAGAAGTCACTGTGCTTCCATCAAATTCAAATCCATTCCACATCTATTTTCTAAGACATCTGTAGAAAGCTAAAGGAATGTCCACCCAAAGGCAGGAACCATATCCAGTCTGGCTGAAAATAAAGACTTTTTCCCATCAATAAGAAGAGTATGTCTGATATTATCGTCACTTTTTTTTATTCCATAAATACTAAATGAAAAGTTTAAAAAAGTAAAAGTGAAAATCTAGAATAGAATTTTAGAATCATAACTGGTGACAAATAATTTAACAATTACAAGTCAAATCCATGTGTACATTTTAAGAAATTTATTTTTTAGGGGGGTTCGAGACAGGGTTTCTCTTTGTAGCTTTGGAGCCTATTTTGGCACTCGCTCTGTAAACCAGGCTGGCCTGGAACTCACAAAGATCCGCCTGCCTCTGCCTCCCCAGTGCAGGGATTAAAGGCGTGCTCCACCAACACCCCGCCCATTTGAAGAAATTTCTATATCACTTAATAACGCTCTTGCTCCCTAAATAGAAAAAAATAAACAGATATTTAGTCATTCTCATTCCATATGTGTTCTATCTCTGCAGTGCTATAAAAGCATTTGCTAATTACATGTAGGGTCGAGGAAGGCACATCCAGGTCGCCTTACGTTCCTCAGGCAGAAGACTCGAAGACAGATAATCTAGGCAGCTTGGTCTCAGAAAGAATAGGCAACTGGACACGAAAAGAAAGGGGCAGAACATCTCTGGATGCAGTTTCAGAAATCTGTTAGATGTTCCAAGTCTTTTCAAAAACCTCTCCCCAAAATGCCCACCAAACTTCGTTGCAAAAGAAAACCTCTAATCTGAGCCCCCAGACAAGAGCCTTTCTCTACTTGCTACACAAACAACAGGGTAACTAGGAATGGGAAAGCATCTGGACTACACGATGATGTTGAGCCAGAGTTGGTCAAATGAGTGAAGATTAGTCACTAGGGTTTTCCTGCTAATTTGTTTGACTTGGCATTTAAAAAGCTGCAGGAGGGAGATGGTTTGGCAATTAAAAGTGCATGTGTTCAAGCAAGAGGACGAGAGGACAGATCCCTAGACGCCACCTAAATTCCAGGGAGACCTGGTGCCCTGGCTGCAATTCCAGCATCAGGAGGTGCAAACAGTTATCCTTGGAGCAAGCTAACTAAAGAGAGGATAGGTAGAGGAGCTCTGGGTTTGACTGAGAGACACTGTTTCAAAAGAGTTAGGTGGGGGAGCAATCAGGGAAGATTTCAGAGCTCAGCCTCCAGCCTCCGCATGCATCCGGTGCACATACATGCATCCACATACATGCAAACACAGATGCATACACAGGCATGCACGTGTACGGTACACACAAACACATGAAAAGAAGAAAAAGATAAGCTGGAAAGCTTTAGAGTGAAGAGTGTAACTGTATCATTTATTATTGACTGAGCTTGTTAATTTGTGGCCGATGGACTTGAAAACCAAGTCCATTATTGGAGATTCCCCCTCTTCTCTGTATTACAAAATAAGAATGGCATTTGTTTATCTCGGTTTCCCAACCTGATTTTGCCATGGCTGGCAATCTATATCACCAGTATCTCCTATACCCATTCAACAACATCAGCTCTGTTCCCTATCTCTTAATTTGTTGGATTCAACTAGATTATTTCCAAAGAGAAGAGTCTCATATGAATGTAAAATGACTCCACCCCTGCAGGTTTCAACCTCCATTAGAAAACAAAAAGCTAACAAACTTCCAATAAGTACAAAAGACACCAGCTGCTATGTTGCATAACGTTGCAAGATAATATTTTTCTTGGTAAAAAAAAACTTGTGTGAAATTCCAGGAAGCATTTAGAATGATGGTCTTTCTGAAGCAAATAACTGTGTTGAAGGGAAATTAAGACAAAAGCACACATCTGCATTAAGGATTCAAGCACAACTCCCAAGTGAAATATTAGAATTCCATTGGATTTTATGGGAGGAAATTATTGTAGCTTGGTTAAAAATGTGTATGACTCTGGCCAACTTCAACCACACAAGACTGCTTTTCATCTATGTGTCTTGGTAAACAATTAGTAAACTGAATTGATTTTTTGAAAAAGGATAAAACTGTCTTTGAGCATCTTCAACAGCACCAAAACCATTGGCTCCTGTGCAGCTGCCCCCAGCCATGGTATCTGTATACAATGGTAGCTACCCCAGTTTAGCCATTGGCTTTTTTCCATTCTCCAAAACACCCATGAATGCCCCTATTTGCTCTACTGCTGTCACTATGTGTCCCTGCCTTGAAAAAACAATACACATTCCTCCCCTCCTGTTTCCATTCTCTCTTGGATCGGTCACTGCGGGGGGGAGGGGGAGGACTGCTTGCTGTTCTTATAAAATACTCCAGAGCACTCCCACTTCCTGAAGGGACCACACCCTTGCCATGGCAAAGGACAACAGGGCAGACAAGCAACAGTGAGAAGATGGCAAGTGTAAGTATAGACTGTGTTCTTTATAGCATCATGGTCTATTTCTACAGACAAGTAATCCATGAAGGGAACCAATAACAACCTTTAAAAGATTTCTGTTTCCTTTCATTGGATTACTTTTAATGACCTTCTTTAATCAGTATCTTTGAAAGGAGCTAAGGGTTAAGGAAGCGGAAAGAAGTTGAGTGCCACATTGCCTTCTCTGTCCCCAAGGTTCCAGGTCAACCTCAAGGCAGACAAGGTGAGCAACTTACCCATGACCCACAGCCAGGGACACAAGACTGACATACTTCAACCTGACTCATGAATGTGTCTGCTCTGCCAGGTTAGCATGGAGCTATTGACAACTGATCTAACAGCCTGGAAAACAAAGAAAAAACAACAACAAAATACTACCCTGATCAAAATTGTTTCGTTCTTAAATTTTGATCATGTTGGTATAACCAAAAACCCATCTTGGCCATAAAGTAGCCTTAGGAAAACACCCATAAAATCTGAAGTTTTAGGCAACATATCTTCCTGACTAGTCATGTGTAATAAAGTCACCGCAAAGAGTTTCTGCAGTGAGCCACTTGCTTTTTGAGATTGCGTTCTACAAACCAGTGAAGAGTTGGGGGACAGAGGAGTTTTCTTTTGCAGAAAAAGGAAATTATCATAAATGTAATGGTTCAAGGTAACACCCCTGAACAGAAATGCAAGTCAGAAGCCTATTGGTAGAGAATGTTCTTCTGTGTGTGTTTGTCTTATTGGTTGATAAATAAAACACTGATTGGCCAGGCAGGATGATAGGTAGGACTTGGAGACAAGGAGGATTCTGGGAAGTGTAGGCAGAAATGAGTCATCATGTGATCCCAGGAAGTGATGTAGCTGGTCAGAAACTGCCACTAGCTAATCATAGAGGTCTGGAGGCCTGTATAGACAGGCAGGAAGTAACATAGTTGGGCAGAATCAGAATACAAACAGGGACAAACAGGAAATCGCTCTCTTCTCTGTGGAGGCGTTGAGCAGTCGTGATGTAGCAGGCAAAGGAGTTGCAGGTCTGGTAAGCCAAGACCATGTGAAAATACATGGATTAGTAGTTATGGGTTAATAATTAAGACAGAGCTAGCCAATAAGAAATGCTAGTCACTGGCCAACAGTTTTATAAGTAACATAGTGTCTCAGTGTGCTTCTTTGGGACAGAGAAGGGCTGCAGGACCTAGCCAGGCCAAGAAAGTTCACATTATAGCCCACTGTGGTGTAGCTAGGTCCGACTCAAGATTTTAGAAGACCAAAACCAAGGTATATGCCATGATGAGCTCCTTCTGAAGGCTCCAGGAGAAAACCTGCTCCTCTGCTCTCAACAGTCTGGGAAGCTTGTTCTCAGGTTCCCTCATGGTAGATGATATTCCAAGTCTCATTTCCTTCTTCATTCTTCACCCAGTAAAGGAATTCCCTCCCCTCTCAGTAGCCTGAATTGGGCAAAATGCCCATCCTGGAAACAGTAGATATGCTGATTTAAGCCAGCCAGGGTCAAACTCTGAAGACAGATGTGATATCCACTTCATAGATATCCAAAACACAACCTAATCCAAAAGACAAATACCCAAAAAAAGAGCAATCAATAAATGCATATGGCACGGAGGAGAATTCCCCAAGGTCATGCTCAAAAGTTCACCTCTCATGAAAACCTAGTCATCACTGTTATGTAACTAATGGACTCCTCCATCCTTGGTGTTGGAACCCTGTCTAATTTCCTCATGTGTCAGCAATTACAGCACAGAAAATTAAAGCAGTGTGCCTGGGGATACACATGTCATTAGGCCATTGAAAAGAACATTACCCAGGTGTTGTTATTTCTGGTCTAACCCTCCTGGTATGTTATTACTACACAATCAGGATAAAAATCAGGCCATGTGATGTGTCATTTCTTTTGTTCTGTAAACACAGAGGTTACTGGCAAAAAATAGCATGTTTGCTAGATTTCTAAGAAAGGTAAATAGGGGGAAAACGTGAAATGAAGAGAACAGTATATTATCTTTTAGTTTGGTTTTAACTCATAGAACCCTAGAGCTTTTCTAGGGGGTGAGAAAGTGTGACATGGGGACATCAATGATAATATCCAAATAGTAATGAGTTAGGCTCATAAGTCCTGCTTCCAGGACTGAGCAATGATTGGAAGTCAGACAAGTCTTTGGCTCTGCCCTCAGCAATCTTCCTCAGGATGCTCATTCATAGTGATTTGACCTGAGGAGGCAGTCTCCAGGATCCAAAGAGAAAATCTCATCCTGCTTGACTCTTCAATCTCGAAGCCAGTGATGTCATCAAGGTTCATCCATATTGTCGCATACGGTGGGCTTGCTTCCTTCATAAGGCTGAATGACGTTCTGGCATATGTATATATTGTCATCGCCCTGGCAGGAATAAAGATAATCTAAAGAGACATCTGTGTCCCTCCTTTTAGCTCAGACTACTGAATCACCCAGGTATACTATACTCTTGTGTATGAAGAAGGAAATGGCTAGGAGACTTGTGCCGGGCAGAGGTGGATCTTGTCTCCTAGAAAGAGGTCTGTAACTTGTAGCGAGGCTGGGGTAGAGATGACAGGTATGGCTAGGACCACGCCTTGGCTGGTATTGCTTAGTTATGCACATCCCTCACCTGCTATTTAAACCTAAACCTAATATTAGGACCCCAAAATGGAATGAAGGTCACCGAATCTCTTTATTGCTCTCCCGAACAAACCTCCTCTTTCTGCTTCTCATTGTTAGTCTCTTCAATTGGCCTACTAGGGCTGGTAGCCAATGCCAATTCATCAGGGCACCCAGAACCAGGCTCTTACCTAACAACTCCTGGACCAATACTGCACTTTCTTCCTCCACTCTTCTTTGGACATCAAGGTGTGTTCTGCCTCTTAGCTGCAGCGACCCAGGAGGTGCAAATATGCAAATATTTGTTGGAATCCTGTATCGATTCAAACGTGTTAGTGATAGTCTTGCAGCACCAAAAATGTGTCGGTGTCACAATAAGGAAAGAAACAAAACACTTCCCCTCAGAGTAGTCTAGCTAAGAGTAAGCCCAGGTTTTGGTTTTGTTTTGTTTTTTTGTTTTGTTTTTTTGTTGTTGTTGTTGTTGTTTTTTTTGGTTTTATGAGACAGGGTTTCTCTGTATTGTTTTGGAGGCTGTCGGTCCAGTCCGGCCTCGAACTCACAGAGAGCTGCCTGCCTCTGCCTCCCGAGTGCTGGGATTAAAGGCATGTGCCACCACCGCCCGGCTAAGCCCAGGTTTTAATTCTGCTTCTTTCCCTGTCTCTCCCAGCTGACCCAGAGAACAAACAAACAAATGCTATCAATCAAGCAATATCAGTATGTTGTCTTCAACATTTATGGTGGAAATTCATTTTACAAGGTTGGTTTCAACCTGTCTGGTGTTTTCAGCATTTATTACTATGATATACAAACCAACGTGCATTGCTAACGGGCCAGGAGCATGGCAGAGTACATAATTTAAGATTACAGCTTTGCATTGCCTCGGGTTGTTAAAGCTGATTACATGGGAAATACAGGCAAGTAATGTTGACTGTTACGTTGTTCTATTAAAGGCAGGTCAAACGAATGAGCTGAATACATAGTAGGACAGCAATCTTAAGTCTTAGTGACCTCAAGGTGTATTATTAACTGAGATGTGGTGTCCACCGAAAGTTCCAATCTCTTTGAATATAAGGGAAATTTTCAAAATATTGCACCATCCCGAAATTCTAACTTCGTTTCTTATAGGTAGCACCATGAAATGATGTTGCTGGGTCATGTGGTAGTTCTATTTAAGAACAAACATCTCATGACTCCAATTATCTGAGTATTTTAAATTATTAAACTCGAAGAAACAGAGCATACCAAGGTAATTGTGGGGCAGTGGGGGGGTGGCTTGGAGTAGTGAGGAAAATGAGGAGGAGCTAACCAAAAGGTATGATGTCTCAGCTATGCCAGGGGAGTTCAGGAGATGTACCCTTAAATCACCCTAAGATAGCAGCGGCCATTGTATTACCTGTAGTGCCACAAAAACAACAAACTGCTTTTTAAAAATATTCGAAGCCTACAGAAGCCTGCATCCTGGGGCCTAGGAATCAAGCCAGGTCACAGAACTGAGTGTTGTTTCCAGGCAGATCAGCTTGGGAATGGGGGGAATGGACAAGGGGCAGCATTATACAGATGTGAACTGTCTCCCCTGTGCTCATGCATTTGAACACTCAGTCCCGAGCTGGTAGCACTGTTTGAGAAGGTTGTTGGAGTCTCGTGTGCAGCCTAGCTAGAAGTATGTCGGTAGGGCTGGGCTCTGAGCTTGAACAGCCTGGCCATTTCCGGTTCACTCTGATTCTCGACCTACGATGTAATGTGAGCTGCCCACCTCCCTCTCCCGCCACATGCCTCCCCTGCTGCCGTGTCTTCCTCTCCATGATGGACTCCTACCCCTCAAACTACACACAAATACAAACCTCCAAGCTGCTTCTTGTCAAGTATTGAGTCACAGAAAGAGAAAACTAACATAACAACCCAGGGTGCCTGTCTCAGAGGCCTGGGAAACCTGTCTTTAGAAGTCACAGCCGTTGTAAGGAAGGAAGAGCCCATTCCAGGGCCAACTGCTCCATTGGACTCAGTCTTAGTCTGTAAGTTATATTAGTGTCTCATCAGGAATGCATTTAATTAAGTTTTATTCACTCAGCCTCCTTCCAGATCCCTGCCCTCGTCCTCCAGGCCTTCCTGTACCTTCTGACCTAAATTCTCTTTCTAAACATAAGCTAAATTGCATAATTGTGTTATGCACAGAACAAATACAAATGGTTGTAGAATGATGTCTGCCTTGCTATCAAGACCCAAGAGGTCCAGCACCAGCTATGATTCATCCTGTGATCTCACTCATCAGACCAGCAAGACCAGCAAGACCACCTCCCAAGCCACCTCCACCATTGCGCAGGCTCCCCTTACACTGCATTTTGTCCATCAAAAACACTCCCCTGCCTCGACGAGAGAAGACTTTGACATTTTCTTAAGAAAGCATTTTTTAGGTTGCCTGTTCTCTCCACCTCCTTAAATAATTCCCCTTCAGCATTACTTAGAACACTGTATTTTATTTTATATCTAGTTTTAGGCTTAATTGGCTAAGGAAACGGCAGGTGTCCTTGCGGGTGTCCTTGCTTAAGTTTAGTTGCCTGTCCCCCTGCTGCGTCCTCTCCCCCCCCATCAATCAGTTACCCCGCCCTTGAGCTCTCAGAGTCTCCGCATTCCCCACCCCCTTTCATATCACGTGGAACACTATTTACCCCTTAGTCTCCTTCACGACAGGAATTGTGTCTTATTTACCCTTGGGTTGTCAGCCATCTTGGAGTAGATGTAAGGCAAGTTAATACGTGTGCAGTTTAACCCAGTTGAGTCATTCGATGTGTATCTGGTCTTCAGACCGAAAGTACACCTTCTTCTAGAAGGCAACAAAGTACCCTGACTTTGGGTTCGACCTATGTTTCGCGCCATCCTCGTTCCTGCCTCTTTCCAGTTCCAAAACTGAAATGCACCCCCCCCATCCTATCCTCAGGATTAATGGGGGCAAAGAAAAGAGATTTTGAAAAGGTCCAGCCCACACACTCTAGCGCTCGAGACCAATGCTCTAGAGTCGACGCAAACAAGAAAGGGTTGTAAGTGAACAAAGCCACCTCCATGAGCCGCAGTCTCATCCGAGTGGTGCAGACAGGGCTGCCGCTGCCCTGCCGGATGTTGCCCAATCCTAAGTCTCTCTGCTCCACTTACTCTCCTTGGAATTCTTTCCGTCTCGGTTCCGTTCTGAACATCTCCACCCTTTCACAGAGGAGCTTTCCAAGACACTGTCAGGAAGCAGACTTGTGCCCCTGTTTTGTTTTCTTTTAAAAGAGACTTCCTACAGCCCCTCTTCATGGGGTGAGGAAAAGCCAACTTTCCATTATTTCCGTAGACACAATCCATTGTTTGAGGACTCTGACTATGAGGCCTGGCTTCTCGAGGGAATCATCCAGAAGTCTTTAAAGTACTCATGGTTCCTTAATGTTCCTGCTTTATCTAGATCCTCAGAAAAAAACCCGGACATTCCAGTTACCTGTATTTTCTTTCAAGCTCCCCAGTAGTTTGAAGCAGGTGAACCTTGAGAAATATTGTCCTAAGATTGGCATGCATTTAATTTCAGAATCAGGCATACTGTGTCTCACCCACAGACTCTGGACCTACTTTCGTAACTCCTGGAACACGTTTGCTCATGAATACCTAATCTAATCATTTTTTAATCCCCTTGGCCACCACCACTACCTACCCAGATGGGTCTTCAGAATCCAGCCCAGTGCACTCAACTAAAATTGGGTACTGTGCTTGGGTCCTCAAAAATCACACCTCATGTTTACATTTTCTTCATCTGAAATCCCATTGCTTATTTAAACCATCATTTACACTTATAGATCATGGTCCTATTACCTGTTGGTGTGTTTGTGTTTGGTTGGTTTGGTTTTGGTTTTGTGTTAGTTTGGTTTTTTTTTTCAAGATAGTGATTCTCTGTGAAGTCCTGGATGTTCAGGAACTTGCTCTGTAGACCAGGCTGGCCTTGAACTCAGATCTGCCTGCCTCTGCCTCCCAAGATCCAGGATTAAAGGCATGTACCGCCACGCCTGGCTTCTTTTCACCCATTTCTAGACTATAAATTGGAATTGCTGAGTATTCATAGATTAAATAATCCTAAAGGCTACAGTTTGAAGGGGAATAAAATAAGGAATGCATAATAACAGCAAAAGTCCAGAGAAACTGATATTACAGGGAAAGAGGCTAGAGTCTACACTGAGTTCCAGAAAGAACTGTTAGCGTGGGAGTTACTGAGGGATATTTATATGCTGAGTACGGTATTGACTGTATTGCTCATGTGTAACCCTCACAGCTGCCCTATGAAGAAACAAACTCCAGAAGTCTCTGCGTTTCCCAAGCTGGCACGCCAATGAAAATGCAGAGATAAGCGGCTGACCCTGAAGACCACGAACTTTCCATTACCTGCTCAGCGGTGCCGCAAGCACCTCCGCCTCGATGCTGCCGCAGCTTCGTCTCCCTTGAAGGCTTTAATGTCACTTGGAAACTTCCAGCAGAGTGAAACAGCTTTATAAGAAGGAAGAAAATTTTCCTGAACAGTCAAAGAATATTGAGCAGTTGGGTGTGCAGCATAAGGAGGAGAATTTTTCTGCCAGTCAGCAGTTTTTGTCTTCCCACTTAACTCTGAAATGTGGCATGAAAGAAACTTGAACTCTGAACGTTTTTTAAGAGTTTTCTCCTTTTCATACTCTTCCATTTCTTTTTGAATTTTATGTGTGTCCTGTATTTATATACACATGTCACAAACTTCCCTTTCCTCCCCCCAACTTCTCCTGTGTCCCCTCACCATTCCCTTTCAAATTTATACCCTCCTTTTCCCTTAATTCTTATTGATATATATGAGCAAATATATAAATACAACTGGCTGAGTTCCTTTGGTGATGTCTATATGTTTATTTCTAGGGCTGACTACTTGGCATTATATAACCAGTTAGGGACACCTCCCTGGGGAAGACTGATTGTCCCTGAAACAACAGTCATTAATTACCTATAGTTTTTTATCTAGGGGTGGGGCCCTATGAGAATTCTCCCACTGGTACTGTCATTGTTCTGGTCTTGTTTAGGGGACCATATTGTTGGAACTTAGAGGCGCAGCTCCCCTGCCATGTATAGATGGCACAGTCTTGCAGCCGACATTTGGATCCCTCGGGCTCTTAAACTCTTTCCACCCCCTCTTCCGCAATATTCCCTAAGCCTTGGCTGTTGGGTTCTGTGATATACAGGCTGTTTCACCTTTAGAGAATCTGATTTCCCCTTCATAAGGCAGGAAAACAGACAACTGAGTAAACTGTGTCACCATGCTCGTCCAACTTAGACTTCATCATGCCTGAGTGTCTGTGCTTCCTGTGTCAACTTGTAAGAGCCCATGGTATCTTTCCTAATCCTTGGCCCAAGCTAAAGAGCACTCAGTGTCGTACTAACCAGAGCATCCTCTTGGCTTCCCGGCCTCAGGCTGGCACCAAGAATGAGTTCATTGGTATCAATGTGAGTTGAAAGCTTGAGATGAGGGCATCACAACCCTCACTCTCCCAGCTGTCTAGCCACAACAGCGAGCAGCGGGAAACATACCAGACTTAGAGTCCCAAGCCCAGGGCTCAGTCTACAGGAACGTGGGCTCCCTCGGGTCTTTCCAAACCTAACTCCTCATCTATGAATGAGAAGGATGATCCCTGCTGTGCTCACTGCACAGATGTTGGAGAGGGTCACATGGGGTATTTGGGTGTGAACACTCTGTAAAGACTGAGACTAGATTGAGTTCCCCCTAAACTATGTCACAGGGGTTGGTGCTGCCACCAGCTGTTTTCACACCTGCTGCTTCTGTGTCCTTCTCTTCTAGGTTACAGGTACCATTAGGGTAGAACCAATAGTGTTTGCCACTCTCTCATAGCACCTACCATAGTTCTGTGCATTTAAATGGTGCTCAGTAAGTATTTTTAAGGAAGGTGGGTAGACAGACAGATAGATGGATGGATGGATGGATGGATGGATGGATGGATGGATGGATGTGTGGAGTCTGACAGTATTCATTTTCCCATGAAATTTTCACTCCATTCCAAAATAAATCTCATGTCACTGATGACTGATGTCTTCTGACTGACAAGTTTGCTTCACAGTCTAACTTTAATGGATAAATGGATGAATGGGTGGATTCCAACAGTGTTCGTTTCTCCTATGAAAGCCTTATGCCGTGACAAAAGAAATCCCATGTCGCTGATGCCTGATGTCTTCTGACTGACAAGTCTGCTTCACTGTGCGACTGAAAAGCACCTGTCAGACATGACTGTGGCCCTGAAGAAGCACAGCACGAAGGAAACAAAGCAACACACACAGTCAGTGCCCTTTTCTGAGTTCCTCCTTGTGTTTAAAGGGTTCCATAGAATTGGCTTCTAAGCCGATTTCCTATACCCTAGAACCACGTGTTTCTACATACAGACTTCTCGATATCACTAGATGGAGGATTTCAACATAAACTCAGACATGTGGAACTCTCAAATGTTTCCCCATAGGGGAATAAAAGCAAAGAGTTTAGAGACCCAGAAAGTAAACACGTGCACAGAAAGTGTAGGGTGGAGGATGGGGCAGACGGGTCGGTGGGGCAGAGGCCGCTGCTGCAAACCCCAGGAAGCATTCTGCAGAAATGATGGCTCACACAGAAGGCTTGCAGACCCTGTCATCACAAACATCTGAAAGCAATGAGAAGAAACTAGGAAGCAGACATATGGCAGAGGGTCAACGCCCCGATACTGTGAGTACCTTAAAAGTACAAATAGTCTTTTCTCTGCTTCCGTGTGGAACAAATATGCAGACGTAGCAACTCGATCAAACCACCAGAGGTTTTGTTTGAGGGATATTTTTCCTTTGTGGTGATGAGTCTGCAGAGGAGCTGAGGACAGAGTGATCATGTGACATCATTGTCATCCTGGAAGAACTGAATAAAGTCTCTGTCACTATAGAAAGTCAAGGACTGGAAACATGGTTCAGTGGGTAAAGGCCCTGAATATGAATCCCCAGAACCCACACAGGATGCTGTAGTGTACGTCTCTAACGCTAGCATTCCTCCGTGATAAATGAGATAGAGTCCTGCAAACTCATGGGACAGCCGGCCTACAGTAGGGACTCTGACCAATAATACTTTCCCCGTGGGGAAACAGAATGGAGTTACACCTGTGTTACCACATCCTTTTCGACTACTAGTATTCTTCCAGTGTCACAGAATCTCCATTCTTCACGCTAACTCTTCCTGCACTTTCTGATAACAACACAAGTTATAAATTAGTCCTTTTAGAGGTTAGGATCAGTATTAAACTTCATTGTTAGTTGAAATGTTTGCCTTAGGAAAAACTATTGCTTATTAGCAAGGCCTTTGAACTTGTTAAACACTCATGCAGTTCTTATAGCTCTTCTCAACATTTGTAAACCATGTGAAGTATGTATATACTCAGTGTTAGCATTTAGGCATTTGTACCGGCCTGCCCTTGGGGTCTGGACAAGATAAGCCCTCAGCTGCTGCAACTAACAACACCACCTGTGCCTATTCACTGTGTTCCCTTTTAAAACAGCCCTGCCCACCTCCAATCCTTCTCTCTTTCTTTCTCTCCCTCTGTCTGCTGTTCCCTTCTGTGTGTGTGTGTGTGTCTCTCTCTCTCTATCTCTCTCACAAGTGTGCCTTCTCTGCCTCTCCTCTCTCCAGCTGCTCCTGTTCCCAGAGGCCATCTCTCCCCTCCCCTTTCCCCTTTTTAATAAAAGAACACTCCTCTTGAACTCTGTTGCATAGCGTCTTTCTTACCCTGCATTTTTAAAATTACAACACTCAGGGCTTCACATCTTATTGAAATGGACAGAAGTCCAGTATGTATGAGCCCAAAGCCTGTGATCTTCCCATTGAAAACACCACTCATAGAAATTGCAGTGTTGTTGGATACAGAGAGGTTATTTTTTTGAAAGCCTGGATAGAATAGAAAGAATAGAAATAGGTACGTGCAAACTCAAAGTAATTACCACCTTAATTGATGTAGAAATACCAGAGGTTCTTTGACTCTAAAATGTTCTCTGTGGCAGAAGAAATTACTATCTCATGGTTATTGAAATGGATAGGAAACCCCAGGCAAAGGAGAAAGAACATGTTTGTTCCTGCATATATTTGAAAACAAGTATACATGAGGGAAAATAATCATCCCATCGTATTATCTGCCTGAGCCCACCACTAAGAACGGGGAAGCCCTGTTCTTCCCCTGCCCTTGCTGCTGGCTGATGTCAGCTAGGGTGTACCCTGGGAATAAGTGGAATGTGCTCTTACTGAATCAGCCATGACACAGACAGACGGGCAGCTCCTCAGTGTTGCTTCAACCGTCTGACCCAGGTCAGCTGGCATGCCAGCTCTCCCGGGACATTTGGTTGAAAAGAAATGGCTTTCAAGAAGCTGTCTGAAGTTTGTGTTTCATCTGTGGAAAAGGAAAGGTGCTTTTATTCTCAGCTTTGAACCAGGAATGTAACTGGATTAGCAATGATGACCTCAGGAGTACACACCTTATTCTCCTTTAAATCAGGCCACCGTCCCCAAGCTCAGCCAAAGAACAACTTGCCTCTCTGCTTCTACACAGTATATTCTAAAATCATAACATGGGAGCTTATTGTTCTCTTCTAATATGCTGGGATCCATCTGGATGCTCAGACAAACACTCGTTTGTTCAGTAAGCTTTCTTGAGAACCTACCGTATCACAGTCAACGTGTTAGGTAGGGTACAGGGATTGATTGGGCCAGCAAGCTGGCTCAGTGAGTGAAGGTGGTTGCCTACAAGGCTGGGAACCCGAGTTAGATGCCCAGGATCCACACGGTGCAAGGAAAAAATCAACTCTCTCAAGTTGTCCTGTCCTCTATACAGGCACCATGATCCACAAGCCCATGAATATGTAGACACACATACATACAAAATTAATTGCTTGATAACTAATGCTAAGGATACTAGGGACTTCAAAAATGAATCCAATGACGTATTACCATCCATAAACCTTTATTTATAAGAAGAGAAATAGGCAGGTGTCCCACTAATGAGTTTATACCAGCAACAAGTGTTAGGGAAACTACCGTGACCCTGGAGTTCATTTTGGGTTTGAGAGAAACAAAGACAAAAGCCTATGCCTCGTGGAGAAGTAAGTAGCGTCCAGGTGAAGCAGAGGAAAGTTCCAGGGGTGGTAGTTTTAAAGATCCGGGAGGAATGGGCATCTGAAGGGAGCTGTGTGCAAAGGAAAAGGACTTTGCTGGGGATAGCCCTCTGCTTCTAGAAATGAGACGAAGAACGTGCAGACGCTAAGGAAGACAGGCTGGGAAAGGCAGGGGGTACCCGAGGCTTCCAAGAATGTCCCCGTCCGCTGTTGAAGCTGGAGACAAAGCAAGGGAGCAGCATTTCCCTCTGAGATTTTTCCATGCATTTCATTCATGCTACCAATTAGTAAAGTGTTTACAAGACAGTCAAGCCTAGTACTGAGTACCAGAGATGGGAAGGAATGGCCGGTAGTGGCTAAGTGTAAATTTATCCCCACACAACAGTTTGGATGAGAAACAGTGGCTCCTTTTAGTAAACACCCTTTGACTCCCGAAAGATATCAGCTTTCCTGAATTATTTACTTTTGCCCATGTCGATGTCAACTCATCACAATCTCTGTATCTGCTAGGCTTGGGGTCTATGTTGCCTTCACTGACTTCACTTGAGTAACACCACAATTAGCCAAGTGCAAGGACTTTGTGGACTATTGGACATTGCCAAATTTTGATTTCCCCTAAGCAAAAGGAAACTTAGTTAACATTCTGTTAATTTCTAGAAGCATTTGAATTTGCCCTTCTCTGGAGTGTCTACCCATTCTAAGGAGGGGGGAAAGTAGTCATAGTTTTTACTTTTTTTGAAGTCAGTAGATGAAGTACCAAAAACCAAGAGTAACTAATTCAGTTCCCGGGATGATTTGTAAGACCTACACTGCTTTGGGAAATCCATTGGCAGGTGGTAAGATATAAACCCATGAAGAGCAGAGAGTGGGGAGAAATGAGACGCCCACAGTCTCTCTCTTTGCTTAGCCCCTTCTCTCCACCACCGCTCTAATGCTGGCCTCAGAGAAGCTAGAGCAAGGCTAAGATGCCTTCAAATGCTGTTCAGTTTTAATGTCTATTTTGTGTGTTTCCTGTACAAATCATCACCTTCCTGGAATCACGACACAGTGAAAAATTTGGAAAGCATTAATTCCAAAACTGAAATGTAAACATAGTTACTGCCTACTCTCAAGTGAGTCCTTACTAGGAAATCAACTTGAGAAACTTTGGCTACAGTGGAAGATGGTAAATGTCATTATCCTCTTGGCTGTGTCTTTGCCCAGAAATTCACAATGATGGGTCTCTTCTGAGAGTGCATTTCAAAGAGAAGGTGATAGAATGACATTAACCAGAACTGAGCTAAGGACATCCCTGCCCCCAAAGGAAATGTGGCCCCTTTTACATCAACGGGGAAGGGGGGAGACACAGCCATGATGTATTTGTTCATCCAAATATTGCTGAACGAGAACAAAATAAAGGATTGTACTGTATCTTCGAGTTGTAATTCACCAACTACCGGGAATGATATCTGATGAGGATTCCAGTTAAAAATTAGAATACCCAAGACCCAAAACTGTTGAAATGAGCAGAATTTCTCAAGTAATAATTATGTAGTTCACCATCGTTTCTCATCTCATATAATCAGTAGATATTTTCATGACTCCGTGGGTGAAATCTGATCCTGCTGTTAGCTACATATCAGCTGTTTGGAGTGACTAGTCCCATGTGAAAAAAAAATAAATTCTACTTGAAGCCAGCTAAGGCAGGCTGAAGCTTGATCCTGGTAGAATACACAGCAACCCTCTGTTCTTTGAGCAGCATCTGGTCCTCCAGAGCATCCCATGGGTACTGTCAGCACCAGCCTTGTTACCTCACTGACTTGGCTCTGTGCCCTTCTTAAGGGCAGAGAACAAGAGTGTGTCATAACCCACTTCATCACTTGACCCAAAGTTTGCCTTCCTGTTTGTTGATGATGGTCAAACTTTTCATTTCCTTCTTGCCTTAAGTGTGGTTATTTTGTCTATTGTCCCTCTTCCCTCCTTCAAACACCTGGGCCCTGGGCTTCCTTGACCCTCCCATGACGGGACTTTCCACACTACGCTGTGACTGCAAACCCTCTCTCTCCCCTCGTAAACTCCTACGGCCCTCTATTCCCCTCCGTGGTAATTTCAATTACAACATCTCTTGGTTCGCAGAAATGTTTTTGGATAAATACCTTATTTGCGTGTTCCCTTGCCTGTTTGTTTGTCTGTCTGTCTAAAGCCCTGGGGGTTGCGCTTTGTAATTTGACTTCAAACCACACACTTTTCTTCTTCAAGATTGAAGCCTTTTGCTTAAAAACTTGCCTGGGTTTCCCAGCCCAGCAGCCAAGCCTTCAGATAAAGACTTCTTCTATTACTCTTGCCTGGCTCCAGCCAACCTACTTCTACCCAGCAACCCCTTCTTCTAGCCCAAAGAGAGAAACAAATATACATCCTTGGACACAGAGGTACATGACAAGACAATAGAAAAACCAGTTCAAATCTACCTTTTCTATCAGAAAGGCATTCCTCGGGTTGCAGCTCGGTCTGCCGCAACCCACGCTTGCAGCAAAGCGGCTCTGAGGCAGGCTTTGTGCTGAGCTCTCTGTGCCCTCTCATCTAACCCTGAAATTCTATGTGTAAGACGCTGCTCTACCCATTTTACAAATATGAAGAGCGACAAACAGCCAAGTAACCAGTAGGCTGGCATCGCAGAAGTTAGAAGTGGGTTAGGGTCACAGCCGGGTCTATTCAACCCAAGTGCTGACGTCATTGTTACTTCCACTAAGTCATGCAGCTACACTGCAGTGGCCTCAAAACGATCTTTACCAAAAAAGTACATCCTAGGAAAAATGAAAAAACATATCCTCAGAATAGAAGTCACCCAAGTCTAAGAAAAGGACAAAACTTGGGGGAGGGGAGACAATTCCCTATCGAAGGCATTCATAATGACAGTTCAGGCATAGCTATGCCAAGTGTCAACAGCCTGGTTAAATAACGGTGCCATGTTTTAAAGAGTCACAAAAGATCTGCAGCAATGAGGTGGGGAGTCCATCCTGAGTCATGATCCCTGAAATAGCCTTGAGTAATACGACTCGAACAGAGAGAGAGAACGCTACCCTGAGAGCTGAAGTTAATTACAAAGTTGTAATTGTTTTTCCCCACCTTGCCTTTTCAAGCACGTAAACTATCTCATTAGTTGTGACTATAAAATAATCTAAGCCAGAAGTGACCAGCCTCCAAATGTCTGAGCAACACACAATGTTCTCCTACAACCAGATGACTGAACAAGATTAATGATGGAGGGCATTTCCACCTGTGGTTAACACTTGCCTATGAGAGTAACAAGCTGTTTCCTTGATCACATGTCAGATAAAAGTGTGGACCAAATTCACACGGGGTGAAGGATGATGGGGGCAGGGGGAGATGTTTAAGAAAGAGCCAGGGTTTTCATATACATATCTGGGCTTTTTCATCATCAAGGTGTCTCTGGTTTCGCTCCTCCCCTTCAGTTACTCCGTGACTACTTGACCCACTGCCAGCCAGGAGTAAAAACCTCCACTCAAACATTCCAGCCGCAGGTCTGGCCCAGTTCAGCACATTTCCTGAGGCTTCCCCAAGGCAAGCCCTTCCCTATGTGTGCCCCTGTCACCTGAAAAGACCCCAGGAGCTGCCTGCTCACTCTTCAGGTTCTAGCCCGAGGGAATTCTTCATTTGGAGAGACCTTCTCTAGCTATTAGCATAAATCCAATTGCGCATTTAGCTCTCCTGGCACACTTTTCTCTTTGCCTAGAGAATGCTGACTGGTCTTGCAAGGACATGCTCCTTTGTGATCTTATTTATTTAGCCCTTTACATCAGCACCTAGGCCGTTCACTCATCATCAGTATTTCAAGATTTGACCACGTCTAGAATTGAAAAATAGCTCACAGTGTTTGCTAAGTGGAGGCTGGAGGGATGGCTGTGGCTGAGGGCATTTGTTGCTCTTTGCAGAGGACTTCAGTTCAGTGCCCGGCATGCAAATGGTGACTCTCAGCCATCCATAGCCAGTTCCCGGGGATCCATCAGACACACACATGGTACACACGTAAATATATGCAGGCAAAAAAAATCCATAGTTGTAAGATAAAATTAATCTGAAGCATTTTCAGTTTGCTAAGTGAACCAAAACCCATAATGTCCCATGTCCTTTACCAAGAAAACCCTCTATCAAAAACACTGTCTCTCCCCAGTCACACATTTTCCACTACCTCCTGACTGATGCTGAACAAACCACCCTTTCTAGAAGCCCTCCGTGGGCTTCCTGTCGATCAAACCTGACTGAAGTTCACTTTCCTTACCTAAATACTAATCATTGAATTAGTCCTTAATCAGTGAGTAATAATAACTCGCTTTAATGCTCCTTTCTTCATAGGGAAACTTGTTAATAGTTTAAACTGGGCAAGCACGTCTGCTGCCTTTCTTGTGTTTCTATGTATTGTGTTATACTTTCGTATAAGAGTCTCAGGTGCTGGGCGTTGGTGGCATATGCCTTTAATCCCAGCACTCGGAAGGCAGAGGCAGGCGGATCTCTGTGAGTTTGAGGCCAGCCTGGTCTACAGAGTGAGATCCAGACTCCAAAAACAATACAGAGAAACCCTGTCTTGAAAAAAACAAAACAACAAAAAAAAAAGTCTCATGTATCTCACCAGCACAACTACCTGATCCATTAAAAAAGAATTTATGAAACCATTGTAACCTTTTGTCCTGATCATCACAAGCTCCTGAGATTTTTTTGCTCCTCGGTATCTCTCAAAAACACTCACATCTCTAGATTGTGTGTCATGCCAAGGGATTTGTGCATTGTAGCAAAGCCCATGATCAGCCAAGAGTTGTCTGACATCCCAAGTTACTGAGGGGAGTTGGGGTGACACTAAAATGGGACCATTACACCGTGGAAGTTTGTTAAGTTGCGATCTGTAAAAGGGTAGCTCCTGGAGTTGCGAGCTAATAGCAACCAGAGCAATGCAGATATAAAAAGTACGAATGTCTGACCTAAGGAAGGGCAATAGGAAAGAAGACGCAGGGATATCGTTCATGGATGTCAAGGGTGTAGGACCAGCAGGATTTAATGATGAAGTGGTTTTGTTCTGTCCACCTGAGTAGACTGGGACAACATATTAGAATCCCCTTCCCTACTCAGTTCTAAGTTTGGTAACAAACACAAGAGAAACTTATACAAACTTTGCAGAGCGACATAGCATCCATTATCTCTGATGGTCTCTGTGGTTTATGGGTACTGAGAGAGACAAGTACTGAAGGCATCACTCTCTCCTAGTGTCTTCTCAGCTCCGCGTCCTGAGTCTGCTCACTCTGTGAACACTGCTCTTTCCATCTACCAGCCCTGCAGGCCAGCAGAAGCACATGCCCAGAAGCCTGCTATAAACTCACAGCAGTAACAGACCTTCTGCACCAACTGCTTTCAGTCCCTTTCGAATGACTCCCCAGAAGCTCTGACTCTGCCACCAAGGCCACTATTTCCAGGGAGCTCCTGGGACCTTCTTACATTCACTAACTCTACCCTGTATGCCCTTACTTCCTCACCTCAGTTCCTCATCCAAGTAGGGTTTCACATAGCAACTTCAGCAGACGGTTCTAAAATCTGGGTGGGGCTGCAGAGGACCTGTGGCAATCAACATGACCTTGAAAAGAGCAAAGTTTGAAGAGCTCCATCATTTCATTTCAAGACTTTTCCCAGGGGACCTATAACTCATGCCTTGTCTTCTGCTGAGCACTCTCCCTGCCCCCTTGTGGGCTAGTGTTTGACGTTCTACCCCGGAAGTCTCCACTGGTTCCATGGCTGGTGTTTGATGGTCTACCTAGGAACTCTCCTCTGGTCCCATGGCTAGTGTTTGACCCAGGAAGTCTCCCCTGGTTCCATGGCTGGTGTTTGACATTCTACCTAGGAACTCTCCTCTGGTCCCATAGCTAGTGTTTGACCCAGGAAGTCTCCCCTGGTTCCATGGCTAGTGAGAATTCCTTGCATGTCTACGGTAGATGTTCAGTGAGAATTCTCTGGAAGTTTAAATCTGATATCCAAAATCCAAGACCTGCAGACACTAACTCTAGACACACTAGTGGTCATTGCAATTCATTCTGCGGTGGTTTCCAGAGGAAGAAGGGGAATTATGTAAGAGAATGCACTGCCCATGAAGAAAGTATAAACAATGCTACATACTTGATTCCAAGTACTGCCCAATGATGTCACCCGAATTATCGATCAAGCTTAGAAGAGGCTGCAATCTCCAAGTCTTCTTTATGTGAGGAATCTCCGTTAGCTTTTTAAGATGCCATGTCGGCTTGTTCTCTTACACCATCCAGCAAGGAGGAAACGGGCAGTTGTCTTGGCAACGTCAAAGCCATTAGTAAATGGTATTGATAGAAGGTCACAAATGGAGAGGAAGCACTAGCTGTCTATAGTGCCCCCACACTGATGCTGTAAGAGACCTCTAAGATAAAACTCAGACCTAGACAGCACCATTCACTGTAGAACGGTCAAAGCAAAGGCAGAAGAGATCAATGCCCATGAAATATTAAATATGTCAGATTTGCTGACTACAATCTAAAAATATAATAGAGAAGATATATGCTTAATGTTTCAGATTCAGGATAAATAAATGTAGATGATATTTTTCTTGGTGAGCAAAACTTTCAAGTTTTGGTTAACTAAGAGATTAAAGCATCAAAATATGAAAATGTGGATAGATTCATTAATTTAATGACATTTTGTAAGAATGATAATCAATCACTAGTTATTATTCTACAATCCGACCTTCAATACACACATACTGCAAGCCACGCCTGTGAATTTCGCCATGACATGCCCAACACACATTGTAACATGAAAAATAAAAGACCCAGAGACAGATATTGGGGTTCTAGCTTCACGATGAAGATCAGAGAGGCAAAGCAGGCAGCCACTAGCTCTTACCTCTACCCAGCTGAAATGGCAATCCTGTCTCCATGAGCTCTCACCAAGCCTCAGACTGTAACCTCTCTTCAGCGTGGCTGGAGAATCAATGCCTTCCTATCCTCAGTGTGGCTGGAGAATGAATGCTCTGAGACCCTATTCCTGTCTTAAATACCTCTCATGAGCCCTGGGATTAAGGGCATGAGCTCTGTTACTCTTTTCAACTAATTCACATATCCCTGGGTGGTCTTGAACTCAGAGAGATCCATCTGCGTTTGTCTCCTGAGACCTGGGATTAAGGTTTGCGTGCCACCACTGCCTGGCTTCTACAGCTAACTAGTATGGTTGCTTTGCTATTTTGATCTTTAATAAATCATAAACGATATTTCACTGCATTGCGGGAACCAGCATTTGGCACTAGCACAGAGGCCTCACTGAGGAGCAATGAATGTCAGGTAGACTGGGGAAACCAGGCAAGCAGCGGGCCACACACCTGTGGGAGAGAGAGGCTGTCAGTAGAGAATGGGACTTCTCAGAGGAACATGCCCTGTGGAAGGGATTGGCACCTCAAAAGCACACACACAACAGGAAGGACCATGCTCTCAGGAAGGGATGCTGAGAGGCGCTTGACCTTTGGAAGGCCCTGGGAAGACAAAAGAAAGGCCGAGCAAGAGAGACGGCAGAAGGACTCACAGGGAGCGTTAACCAATCAAACAGTTCCGTGCTAACTTTTTTTTTTCTTTTTTTTTTTTTTTGGTTTTACGAGACAAGGTTTCTCTGTATTGTTTTGGAGGCTGTTGGTCCAGCCTGGCCTCGAACTCACAGAGATCCGCCTGCCTCTGCCTCCCGAGTGCTGGGATTAAAGGCGTGCGCCACCACCACCCGGCCCGTGCTAACTTTTACATGTTGTGGGAGATGCTTGACACTGGGTTGACCTCAGCAAAAAAAAAAAAAAAAAAGCTAGAGCAGAGCAGAACACGGGGAACTCGAGAGAAGCAAACCCAGACAAAAAGGAGCAGGGCATTACCTCCAGACACTAGAAGACTGATGGGGGAAGTCCTTCTGTGTATGTGCTTATCTTATTGGTTGATGAATAAAGCACTGTTGGCCAATAGGGAAGCAAGATAGGTGGGACTAGGAGCCGAGGAGGATTCTGGGAAACTGAGGCCCAGTCGGTCACCATGTAGGACGTAAGAGGAGTAAAAGGTCCGGACACTTTCTCTGGTAAGAGAAGACCAAGTGGAAATACTCAATTAGCAGTTATGGGTTAATAATTAAGCCAGAGCTAGCCAACAAGAAACCACAGCAAACGGCCAACAGCTTCATAATTAAGAGTGTCCTGCACGTTCATTTGGGACTGATGTGGCTCTGGGACCAGGCTGGTGGGAAGAACACTCATTACAGAAGATCAAATCAAATCTGGCCTGATTTTGAGAGATACGGGAACTTCTACAGTATTACGGTTTCCTATGTGAGTTCACCATGTTCCTAAATCCGGGGGAATGGGGTGGGGGGGGGAATTTTGTGTTATTAGTTTCTTCAGTAGATGGAATAATGCAACAAAAACAATGTTTTACATATTTAGTGACCTTTGTATTGCAATAGTCAAGGACAACTATTTTTAAAACACTGGTCCATTATGATTGGTGTCAAGGGGTCACACAGTCTTGGGCCACATGAGAGGAGGAAGGGTAAGCACTAAGTCCAGTGTCTTTACTCAATAGCATCAATGGATTGCACCCTGTCCCAAGTGCTGCTGGGTAAACAGGAACGCTGGATCCCGAGAAGGCCGTTAGTCAATCGTACACGATCGGAGATCTCACCAGAGTTTCTGCCTCGCTTTTCTACTCTGTGTCTTTCCTAACAACAACTCTAATGGTTGTTGTTACCATCCAGTGGGCAGGATGAAGACAACGAAGCCCAGAAATGATGGTCATGCAGCTGGTAAATGTGCCACACACAGAACTTAGAGAGAGAGAGAGCCTTTCTAGCCCAGGTGAGGTGGAATGAACCTCTAACCCCAGAACTCACAGGGTTCCAGGCCACCCTAGGATACAGAGTCAAGATCCTATTTCTAAAAAAAATACACAGAATAAAATGGCTCTAGAGAGATGACTAGGCTAAGCAAAACCCTTACCGCTCCTGCAGGACCAAAGTTTAGTTTCCAGAACCCAGGCAGAGTGGCTCACAACCACCTGTAGTGTAAGCACTAAGGGATCTGATGTCCCATTTTGGCTTTGCCTGCACATACACAAATACACTCATACGAATAAAAATAAGTAAATAAATAAATAAATACTAGAGATACTAGAGCTTCAAAACCAAGTGAGCCTTTCAAACACATTGTTACTGTGGCTTTGTAATTTATATACTTTTCCAGAATTTATTTAGTATTGGTATTTTTCAAATATTTCTGAGGAGTTTGGGCTATGTTTACACCTGTACCTTTGCTCTTAAACTTAGTAACTGGAAGTCCCCATCAGGCTTTAAAGGTAGCCTTTCTGTTACTAAGTCCTCAGGGAATACAAACTCACTTCTTTCAGAAGTAAGATTCTGACGTCAAAAATCTTAATTTAATTCTGTTTGTTATTTTTCATACTTATCAAGTAGTCAAAGAAAAAAAGGAAAGACGTTTGAGGGCAAGAAATGAGTGCTCAGCAGGCAAAAAAAAAAAAGAGATAACTTAAATTACGAATATCTGCTAATGGCATGCTAAGTTGAGAAAGAAGGGAGGAAACCCAGCCCAAGGACCATGGGGATGGCAGCCAGAACCATCCAGTAGAGAGCTGAAAGTTAGAGTTTGGACTAAGTTGAGACTGGGCTTCCCGGAGAGCAAGAATCCATCCCTGTGTCCCCAAGACCTCATAACAGCAGCTGCAAAGGTGTGTAGAAGCTAAAGCAATGCATACTTACAGGAAGCTAATCTAGCAGAAGGACTAGAAGGAAATACAGAGAGGGTAGGAGTGGCCTAGATGCAGATTTATCAGGTTTGGAGGCAGAGACACTAAGACATTCCCTTTGCGTTAGGCAGTTCCCAAGTCCTGATGCACTAGCCGAGTCCAAGAAAACACTTGCGCTCCTCCCTATGGCAACAGCACTTACTAAACTCAGACACTTAAGACCCGCACTAAATCACCATGCCCTCACCTATTCCTTTTTCCCTAAAACCTGGTAGCTTTTCTGGGTTAACTGGGAAAGAATGGTGTTTGCTCCAAATTCTAGTTTTCTGACATCTCCTCCTGCCACCTCTGAGCTCTTGGCTTTGTCTCTCTGACAGCAACGTCTCTTTTGACAGATTTATACTGAGATTTACGCCAACTGCAGTTCCGTGGAGAAATGCAGGGCCCACTCAGATTTGCTTATGGCCGTTATGAGAATTCTGAGGCAGTCAGAGGTCAGACACTCCTACCCAGCTGGAAAAATTCTCACACAGACATATAAATATATAGCCATCAAGAAAGCAAAAGCTCTTTTACTTTGTGTAATACATTTCCTGGGAAGAAGTCCAAAAATTTCACAATCGATCCATGACCAGCTCAGGGAAACCTTCGCAAAACTTTCAGAGGGAAACAAGCCTGCTGGCCCAGGATGCAGGGTCTAGACCTCTAAGTGCCTGGAAACCCTGAAACTGGAGGACTCTGAGGGACTCGCCTCGGCCTGCACGTGTCCAGATTCACGCTAGGAAAACGTTAAGAGGGAGCTCTCATTAGAAGAAGGTGTGTTCAGAGAAGAAGGGAAACCACTCGTCCTAGCATTAGATGCCAATCTGGGATCTAGCAACTGTCAGTAATGAAATCATAAGGTCAAAGGCCACTGTCATAAGGTCAAAGGAGCCCATGCAAACAAGGCGTCTACAGACCGTCTGCAAACAAGGCGTCTACGGACCGTCTACATCAATGTCAACACTCTGTCAGACGCAGGGTGTCTTACTTGAGTTCCTGTGCTGTGATTGAAAACACCACGACCAAAAGCCAGCTGGGAAGGAGAGGGTTCCTTGCTCTGTAGTCCCACATCTCAGTTCATCACCCAACGAAGTTCAGGGCAGGAACCCAAACAGGGCAGGAACCTGGAGGCAGGGGTCGATGCGGAAGCCAGGGAGGGGAGCTGCTTACTGACCTGCTCCTCAATGGCTTGCTCAGCCTGCTTCCTTACAGAACCCAGGACTCCCCCCATCCAGAGGTGGCACTGCCTACAGTAAACTAGGTCTTCCCACATCCATCATTAATCCAAAAAACTGGGCGCAGGCCAACCTTGTGACAGCATTTTCTCAGTTGAGATCCCAGATACTCCTGGGTGAGTGTCAAGCCAACAAAACAGGAGCCACCGACCAGCACACACTCACACACACACACACACACACACGCATACACACACACACACTCACACACACACACACACACGCACGCACGCACACACACGCACACAGACACACACACACACACTCACACACACACACACTCACACACACACACTCACACACACACACTCACACACACACTCACACACACACACATACACACACACTCACACGCACACACATACACACACACACACACTCACACACACACACACACACATACACACAAACACACACACTCACACACACAAACACACACTCACACACACACATACACACGCACACGCACACACTCACACACACACACACTCACACACACACACACACTCACACACACACACACTCACACACACACACATACACACTCACACACACACACTCACACACACACACACTCACACACACACACACACACACACACACACGGCTGTGTAGAGTTTGTTGATTCCTTTCTTGTGCTAAACGGAATGTGTGAGGCCAAACCTGAGTGTGGCACTCTTTAGTTTGCCGGGAATCTTTTTTTGGGGGGTACCCCAGAGTCTACCTCAGATCTTGCTCCCCCATGAAGAGTACACAGCATATGTACTTGGGTACTGGAGCAGGTACCCAAGAACCTTAGGAAAGAACTTCCCAGGGCTGGGCCTGTGTTCTGAGGGCCTTAAAGCCTTTTCTAGAAGGTGTCTGCTATTACTTCCCGTTTCTAACAGCAGGTCAGGAAGGGATGACGAAACAGCTTTGCACAAGAGCTGGTAGGGATTCGCTGGGCTGTGGACCCGAATCATTTTCGCCACGGCTTTAGTCACCAGGTGGAAATTTCCCTGAGATAAGCAAAAGTAAAAAAAAAAAAAAAGAAGTTTGCACTGATGCAAACAGAGTATTACAGAGGTAGTAGATTTAGCAAAAGGATGAAGAAACCAGTCAATAAGAAGAAATTGCTCTTCTAAAGTGGAGGCTGATGGTTCCTAACTACAGGGCTCCCTGGACATAGGCAGTGCTCCTAGGATCTTGTGACTGCCAGGGCCTGGTCATATTAGTTCCACAGTGGCACGTAAAGGACTATTTTCTAATTATTATTACTATTCTTATTATTGTGTGTGCACTCCAGCACATGCATGCGAGTGCACACGTCGGGGTTAGCAGACGACTTTCTGGGTCTCTCTTTCCATGGTGGTTTTCGGGGGACTGAACTCAGGTCAGCAGGCTTGTGCTACAAGCCCCTTTTTTAATTTAAATTAGAAACATAAATGCTTCACACATCAATCCCAGCTCCCTCTCTCACCCCTCCTCCCCTGTCCCTCCACTAGCCCCTTTCCTGCCCCCCACCCAATCCCCATATCATTCCCCAGGGAAGGTGAGGCCCTCCTTGGGGAGATCTCCAGAGTCTGTCATTTCATCCAGGGCAGGGCCTAGGCCCTTCCCCATGTGTCCAGGCTGAGAGAGCATCCTTCTATTTGGAATGGGCTCCCAAAAGTTCATTCATACACCATGGTAAACACTGATCTACTATCCAAAGCCCCAGAGATTTCTGAAGCCTCCTCACTGACACTGCATTTGTGGAGTCTGGATCAGTCCCCTGTTGGCCTCTCAGCCATCAGTCTGAGGTCAAGAGCTCCCCCTTGTCCAGTCAGCTGTCTTTGTGGGTTTCACCAGCACGGTCTTGACCCCATTGCTCATCACTCCTCCTCTCTGTCACTGGATTCCAAGGAGTTCAGTTCAGTGTTTAGCTGTGGGTATCTGTCTCTGCTTCAATCAGTAACTGGATGAAGGTTCTAGGATGGCATATAGGGTAGTCATCAACCTTATCATCAGGTAGGGGTTATTAATGTAGTCTCTCCACTATTGCTTAGTTAGCCAGTTGGTGTCATCCTTGTAGATCTCTAGAGATCTCACTAGTGTCAGGCTATAATGACTCCATCTATTATGGTTTGTCTCATCCTGCTCTCCTCTATTCTTACTTCGACTCAACCTTCCTGCTCCCCCATGCCTTCTTCTCCCCTCCTCTTATCCCCCTCTCTTTTTCCTGTTTCTGTCTCCACTCCCCCTATGTTCCCAATCTGCTCAGGAGATCTTGGCTCATTCCACTTCTCTGGTGTATAATGCATCTCTCTTGGGAACCTCCCTGTTTCCCAGACTCACTGGCACTGGGATTGTAGGCTGACACTCCCCTGATCCATATCTAAAATCCATATATGAGTGAGTACATACCATGTTTGTCTTTTTGTGACTGGGTTACCTCACTCAGGATGGTTTCTTCTAGTGCCATCCATTTGCCTGCTAATTTCAAGATTCCATTGCTTTTTCTGCTGAATAGTACTCCATTGTGTAAATGTACCACATTTTCTCTATCCACTCTTCAGTTGTGGGGCATCTAGGTTGCTTCCAGGATCTAGCTATTACATATAATGCTGCTAGGAACATAGTGTTTGCTGGGAATTTTATATACATTTAACGAACAGCACTTTGTCTTAATAGACTTTGCAAGGTTAAGCCAAATCTAAGTCCTTTGGGGCGGTGAGAAACCTTGGCACTACCTTAGATTCCAATATAAATTCACAATTCTCCCGAACCCTTGGATTGCTTTCATGGCTGTTTCCTTGGCTGGTGGAATAACACTTCAGAGGACTTGGATATTTTTTTAAAAAGCTTGCCACTCTGGGTGTGGAAAAAAACACCTATAATTTTAGCACTTGGGCTACAAAGGCAAAAGATTTGGAATACAATCCAGTCTGGGCTATATAATGAGACACTGTCTAAAAAAACTTTTAAGTGCTGCTTTTAATTTTTTTAATGGTTTACCAAAAACCAAGAAAGTGCAAGATGAAATGTTACTCAGGAAATTCTTTTTTAATTTAATAAAATGCAGCATGTTCTGATTCTCCCTAAAATGGTGAAAAATCACTGCCCCAAACCAGTGCCTTGCTTCTACTGGGACCTCTGCCCACGGACATGGTCGTCCGCTAACACAAAAGGAGCCAGGTACTTTATGCCAGCATTTCTCTGTGGTTCTAAGAAGCCTACATTCAAGGATGTCCCACCGTTTCCTACAAGAAGAGTTTGTAATAAATAGTGTCACAGATGCTTAGCATTGCCTAAACTCCTTTCTTCTAGCCAGTCCTTTGTTCATTTAAGCATTTACCTGGCACGGTTTCAGAGTGGCCCTCTAGAAATGTTCTGGAGACGAATGTCTAGTCTGCTTTAAAAGTTATATCCTCACCAGGCGGTGGTGGCGCACGCCTTTAATCCAGCACTTGGGAGGCAGAGGCAGGCAGATCTCTGTGAGTTCAAGGCCAGCCTGGTTTACAGAGATAGTTCCAGGACAGGCTCTAAAGATACATGGAGACACAGAGAAACCCTGTCTCAAAAAAAAAGTTATATCCTCTAAAAATTTATCACTTACATCTCTGAGATAAGTCAAAGCCTGAAGCAAAATGATTGTCACTTGCAACCTTAATTTTCTAGGATTATCTGCATTTCATATATTTAAGCATAGACTGAGCTATCTGATGGTAGCCTTTTGCTAAATAAATGATAGTAGATTATACAAGGGCAACCTCTGCAGCCACTTAAAGTAATACAGAAGAACAGGAGATGTGACTGTGTCTGAACTACACAGTTACAATGGAGAACACTATTGGAATGTAATCCTGATGTTATAGAAAAGAGAAAACAGACACACCAAAATAATAATTGTAGTTTTATTGGAGTGGCAAATCGTGGTTTAGTCCCCACCTTCAATTCTTCCATATTTGAACTTTTATTAAAAGACCTTATTTTTACTAAGTGTATTTTGAAGTATTATATAAAATAAAAAACATTCACTATGATCCATCCCGCAAAGCATCCTGAAAAAGTGAAGGCTGAGACGTTTTCTACCCGGGCTTATGCTACCAGATGGAGTAGGCCTCAAATCCAGGCGAAAGTGTTTGGTTGCCCACACAGCATCTGCACCACCATTGTACCAGTGAGCAGGCACACTGTGCGCAGCAGGCGGTCACAGGCCCTAGGAGAGTAGACGGCGACTGGCGCTTAGCTGGGTAAACCAGCAGTCCTGTAAAGAGAAGCTTTTCCTTGCCAGCCGCTTTGGTTTTTCCCCACCAGTCACCTGGGCTCTGCCGCGTTGTAGTCCCCAAATAACACACAAGACGCTGTATTAATTATGAAGCTGTTGGCCTTGCTTGTTTCTTACTGGCTAGCTCTGATGTTAAGTATTTACCCCATAATTTTTAATCTAAGTATTTCTTTTACCGGAGAAAAGTTCCAAACTTCTTACCCCTACGGCAGCTACATCTTGACTCCCTGTGTTTCTCCTACCCAGAGTCCTCCTCGACTCCTAGTACCACCTGTCTTGCTTTCCTATTGGCCAACACAGTGCTTTATTGACATATACACAGGACTTCCCCATCACAGTCCCCTGGCTTCTAGTGTCCTTTGACTGGTGCTGCTCTCTGCCTTCCTCAGAGGGGATTCTTCTACAGGGGTGATGGCTAATGCCAAGTTCCCTCTGGTCAAGAGCCAACGATAAGTGACTGTGTGTGCCCAGGCCACAGCAGGACATCGGTGTCAGCCCCTCCCAGGACAGCCACTGCTGCAGAGGAGAGGGCAGTGAGTGGGACAGCCAGAGAAAGTGGAGGAATGTTGTAAATGCTGTCCCCTGGACGTGACATGTCTGTCGCAATCACAGCAGTTGTGGCTACCTACACACACACACACACACACACACACACACACACACACACACACGTAATCTTTTGATCATTGTATCAGCACCATGCTACATTCAAGTATTTAACTGGTAAAAACTTTATTACCCTGCTTCCATGCTCTGCAACCATTCATATAAAACATGAGTCATCTTTTTCCAAAACAAATTCTGTGAGGGAGTCTTCCACTGCGTTAAGACTTGGCTTGTGCCGGGGGCAGAGGAACAGGAGGACTGGGTCCTGGGGTGGGGGCTGCTAACAGCAGAAGCAGCGTCTGGCTGTAGCGGTCACCCCTTCTGTGACCCTACGAGGGCAAACGAGGCTTTGGGCCTGGTCCTAAAGGCTGCCTCGTTTCATTTTCTCTCGACTCCTTATAACAGCTCTTCCTAGAACAGATTCTGTTCTCTGTAACTCGGTCCTAATGGGGTTGTGTACAGGAGGCTCCGCTCAGAGGGGCCTACAGACAACAAGCAGTGTTAAGACCATGATGAGGGAGACCCTCTCTCAATGCCCAGGAGCCTGATGCTCCGTGTGGAGATCATACCCCGTCTTAGTTCTATTGCTATGATGAAACACCATGACCAAAAGCCAGTTAGGGAGAAAAAGGTGTATTTGGGTTGCACATCTCCATCACGGTGAGCCACTGAAGAAAGAACTCAGGGATGGGAACTCAAGCAGGACAGGAGCCTGGAGACAGGAGCTGATGCACAGGCCACGGAGGGGTGTCGCTCATCAGCCAGCTCCCCACTGGCTTGCTTAACCTACCTTCTTATAGAACCCAGGACAACAGCCCAGGGATGGCACCACCTATAATAGGCTGGACCCTCCCCCGTTGATCACTAATTAAGAAAACATCCTACAGCTGGACCTCAGAGAAATATTTTCTCAATTGAGGTTCCCTCCTTCCAGATAGCTTGTACCAAGTTGACAAAGCCACCCAGCACAGTTGACCCCTTGTCAACTTACCACACAAACACATCCTTTTAAGCCACAAGCCTTTCCTTCCTTGTTCATCCCAAAGATCTCCCATTAACATCAACATCACAATATAAGATATTTTACAAACATAAAAAGCCCTACAGTCTTTACAGATTCAAATTCTTTAAAATTCAACCCAACGTCTCTTTTAAATAAAATCCAAAACAAAATAAATCCAAAGTCTCTTTTGAAGCCTAAAGTATCTTTTTAAAATGTAGTCTTCCAACTGTTGGCTCTTGTGGAACCAAAAATAAGTTAAATGCTTCCTTCCTTCAAAGAAAGAAATACCAGACCACAGTCAAAATCAGATCAAAGCAGAACCAAACTGCAACAGTGTAAATAACTCAATGATCAATACCTGGGATTCACTCTTGATCATCTGGGCTCCTCCAAAGGGCTTGGACGGTTCTCCAGAGCCAGCCTCTGCATCACACACAGCTGGTCTTCTAGGCCTCGGCAGGTTCCTCTCCTCTAATGCTGTTTCTCTTGGGGGTCGCCCCATGGTACTGGCATCTCCAAAACACTGGGGTCTTCTGCAACAACTGGGCTGCACTTTCACCAAGAGCCTCTCCTGTGCTCTTTATGGTGCAAAGCCTCAACTTGTCTCCACGACCCCGTCAACCCTGGCCCTTCAGCTGCTACTGGGGCTGCACCCCCTCCAACGGCCTCCCAGAGCGCGAAGCCTCAGCCGATCTCCGAGACCCCGTGATGCCTTCAAAACCAGCACCACCTGGGTGACGCTTACACATTATCAAGTTCTGCTTCCAGCGTGAGGTACGACCTAGACTGCCTCTGAAACGCGGGTTCTCTGTGCTCTCCCAGAAGGCTTCACCTCGGTGATGCTGGCCCCTTCTTAATCACAGTTAATCGCTTAGCTCCAGCCAAGCAGCATCAGCTGTCCGAGCAAAGCACAAGTTTTAGTTCAGTTGTCCTGGTTCTGATCTCTTGCTAATCACAGCTGATTCTTCCAGAACCACAGACTCTCAACTCAAAATAATGAATAGTACTAACAGAGTCCTTTTTTGTTTTGTTTTCCAAGACAGGGTTTCTCTATGCAACTGTCCTGGCTGTCCCGGAACTCACTTCACTTTGTAGACCAGACTGGCCTCAAATTCACAGAGATCCGCCTCAAGCCAGGCCTCCATTTTCTGCACTGCTATCGACATTCATATCTTCCAAGTTCCCACAGAACAGCTCGCCAAGCTTTGAACAGTCAGTGGTTTTTTCTAGCCCCAAGTTGCAAAGACTTGCCACAGTCCTCCCCTAAGCAACAACTGTCAGCTCTATCACAGCCGTACCCTAGTGCATGGTGCCAACTTGTCTTAGGGTTCCTCTTGCTGTGATGAAACAGCATGACCAAAGCAGCTTGGGGAGGGAAGGATAAAATTATCTCTCAGTTCTATATCACAGTTCATCATCAAAAGCAGTAAGGACAGAAACTCAGGCAGGGCAGGAACCTGGAGGCAGGAACTGATGCAGAGGCCATGGAGGATGCTGCTTACTGGCTTGCTCCTCATGGCTTTCTCAGCCTGCTCCTTATAGAACCCAGAGCCACCAGAATGAGGTACCAGGGTGGTGCTGCCCACGGTGGCCTGAGCCCTCCCACACAAACCACTAATTAAGAAAGCACAGTCTTGCCTGCAGCCTGATCTCATGGAGACATGTTCTCAGTGAGGCTACCTTCTCTCTTATGACTCTGACGTGTGTCGAGTTGACATAAAATTAGCCAGCATGTGCCCTTAGAGGGTTGTTGGCATATTCCAGATCCATAGAAAATGAGTCATATAGGTCCCTGGAACTGTCAATCAAAAAAAAAGTCTCTAACAGGCTACTAAGATCCATGTCCATCATTTGATCGTAATACTTGTTTTCAATTAGGAAGAGGACGAGGTACCTAATAAAACAGTGTGGACAGAGAAAACAAACAGTGGCGTAAAAAAATGAACCACAAATCAGCAACATCAATGAATCTATGCTAACTTAATGCCCGGCATTCACCACCCAATTGTCCATGCCACTCCTAGAGCAATGACTAAAGTCTGGAAAGTTATGTAATCCTATTATCAAAGCAACATGAAGAAACTAGGCACAGGAAGAGCGGTGCTCAGGACGGGCCTCTCCTGGGGGCCTTCTACGGGGCTTCCCCAGAAGTCACCTGTCGACCTTTTGACTCCCTTTGCTGTCACAGCCTGTGAATACGTGACATGAAAACCGGCCCGGAGCAAAACTTTGTCCGGCTGTGTCTCTCCTAGGCAACGCCACCTCCTACAGACACCGCCCCACAGAAGTCGTGTGTGAGCTGGACCATGAAGGCCCAGGTAGACCCTATAAAGCAGGTGGTCTTTATTGTTACCGCCGCAGGAAGCTACAGCAAATGCTACTTTTTAAGCTTTCAGGTGGAGAAGGTTGCCCGACGGTTAGGTAAAGTTGCTTGCGACGCCGTCTGAGACCCTGTGCACCGACGTGAAAGGTTTGATCCAGCCACACACGTGTCTGCAGCCCCAGCACTCCAACAGCGAGACACAAAGGCGGAGACCGAGAACCAGTCAGAAGCCGAAGGACCAGTTAACCTGGAGTACAGAGTGCGTCAGCGGAGCTCAACCAGAGACCCCGGCTCAGAACGAAGGGGGAAGAGGAGGGCCAACCCTCAGAAGCTGCTTCCTGACCCCCACACGCCCGCAGCGACACTCGGGAGCGGGCACGGCAGACAAATCAAAGCAAGCGTAGTTATTAATTAGCAAAGATACCAAGGCTACATGCAATTTAAACAACAAAACTGAGCAAAAGTTCTTGTTTTTGCAAATGGTCTTTAACTATGGTTAATGAAACTCCCTAGCAGCATGAGGTGGCAGCGGAATTAAAACGGGACTCATAAAAAAAAAAAAAAAAAAAAAAAAGACTCCTGAGATGAAGCAGTGCTGTAGCTCAGAGAGTTGGAAAATCACTTCCGTGTGAAAAGTGCCTCGAAGAATAAAAGGCCCAGCTGAGCACGGTTGATGGCTGTGAGACCTCAATCAGCCTCAGCATTCTATCTTGATAAAGGCTTTTTCATGATCCACATAATATTGATTATGGGCTGCAAAGAAGCTTGGCTTGTTTATTTGAGCAAGCAACAATTTAATTCACAATTTCCTGTTTTCCTCCATTCTCCTTTAAAAAGTGTTGTAGCCATGAATTAAGCTTTAATTTTTTTTAATGTGCCTGTTTAATTTTGGTATGAAGTCTTCTATAATTTCCACAGGATAGTACCCACGATCATTCCCGCAGGGCTCCACCGCTCAGAGCCTCTCTGGGATTTCGGTGGGATTCGTCATTTAGCCTCAGTGCTCTGAGGGACCAACAAATACAACCCTCCCCAAGGCTCGGGAAAGAAGCTGAGTGTCTGCCTATGACAGGTTCGCTGTCAACTGGCCATGCTAGAAATCAGACCACACCAAACCACATGACTTGCTGTCCTGGGTCCCAACAGACCGGCGGCTTCGAGGGAGCAGCCTGGGCAGGTAGTGCCACCTACTGGACGGACGAGGTAGAAAACAAAGAAACAGGGCTGACCCACCTGTGCCACGAAATGGGTTTGATTCGCCTGGGTGAATCTCTCTGCAAGGGAATTAACTCACTTCGATTTTTGTATTATTACCTCAGGCGCCTGAGGGTGTTGCCTGCACGGACGCCTGTGCATCACGCGTGTGTCCGGCGCTCACAGAGGTCGGGAGAGGGCACCCACCGGATGCTCTACACCTGGAGTCCCCAGGGTCATGACCCATCATGTGGGAGCTTCAGACCAAACCCGGGCACCCTGAAAGAGTACCCAGTGTCCTTAGCCACCGAGCCATCTCTCCAGCCCTGGGTTAATTCACCTTAAAAGACTCATCCGAGCTGATCGGTGATGTTTAGTCACGCAAGCAAGAGGAGCAGTGTGGTCTTATGCCATAGAGCGTTGGAACGGCTAGTTAAATGCCGCTGACCCCACCCCAGCCCGCCTTGCCGGGCCAGAACCTCAGTGAAAGTGGAATTCAGCGAGGACATCCCCTGGCAAGCTGAACATCTGCTCATCTGGAGGAGGAACGCCCTTTTCTTTCTTCCTTTTTTATTTTTGTTTGTTTGTTTGTTTCATTAGCTTCATTTGGAGTTTAACATTGAAGATGGCCTTTTAAAAATATTCCCTATTTATTATTAACTGCAAAAAAGCAAAATAATGTGTTCATTGCGTCCAAAACAAAGTAGCCCAGCTGGAGTCAAATTAAACTATGAAATCGCTTTACCCAGGAAGGCTGTGTCGGATGTGTAAGGCCAGGTCTAACTCTCCAAGAAATGGCCCCCACCTTTGTCTTCTTAATCTTATTAAAAACTCGTTACAGCAACAACTACGCGGTTAAACACCAGTTCCAGGCTCAATTGTTGCTTGTTTCCATTTTCCTAACCTAAAGGACCGCTAAATCCTTCCATGTATGGTTTCCACACTAAAACCAATCATTTGTCCATCTAAATCTGTCTTGTTCCCGTCCCTGTCCCCCCTCAATTCAGTCAGCCTCTGGGGGATTCTTCTTAGGCAGCAGTTGGTTGAATCTACAATCTCACTTTCTGGACTCTCATTCCCTACATGACTTCCCTTGTTTGAGTTACTTGTACATTTTACATTGTACCGGTAAAATATTAACCCAATTAGCTTTTGGAGAGCTGAGGGCTTACCTGAAAACTGGGTTCAAATCCTGAACTAGCCGTGTGTGTGCCCTTGAGCAAGTGACAATTCCCACAATGTGTTGTTTTAAGTATTTAAAACGGAGGTGAGGCTCACTCGGGTGGTTGCTAAGGGTTACGTGAGGTGGTTAGCTGAGCAGAAGAACTTGCTGACATTCCTCATCAATAACTGGGATAATTTTTAAGTTTGCAGTTTCGTGTTGGGCTGCAGTCAGTCTGTTCTCAGCTGCATACAGCCCGTGGGCCACTGGTTGGAAGCAACCGAGAGAGAGAGAGAGAGAGAGAGAGAGAGAGAGAGAGAGAGAGAGAGAGAGAGAGAGAGAGAGAGACAGAGACAGAGAGAGAGAGACAGAGAGAGAGAGAGAGAGAGAAGCCAGGAGTCCATTTTTAGAAGCTGAAGCCCTGAATTACCATAATAGTCCTGTAACTTATTCAAACAACATTTAAAACCCTGAAACTGTTAAGACTTTTAACTTTTGAGGCGTATTTACTTCGTGTGTCTGCTGTTCTCAGAAGACAGAAGAGGGTTTCTGATTCCCTGGAACTGGAGTCACAGATGAGCGAGAGCCACCACCTAGGTGCTGAGACTTAGCACGGCTCCCCTGCAACAGGAGAAGGTGCTCTTGACTGCTGGGTCACCTCGCCAGCCTCAACTCCAAGCCTTTCTGAAAACGAAATGCCGACCCATCCCTTCTTCATGAAAAGGCTTACGCTGTAAGGAAGTGTGCTTCACAGAGAAGCCTGATAATTGCACCTGAACCTAAAGCTTTCTTTTTGATCAGCATTAAATTTTACATCTACAAGTAGAAATGTGCTAAATAATCTGTGCTATGACAGTATCAAAATGTAATTTATAGCTTTATACATAGATTAATAACTCCAAAAGCAGAGTTTAAAGTATATGGTTTTTAATTCTAAAATGTCTTCCCAATAAAGCAGAATGTTTCGTCTGACTCTATTTGACGCTATTGTATGACACAACATTAGCCGTCATACCTACTCAAAACTCCTTTTAGGGATCTTTTCTTTTCTTCTCTTTGTTTCCATTTGGAAACCACCTGTGGCCCTACCTTCTCCTCACAGGCGCTAACCGTTCCAACTGAAATGAGTCATTTCTTAGACCTTGATTTGCAGGCAAGGTGCTGTTTTGTAACCTCGCAAATTTTGAATCATTTTATAACCACATATTGAGTAACTGCTTTTACTTCCCACACCCAGGGTCAGGAACATAAAAATGCATTTAACACAGGTATAGTCTTCTCCACCCTTCTGTTCACTAGCAGCCTGGGTAAAACTTAACTCCCCTAACCTGTGTCTGCACCAGAGAGCAGCTGCCATTAGCTGCTGCTTCTTCTCAGATGGCTCAGTGGGCAGGGCCGTCGCAGTCTGTGTTTTGCATCTGGGTAGATATCCGTGCTCTGACTGGAAAACCGACTACAGCGTTGAGAACTCCTTTAGCAGAGAAGGTCCCGTTGCTACCACCCACAGTGGACAGGAACAGCAGCTGCATCACAGGACACCAGCGAGTCACCAGACACGGCAAAAGATGAGCATCCCCTCGGACTTGGGGAAGACTCAAAGATGCCTGTTTACTGATAGGGAGATATTGACCATTGTACATCCTCAAGGATGTATTAGCTTTATAGCTGGTAATCAGCTGTGTTATCATATTGATTTAGCAACTCAGACATGGGCCGACAGGACACCGCTCTTATAACCGAACTTCCGAAGACTTCCACGTGGTAAAAAGCTATATAATTGCATTTGGTTTTTGGTGTTTCGAGACAAGGTCTCACTATGGAGCTCTGGATGTCCTGAAACTCACTATGGAGACCAGGCTAGCTGCAAGCTCACAGGCATTTGCCTGCCTCTGCTCCCCAGTGCTGATATTAAAAGCATGTGACACTATACCCAGTGTATAATTTTTAAACACCTCAGAATCCAAAAGTATACCTTTTAATACTTGCAGCCATTAGTATGTGTGCATCTAGCCAGGACCCAGACCAGAGCTCCACTGAGCCTGTTCTCATTCCCTGCCACCAGAAAAGACACCTCACGTTCTTACTGGGACATCCACACAAGCACACTGTTTTGAGTGGGAGTAAATAAGGAAAAACCAAGCAACTGTTTTCCACTGAAGGACAAGTACACAGCGGGCCTGTGGAGAATGCCCAGTGGGTGAAGTACTTGCCATGCAGCTTGGGACCTGGGTTCTTGTCCTCGGCTGGCGCCTGTGTAAAATCCAGGTGTGATGGGCATCTGTAGCCCTGGGCTGTGGAGTCAGATTCTGACACTCACCTGCCAGCCAGCCAGCTGCCTACCCAAACCAACAGCCCAGGCCAGTGAGAGACCCTGTCCCAGGCCAGCGAGAGACCCTGTCCCAGGTCAGAGAGACCCTGTCTCAAGTCAAAGAGACCCTGTCCCAGGTCAGAGAGAGACCCTGTCCCAGGCCAGTGAGAGACCCTGTCCCAGATTCAGAGAGACCCTGTCTCAGGTCAGAGAGACCCTGTCTCAGGTCAGAGAGACCCTGTCTCAGGTCAGAGAGACCCTGTCTCAGGTCAGAGAGACCCTGTCCCAGGTCAGAGAGAGGCCCTGTCCCAGGTCAGAGAGAGACCCTGTCCCAGGTCAGAGAGGCCCTGTCCCAGGTCAGAGAGAGACCCTGTCCCAGGTCAGAGAGACCCTGTCTCAGGTCAGAGAGACCCTGTCCCAAGTCAGAGAGACCCTGTCTCAGGTCAGAGAGAGACCCTGTCCCAGGCCAGCGAGAGACCCTGTCCCAAAACTGAGCTGAGAGCAACTGAGGGAGACACGATGTCAACCTCTGGCCTCCGCGTGAGCACACACGGACCCGTGCACCCACATGCATGTGTGCCCATACACATACTGTACACTCACACCACACAAGAGCGTTCTGAAGGCATCAAGCAGCGGCTAACAACACAGGCCTTCTCAAAAGGCGGTCTGTCTCCCACAGCGGCAAGAGGTACCTCGGGTATGTGCAGCTGCTCGAAATGAGACTGCGCTGTGCGTTCCCAGAAGGTGCAGAGCTCGGAAACAGATGTGTCTTCAGGTGTGGGGACAGGACGGCATGAGGGACAAGTGCCCTGGCTATCGGCCTCCCAGCAGCGGGGAGAGATGAGGACATCCCAGAGATAGTCCTTGGTGTGTACAGCACCCAGGCCAGCTGACACCCTTGGTAACAACCGTGGCCTTGGAATTCCAACAGGCAGCAACAGTTGAGGGTGTTCCTGGATACTGCTGCCTTGCATACCCAAGTTCAAGAAATAGAACCATGACAGCGATATCCCGTAAGACACAGGAAGCAGCACCTGGGTCTATTAGTCTTCCTGAAGGCCTCCAAAGGAGATACTGACACCTGCGAATAATAGCCAGTTAGCCAGACACAGTGGGACGCATCAGCAGTCCTGGGTATTTAGGACTAAGGTAGGAGGGTAGTTTGGGCTACGACCAGAGTAGACAACACAGAGAGGCCTTGTCAAAAAAAACTGATATATATATATTATATATATATATAATATATATTATATATATCAAAGATGAGGAGAAAGGGATGGCTCAGCAATAAAGCACGCTTGCTGTGCAGGCATGAGGACCAAAGGACATCAGCACACAGGCAACACATTGGGCACGGTTCCACGCATGTCCGCAACCACAGCGTGGAGTGGAGTGCGATGAACTATGAGAAAAGAAACACTGAGAAGAAAATAATCCAGCACGAGATCGCTAGGGCTTGCTAGCTCCCAACCTAGCCAGAAAACAAACATGAATTCCCAAAGCAGTTCTCTCACTCATACACACTCACTAGCACAGTCACACGCTTGTACTTCATACACACACTCACGCACTCCCATACATATTCACACACTCTCACACTCAACGCAAACACACCCATAAAAATAACAATGGTAATAAAAATATACATTAAACATTTCAAGTCTAGCATCTACTGACCAAAAAAAAACAAAAAACAAAATTACACTTTTCTTATTGCTTAAACTACCATGTATCTACGGGCCTCTTACTTCATCTAGAAACTTTCCCGTTCCTAAAACACCAGCTCCCTCTTTGCATCTAAGACCGTGCAGGCATTTTTGAAGCCTCCAAAGGAGACTTACTGAACACTAACCAACAGATCACACTAATAGCGCACAGAAGAATTAAACAGTGAGGCTCTTGTGGGCTCCTTGTACTGCACGCTAGTGATTCAGATGGGTCCCCTGCAGGGCTCAGATTAATAAACAAGGAAAATCAATCAGAGCACTGCTCTGCTGTGACAGCAGAAGCGACATCTTGAGAGAAAAGGGCGGAGTTATCCTGGCATTAGCCCAGCATGAAAAAGGCATTACCGCTGGTTCCCCGGATCACACCCTCCCGGCTACCCCGATGACGGCCGCCGTGCCCAGCATCTGCCATCAGACGCGCTGGAGCGCTCGGCCACGCTGTCTCCCACCTTATTAATGCACTGCGCTGGGGCCATTTATTTCCATCTCTCTTGCATCCGTGAAATGTCCAAGAAGAGCAAGGCTGTCATCTCCCCTCAATCTTCTCAGTGAAGTGCGGGTTGGAGGAAGGGTGAGGGAACTCTCATTAGCAGCCCCATGGGCTTCTCTCCACTCTGCCCCGCCCCCCCATTTCCACCGGGGGATCAATTCCTGACAGCATGTCCTCCAGGGTTTACCAGGCTGAACACCACTGCTGCTTAAACCACATACTCGTACACCAAAGACGGCATCTCACACACAGTTATTTCCCGAGCAAATGCGTTTCCAAATAAAAATGCTGCAAATATAAACCCTGGCCTGGAGGTCTTAGAAAGGTTAGCAGGAAAGACGCTGTAGGTGAAAACAGAAATAATACTTTACGGTCTGAAAAGAGCAGAAAGCACAGGGGTTTCTTACCTAGTGAGCCCACTGAGCCCAACCCCCCACACACACATACACACACTGTACACACATACACACAAACATACACACACATACACATACACACACTGTACACACATACAAACATACACATACATACATATACATACGCATACACACACACAAAAACATATACCATACACACATACAAACATACATACATATACACACACACTATACACACATACAAACATACACATACATATACATCCACATACATACACACAAACAAAAACATACAAACGCATGCATATACACACACATACACATACAAACACATATACACATACACACAAACATATACACATACACTCACACTCACACAAACACATACACACATATACACACACATACACACAAACACATACACACGTGTACACACACAATTTGTGCACACAGTACAGCTTCAACCAATTGCTCTTAAGAGCAACTATGAGTTTTAAAAAGTCAGCCTCTGTTTTGCAGAGTGTCCTAGGAACCATAAGCCAAAACAACCTTCCTCCTCTTGCTCATTTGCAAATGAAAACCGTGCTTCTAGACTGTGGCAGACATAGTCTGTGTTTCATTTTCTACACGTGTCCTGCTTCAAGTTAACACAGCAAAATGAAGACGTTCCGAGGAAAATCGGCTCTAAGCCTAATCCCCACTGCACTAAGATTTTGGAAGAAAGGAGAGAGAGCTCAGCACTACAGAGCACACTAGCTGCTCCTGCAGACAGCCCAGGTTAGGTTCCCAGAACCATGTGCAGCTCCCAGCTGCGCCCAACTCCAGCTGCGGAGTTCCAGTCAGTTGCAGACGCCCCCTTCTGGCCTCCTGGGGCACTGGTACACACACAGTCCACACGTACGGTAATGACAAATGCACAATTTTTTAAAAGATAATGGAAGACAAAATGCCCACACAAAGCTGTTGTAACCAACTGTTTAATGTGGAAAGTAAGGCATGAGTGTCAACAGGGAATGAGACCACCTGTGCAGAAATGTTTCTTTATTTAAAAAAATCACTTTTAGAGGCTTTTGGACAAATATTAAAATGGATCACACTTTAACTTATCTTAAGCATACTACATGGGAAGCTACTTATTATCCATAAATCAGAGTTACGTTTCGTAGACAGTGTCTCCTACACATGAAGCTAAAGTAGAGTTCATAAGGATCCCTAAGAGTCCCCAAGAAGACCGCCTTGGAAAGAACTCCCGTCATTCCTTCGGGAAGACTGTCCACGCCATCATCTCCCCCGTTTCACGTCGCCAATGGCTCCCCACACATCAAACACAAACTCGTCGGGAAAGGCAAAGTCGCCCAGAGTCTCATCCAGTGCCACAGCGAACTCGTCCGGGTTGCTTTTGTCTTTTCCAGCTTCAAACATGGTCGTAGCTGTCGATGACAATTTTTAAAGGTTAATGAGTCATGAGCCAGCACCAGAGGACTGTCACCACTTATGGAGCTCTCACCCCTGCCCTGTCCCCAGCCTGAGAGCCCATCACTCGGGAGTCTCCAGCATTCTTTGGGGGTTGTTTTGTTTGTCTGGTGTGGGGTGTGTGCACGCACGGAGAGGCCAGACGGAACCTTGGGTGTCAAGCCCTGAGATGCCATCCGCGTCCTTTGAAGCCCTCGCCGTCCTGGAGCTCACTAGGTGGGCTCTGCTGGTACCAGTAACCCTCCCATCTCCACTTCCCCAACACTCAATTCTAAAGCATGCACCATCGCGTCTAGTGTTTTCACATGGGCTCTGTAGATCAAACTTGTGCATTCTAGAGAAGTATTCTGCCGAGTCCTCTCTGCAACCATCCAGCATTCTGAGGGGGGAAGGCATACTTTAAGAAAACCTCACGGCGGTCGGGCAGTGGTGGCACACGCCTTTGATCCCAGCACTCGGGGAAGCAGAGGCAGGTGGGTCTCTGTGAGTTTGAGGCCAGCCTGGTCTACAGAGCGAGTTCCAGGACAGCTTCCAAAACAATACAGAGAAACCCCATCTCAAAAACAAAAACAAAAAAAAATCAAGAATATCTCCTAGATCCAGTTACAGAGATGGAGAAGTGATGAGCAAAGGGGTCAAGACTTGGCTGGTGAAACCCACAGAGACAGCTGACCTGAACAAGGGGAAACTCATGAACCCCAGACTGATGGCTGAGAGGGAAGCATAGGACTGACCCAGACCCACTGAATGTGGGTGTCAGTGAGGAGGCCTAGGGTAGTAGATCAGTATTTATCCCTGGCATACAAATAGATTGGGGAGCCCATCCCACAATGAGGGATGCTCTCTCAGCCTGGACACATGGGGTTGGGCCCACGCCCTGCCCGGGATGATATAACAGACTTTGGAGATCCCCCATGGAGGGCCTCACCCTCCTTGGGGAACAGAGGGGATGGGATGGGGGTTGGGGTTCTTGGGGTGGGAGAGGAGGGGAGGAGAGGAGGGAGCTGGGATTGACATGCAAAGCAAGCTTGTTTCTAATTTAAATTAAAAAATTAAAAAGTACCTCATGGCTAACCTTTCTAGGAATCTTAGCACACACAGCCCCTTACTCCCCCCCCATACACAGTCTAACACTCTCTGTGCCTTCCATCCACGCCCGACTCACAACTAGCTGGAGTATACTCTTCCCCTACCAAGGGAGTACTTTACAGCCTGCCACACAGCAGTTTGAGTTCTGTAGCATCTTTCTTGGGCACCTTCTGGTTTAGGATAGAAAATTAACGATAGTATGTGTGGTCTGCCTTCCTAGGAAGTTACTTAAACCCCGTGTTCTGTGTCTGGGAAACAGCATCCCCATGAGCACACATTCCCCGAGGACCTTTCCCCAGGATAGAGAAGAGAAGCCCATGAAGTTCTGCCCCTTAAAAGCACTAGTGACCACAAAGGACTTTTTCTTTAATGCCACATATTGCAGCTAAGTGCTGGCCTCTTGTGGCCACTCTGAGAGTATATTTATGCTCCTATCACCACAAAATTTTCATCAACATAGTCGCCATTAAGTTTGTAAATATTTAAAGAACTTTTAGGTATAAAAATTGACCTGTTGCCGGGCGGTGGTGGCGCACGCCTTTAATCCCAGCACTCGGGAGGCAGAGGCAGGCGGATCTCTGTGAGTTTGAGGCCGGGCTGGACCAACAGCCTCCAAAACAATACAGAGAAACCCTGTCTCATAAAATCCAAAAAAAAATTGACCTGTTACTTAAAAATCTTTATTATACATGTGTATGTATATCTTATATGTATGTATATGTGTGTGTATGAGTACTACATGTATGCATGTGTATATATAGGGCGTGTGTGTGTGTGTGTGTGTGTGTGTGTGTGGTACTGGAACTCCAACTCAGTGTCTCATGTATGCCAGGTAGATGCTCTATCTATGAGCTATGCCCTCAGCCCTACAATGTGTGTTTTAAAGAATTGTTTACCTGTTATTTTCTATGTGTGTGGGTGTCTTACCAGCATATATGTTTGTACACCGTACATATGCAGTACCTGTGGAGACCAGGAGAGGGTGGTGCATGCCCTGGGCCTGGGTGTTACAGATGACTATGAGATGCTGTGTGGGCCAGGTTCTCTGAAAGAGGCGCCAGTACTCTTGTCCAATGAGCTGCTCCTCCAGCCTCTGCAACGCACTTTTCAATAAAGATCTACTCCGGATTTCACTGCTCTCAACTTAGAAGGAGCTCTTCACAGCGTGCGTGGCTTCACTGACCAGTACAAAGAACCCAAGGAAGAAACGCGTTCCTCGCTTTGGAAACATCATTAATATATACCTTCCTAACCGGCTATTGTGGGGAAACGGACTTAGAAACTACCATTTTAATTGCCTTCCCACACATTCTAGCCTTTTTTTTTTTTTTACGAGACAGGGTTTCTCTGTATTGTTTTGGAGGCTATCGGTCCAGCCCGGCCTCGAACTCACAGAGATCCGCCTGCCTCTGCCTCCCGAGTGCTGGGATTAAAGGTGTGCACCACCACCACCCGGCTCTAGCCTTTTTAATAGGTTAACTTTTTTAATTCTTAAACTGTCAGAATTAGTTCCAAAATCCTAAACCGGTATCAGGAAACACTATAGGTCCACTATAGCTACACCGCTGCCTTAAAGCTAACAGGTAGAAAGTACAACATGTCCCTGAGTTAGATCACTCCCCAGACTCAACATCTTCTGGAACTTTTTTCTTTACAGATAACATCTCAAGGTAGTTATCTTGGCTGGTTGAAAAAAAAACACATTTCACAGCTTAGCTTCACAACCATCAAAGGGCATTAATTCTCAGAGGTATTTCCTACAAAGACTCATTTGAAGCTGGGCGGTGGTGGCCCATGCTTTTAATCCCAGCACTCGAGAGGCAGAGACAAGCAGATCTCTGAGTTCGAGGCCAGGCTGGTCTACAGAGCAAGTGTCAGGAGAGTCAGGGCTACACAGAACAGAAAGCAAGGAAGAAGGAAGGGAGGGAGTGGGGGGGAGTGGGATGGGAGGGAGGGAGGGAAGGAAGGAAGGGAGGAAGGAAAAGGAAGGGAGGGAGGGAGGGAGGGAGGGAGGGAGGGAGGGAGGGAGGGAGGGAGGGAGGGAAGAAGCAAGGAAGGAAGGAAAAGGAAGGAAGGAAGGGAGGGAGGGAGGGAGGGAGGAAGGAAGGGAGGAAGGAAAAGGAAGGAAGGGAGGGAGGGAGGGAGGGAGGGAGGGAGGGAGGGAGGGAGGGAGGGAGGGAGGGAGGGAGGGAGAAAGGGAGTTGAGGAAGGATACTCCTGAAAGCTAATAAATACTGGAAATACAGAGAAGCAAAAGCTTTCATTTGTCCGTTAAGTCAGGTTAACATTTCTAAATTGTATGTCATGCTAATCATATCTGAACAACAGAAATTCCTAATTTAACAACAGCTGACATTCTTCAAATAATTGCTTTCCCTACACTCTGCCTCCCTAAGTGACTGATCACACTACTAATCATGTGTGATGACAATAGCTTCGTGTCAATCAAAGGAATTTGCTACAGATATTTAATGAAACTGACAAGGGACCACTGGGTGATTTCAATGAATATTTTAGAATGTTTAATAGTCTACATTTCTGGGCACAAGAGAAAAATCATCCTTCTATTTTAAAGTTCTTTTCTAAATTACGTTTATTTCTTTAGTGTGTGTGTGTGTGTGTGTGTGTGTGTGTGTGTGTGTGTGTGTGTGTGTGTGTGTGTTTGGGGAGGGAACGTATGGTATATGGTGATACTTTGTTTATGATCTAACAAAGCTTGCCTGAAGATCCGAATACAAAGCTAGCCACACTAGTCAGCCAGAGAGTCCAGGCAGTGGTGGCTCTCACCTTTAACCCCAGCACTTGGGAGATAGAGGCAGATGGATCTCTGATAATTCAGGGCCACCCTGAGTCACACGATACTGATCCAGACTAAAAGAGAAACAGAGCTCACTCAAAGGTGATCTCAGCACTTGGGATCCCACGCCTTTAATCCCAGCACTAGAGAGGAATCCAAAGTGGGAGGAGACAGGAGCTCAGCGCAGTCTGAGGTTTGGTGGAGACGGACGCAGTCTGCAGATGCAGTCTGAGGACAGGATCGCCCTTCTTTCTGGGCTGAGCACTGGTAGAGATGAGAACTCTCTGGCAGCTGGCCGCCCTGCTTCTCTGATCTTCAGCTTTAACCCCAATAATCTGTCTCTGGGTTTTTATTATTAAGACCTATTAGAATGCGTGCCGCACTGGTACACCACAGTGCGGATTGTGAAGGTCAAAGGGCAGCTTCAACGTGCGGGAGGCCGCACTCTCCTTTCACCTTGTGGACCCCTGGAACCAAACTCGGGTCACCAGGCTTAGTGGGCAATGGCTTTATACCTGCTGGACCATCACGTGAACCCAGAAAATTCATCTTTAAAGACTTGTGATTTAAATCGTTTATAATCATCCGCACTGCTATCCGTCACTCTGATGCACTGTACTTGTGATTTAAATCCATTTATAATCATCCGCACTGCTATCCGTCACTCTGGTGCACTGTGTGTGTGTGTGTGTGTGTGTGTGTGTGTGTGTGTGTGTGTGTGTGTGTGTGTTTAAGATTCAAGGGCCTCAGAGATGCTTTGTCTACGATGAGCACTTGTTCTTGCAGACGGCCGACACAGGTTCAGAAACCAGCATCCTCATGGCAGCTCACAATTATCCATAGCTCCAGTTCCAGGGGCTCCGATGCCCTCTTCTAACCTCTGAGGGCATCAGGCATGCACATGGCGAACACACATACATGCAGGCAAAACACCCACACACATCAATAAAATAATTGTGTAAAGATGTGTTTTATTTTGGGGGGGCGCTGAAGAGGTAGATGGCTTGGTGGTTAGGAGCTCTCAGGTTCAATTCCCAGCACCCACATGGCAACGCGAAACCACCTGCAATTCCAGTCCCGGGAGCTACCACGCCTCTTCAGTTTTCCGTGAGCACCAGATTTCATTTCATCTCGATTTCTTTGAATGTGTGTGCGTTTGTGTAGGGGTGTGCGTGAGTGCAGTAACTGTGGAGGCCAGAAGAGAGCGTCAGAGCCTCTGGAGCTAGAGTTAGAGTGGGTGTGAGCCGCTCACCAGAGGTCCTGGGAAATGAACTCACATCTTCTGGAAGAAAGGCAAGCAGTCTTAACTGCTGAACCGTCTCCAGCCCCCATATCTGCATTTTAATAACAATAACTCGTCCTGATTTATAAAACTACGAAAAGTTAGAATGCTGAAGACAGCCCTAGGGTCCTTCCTTGAGAGCTTGGTTCTCCCAAGTTCTGGCTCACAGTCCAGGGATGGACTTGAGTCCTGAGTCTCACCCAGGCCATCTGTCGTTCTCCGATGCCTCTCGGCTGAAGACTGATGAAGTACGTCATTTTCTAACAAACACTACGTAGTCTGTATGTTTAAGGTCACTGCCCTCTAAACCCTCTTAAGCTCATTTCCATGCATCTGAATTACTCTCACAAGTCTGAGTCACTTATCCAAATCCCAGAATTCCCCCAAAATGTAGGCTCTGGAGATGAGGTGAGCCTGGATGTATGTGCTCTGGCCATCTTAGCTCTAGTTTATTCTCTGATCATGACAATCTAGGGTTCTACTGTGCTGGGATGTTCATGTCTTTCCCTAGACTTGGGGGATTTTTCTCCTACATTAACTAGATTTTCTATTCCTTTAGTTTATCTCGCTCATTGGTCTGCCCCATGAATTCTCAGATTTGGTCTCTGGATCATGGCCCAGAGATCTTGGAAGTTTGTGGGTTTGACAGCTCAGTTCTCTTCTCACTGGTATCCAAGCATGGGATGTGTCAACCTAGGCTTCTGGTCATGACAGTCTTTTGTTTGATTTAGTTGATTGGTGATGCTGTCCCCTGTGGTTTTGTTCAGTTTTGTTGTTGTTTTGTTTTATTTTGTTTATGGTTCACTAAATATTTCCTTTCCAACATTCCTGTTTTTTTATTTGTTTATTTGTTTGGTAGGGTTTTTGAGACAAGGTCTCACTGTGTATCCCTGGCTGTCCTGGAACTCAGAGCAATCCACCTGCCTCTGCCTCCTGAGTGCTATCATTAAAAACATGCACCATAGCACCTGACACATTTCTTTTTATTCAAAACTTCAGTTTTCTTGCTGAGTTTCCTTTCCATTTTACTAACATTTTTTTTCCTACACTCAAGATTGGTTTTCTTACTCCATTTATCTGCTTTTATGTATCTTTATGTAGGTTGCATAAAATCTCTTGTGATTTTTACAAGTAAGCTCTTAAATCCTTTGTCTGGCATTTTACCTATTTAAGTTAGTATCTTTTAATTCAGTGGCTTCAGATTTATGACCTTTTGACAAGCTGAGGAGTTATGTTGCCTTGCCTTTTGTTTTGTTTTGTTTTTTCAAGACAGGGTTTCTCTGTGGCTTTGGAGGCTGTCCTGGGACTCACTCTATAGACCAGGCTGGCCTCAAACTCACAGAGATCTGCCTGCCTCTGCCTCCCGAGTGCTGGGATTAAAGGCGTGCGCCACCAACACCCGGCTGTTGCCTTGCTTTTTATGTTTCTTGTTTCCTGTGTTGAGGGGTGTGCATCTGTTGGTTGTACATCTCATGAAGCTTTAGCTGAGATCTTAGTGGATGGCCTGCTCTTAAGGTTCAGACCCAGCGCAGCTCAGGGAGGAGAAAACAAATTCTCAAACAGTAACAACAGCAACCGAACAAGACACAGTGGTGCACGTATATCAACAATTACCATAAAAACAGAAAAGGACAAAGTAGCTTATGAGATGAGGTTAAAATCATTTAAGGTTAATGTAGAGACAAATGTGAGAAAATGATAGGGTGGGGAGGAGGGGAGGAGCCAGAAGAGACCCAAGGTTAAGGGGAAAAGAATGAGAATGTTGTAAGGGGAAAGCTGAAGAAAAACGTTTATAAAAGAAAACAAAAGTCAAAAGGAGGTCACTCAATACAGAAAATACATAAATAAAATCAGAGAAATAATATAAACATAAAAGTTTTTGAAGATAAGATAAAGTAACACTACACTGGGAGCATAATAAAAGAAAAATGAGAAACAAGGAACAGAAAAAACAGATGGCGTATTAAGAGTCTCTTCCCCTGGGTCCTTTAAAATTGGGCTAAGTCAGGTGTCCCTGGGGGCTGGGGCAGCTGGACTTGTAAACTCTTGTCTTCCTTAGTTTCTGCCACTTTAATGCTTATGTGGGTCACATGTCAGCTATCCCCAACTTGTTGTGGAATATCCCTTTACACTAGGTGAAATGTGTTGCTGTGATTGGTGTCATGAAGAGCTGGATGGCCAATAGCTAGGCAGGAAGAGGTCAGGCGGGACTTCCGGGGACAGAGAGTTCTGGGAAGAAGAAGAGCAGAGTTGCCCGCCAGGTGTTAGGGAAACAGGATGGGCCATACAGAGCAAGGGTAACCGAGCCACATCAAAGAATGTAGATTAAAAGATATGGGTTGATTTAAGTTGTAAGAACGAGTTAGAAACAAACCTAAGCTAAGGCCTAGCCTTCATAATTAAGAGGCCTCTGTGTAGTGTGTGTGTGTGTGTGTGTGTGTGTGTGTGTGTGTGTGTGTGTGTGTGTGTGTGTGGTGCCCATGGAGGCCACAAGAGGGCGTCAGAACCTCTGGAATTAGAGCTTGAAGTTGTGAACTGCCACAGACGTGCTGGGAACTGAACCGAGCAGTAAAAGCTCTTAACTTCAGAGCTGTCTCCCCAGCACCCAGATCTAGACATTTTTGAAAAGCCATCTCTGGATTTTTCAGTTATAAAAACCATAAATTTCTCCTATTTTTTTTCCTCCTTAATACAGTTGGAATTGGGGTTTTTTGCTTTCATTTGTTTTGAAATATTTGGTACTGGTAGTGTTTTGGCTGATTAAAGCAAGAACCTGACACATTCATGTTAACAAAAGAAATAACCCAGGGAACACCCAGAAACCCCACTACCGAGTCATCCTTCTTCGTGAGTTCTGTGTCTTTTCTTCCTACTTCAGGAATCCTATTAGATGGTGTACAACTTGAATATCATAATACATAATTTAGCCATTACTCAAGGTAAATTCAACACATCAGATAACTTTTCATATGCATAATTTTCATGTATATTGTAAAGCATAAAACATGGTAAAGGTGGTATTATTTATAGTGTCTAGACTAAAATTAACTAATTTTTGTGTGTTTTTTGAGATAAGTTCTCCCTGTTATGTAGCTCTGGCTGCTCTGGAACACATTATGTTGACCAGGCTAGCCTTGAGCTCACTTGCCTCCCGAGTGCTGGGATTAAAGGAATGTGCCACCATGCCCAGTTTAACTATAATCTTAAAATATAACCTAGCAGTAATGCCTCCCAGCAAGCAACTGGGTAAATCATTATTCTTTACCGTTTATATTCTCTTTTGTGCTCCATGAATCCTTTTCATCTCAAAGAAACAACACAGAAATTATCGTTAACAGTGCGGCCTTACCCAAGTCAGTATCTCGAATTCCCATGTACAGTTCGAGGAGATCATCAACCTTTTCAATCGCCTTTGCTTTGGCTTCCGATGGCTTTAAAAAGAGAACAACAAGATACTGCATTTACACAATAAATCTCTTGACTTTCGGGGCACACACAGAAGGAAATATCTGGTCCATTGGCTAACTTCAGCGGACATATCTGGAGCACACCCTTTAACCCTGTAGCTAAGAGTAAATACAATAAATATTTAGCCATAGTGTCAGCGTTAAGTGCGGATTCAAGAAAAAAAGAAAGGGAGGGAGGGAAGGAAGGAGGGAGGGAAAGAGGGAGGGAGGGAGGGGGAGGGAGGATGGTTCCCAAGTACTGAGCTACCTAAATAGAAGAAAGATACAGCATCAATAATTAGACAATAATTTTAAAGGCATAAGAGGTCAAAAGCCAGAAGTGTTCAGAAAGAAGTGATTTAAGGACTGTGTTTCCATGAATAGGGAGGTGTCAGATACACAGGGGAGAGAGAGAGACACTGGATAGAAGAGACACACATGGAAAGCCCATGAATTTGTAAGGTCTGACAGAAGAGCATGCTACATACACTCACTGTAAGAAGTCCCATGGGCCTGGAGAATACAGGAACACTAGAAGTTAGGGTCATGGGCCACTAGAAGGTTGGGAGTCTCCAAACTCTTTGCCTAGTGTGTGTGTGTGTGTGTGTGTGTGTGTGTGTGTGTGTGTGTGTGTCTGTGTCTGTGTGTGTCTGTGTCTGTGTGTCTATGTGTGTCTCTGTGTGTCTGTGCGTGTGTGTCTGTTTGTCATGTAACTGTGTCTGTCAGTCTGTCTATGTCTCTGCGTGTCTGTGTGTGTGCATATCTGTGTTATGTCTGTGTCTGTGTGTGCCTATGTCTCTATGTGTGTCTGTGTCTCTGTGTGTCTATATGTGTGTTTGCTTGTGTGTATGTGTCTGTGTGTGTGCATGTATGTATCTGTGTGTGACTGTGTCTCTATGTGTGTCTGTCTATGTCTATGTGTGTCTTTGTTTTGTGTGTCTATGTGTTTGTGTCTGTAGCTATGTGTGTCCATGTATGTCTATACGTCTACCTGTGTCTATGTATACGTGTCTGCATGCCTATCTGTGTCTATGCATGGTGTGTGTTTGTGTCTGTGTGTGTCTCTGTGTGTCTGTGTGTATGTGTACATGTCTGTGAGTATGTCTGTGTCTCTGTGTCTGTCTGGGTCTATGTGTGTGGGTGTGTGCCTTTGTTTGTGTGTCTATGACTGTGTCTGTGTGTCTGTCTGTGTCTATGTGTGTGAGTGTGTGCCTTTGTCTGTGTGTCTGTGTGTGTTCCATGTATATGAACATGTGTGGCATATTTGTGTGGATGTCAGAGGCTGATCTCAAGTGCTCTCCCCAGTTGCCCTCCTTATGTTTTTTGAGGCAGAGTCTCTCATGGAACCTGAAGTTTACTGATTTAGGCAGCAAGCCCCAAGCCCTCCAGTCTCCACCTCCTCCCCAGTGCTGGGATTATCAGTGTGTGATTGTGTACATGAGAAAATGCCAGTGCATTATGTATGACTGTGTACATGTGTGGGGAGTGCGGCGTATTGTTTATATAAGTGTGTTCATATAAATAGGTGAGCTTTTGTGTGCTTGTGTGTGATATTTGAGTGTGAATTTAATGAGAGGATGTTTATGTGATGTGCGCATGTAGAGAGGGATGTGGGTGTATTCATGTGTGTGAGCCTATGTGAATGTATGAATTTGTGTGTATGCATGAATATGTAAAATATTTGTGTATGAAGTATGCGTATGAATATGTGTATGAGTATATGAGAAGGTGTGTGTTCATTTGTGTATTGTGTGAGAGTGTGTGTGCTCAGACTTTCTGTATGTATACATGAGTATATGAGTATGTATGTGGGGGATATGGAGTGTACATATGTATACACATACATATTAGTGAGGTAAATGCATGCCATTCTGTGTGTATATGTGTGTGTGATTGTGTGAATGTGTGAGTATTAGTATATGCAAATGAGTGTGTAGTGTATGCATGTGACTGAATGTGTAAAAGTTTGTGTTAAATATGCGTATACATGAGTGTGTCTGCAGTGAGTGGGGAATCAGTATTTCTGTGTGTATACATGTGTGTGGAGTGTTTGTGTGTTTCAAGTGTGTGGATTAAGTACGTATGTGTGGGTGTATGCATATTAGTATTATGAATGTGTATTTGAATGTGCAGTGTCATTACCTGAATTTGTATGCGAGTGTAACTGCATGCGAGTATGTGTGTGTGTTTAGAGCTGTGTGGAATGTGTGAGCAGCGTGTATATATGGCGGTGTCTGTGAATGTGTGAGAGTGTACATATTGAGTATGTGTCTTTGTGTGTAAGTGTGTGTATGTCAGTGTGAATGTGTGTGCAGTTTGAGTGGGTGATATGTGTGAATGCATGTGTGTGCACATGGTTATATGTTTGGATGAGGGTTATAAAATGTATGTGTGTGAAAAATGTTAACATGAGTATACTGCCTTATTGGAGATCGAACCCAAAGTTTATGTACTATAGATAAGCGTCCTACTGCTGAGCTACATCCCAAATATCTCACGGCTTCATTTATAAGAACTAAAACTAAACAACAAGACAGATTGCTCTTGCCTCATTGCAACGTTTTTGAATTCTCTATGAAGCTGTAGGCTACACCAGTTATGCTGGTTTGAATGAGAATGGTCCCCACAGGCTCATGTATGTGAATGCTTTGTCCCGGCTGGTGGAGCTGTTTGGGAAGGACTAGGAGGTGTGGCCTTATTCGAAGAGGTGTGTCTCCGGGAGTGAGCTTTGGCCATCCCCCATTAGCATGCACACCCCCCCCACTTCCTTGCCTCCTGCTTGCGAACTGGATATAAGCTTTTAGCTACTTCTTCAGTGCATTGCCTGCAGGCCTGCCTGCTGACGTGCTCCGCACCATGACGGTCGTGGACTCACCCTCTGAAACTGTAAGCCAAATAAACTCTCCTATAAAAACTGCCTTGGCCAGGGTGTCTCTTCACAGCAATAGAGCAGTAACTAAGACATTCAGTAACTCAGATATCCACCACCTCTGTTTCTACCCAGCCATAGTACAAGCTGTGGTAGCAAATTGACAGCGCTCCTCATACACAACATCACCAACATCTGGCCGCTGGTTTCTGGGACGGCTCTTACTCCATCACCTCTCCCTGTGTTTGAGTCCTCATCCTTTATCTCAGGCGGAGAGTTCCTAACTTTCTCCCCTGCCATTTCCTCCCGAACCCATCCTGCTCGACAGCACACCCCTGAAGCCAAGGAAGTTTTCTAAAACACACAACCAATGACGTTGCTGCCTCCCGCCCGCCATTTTTAAAGGGATCTGCAGCTAACCATGGGACCTTTCACATGCTCACCCCATGTCTTCCTCCGGCCTCATCGTCACCCACGCTCTTGCAAACAGCAAGCTCGCTCTCTCTCTCTCTCTCTCTCTCTCTCTCTCTCTCTCTCTCTCTCTCTCTCTCTCTCTCTCTCTCTCTCTTCCCCAAGCCCATGATTGTCTGATAATTCATCTTCTATTTGCACAAGCTCCCCGTCACTTCTGCAGGCAACCACTGGCTGCTCTCTCGTCGTCCCTGCTCCCTGGCAGCCTCTTCATTGTGACCCTGTATGCCCTGGACTGTTCCTTAGCCCTGCATCCCCTGGTGTCCTAATGGCTCCTGTCAATGCCCCCCCGAGAGGAAAAGGGTCTTTATTTACCCTTGTGTCACCAGAGCCTGGAATGAATAAAGAACGCATTCTGGGAGTAGAGCCTCATCCTTAGCTTACGGAGTTTATGCCAGGTTAGGGGGGGAAGACTTTTTAAATCCTGTAAGTTTAAATCCTCTAAAAACTTGAGTGCAGGGGCTGGAGAGATGGCTCAGAGGTTAAGAGCACTGACTGCTCTTCCAGAGGTCCTGAGTTCTAATTCCCAGCAACCACATGGTGGCTCACAACCATCTGTAAGGAAATATGGTGCCCTCTTCTGGCTTGTATCCATAATAAATAAGTAAATCTTTTTTTAAAAAAACTTGATTGCAAGCTATTTATACTGATTTACTATTAGCATCAAACTAGCTTCATTATGAGCTGATTTTAATTAACCTATTTAATTAAGCAGACTATGCAAAATAATGTTTACTTTTGAGTAACTTTTTCCCAGATCGCAGCGCCTCATACATAGCAGGGTACTTAGCATGCATCCACTGGCTGTGTAAACGGTTGGAAAAATGATGCTCGACCCCACAGGGCACAGAGGCGCCCAGCACACCCTGCTTCCTCCACACAGGTCTGCTTATTTTCCTCACGGCCTCCAACAGAAAGTCAACAGAGCGTTCTCCTAGGTCCCCCACTGCGAGCTCCTGCCCACCGATTTTACATCGTCTCACTGATTCCTGTCTTCTGTGAAGGGCTTGTTCATTGAGTCGAGGGACAGTGACAGTCCTCAGCCATACACCAGGGGGCGAAATGAGCAAAGGCAAAAAGTAAAGGGTCGACCAGATGTCCCTGGCCTGTTGTTTTGCACAGAACTCACCACAGCTTATTTTCAAAATGCTTTGGCTTAACTTGATGAGATGGAAGATTACTATGGAGACACATCTCTGGGCATGTCTGTGAGGGAGGCTCTAGATTGGGTTAACTGACAAAGGAAGGCCCTCTCTAACCATGGGCAGCATCCCTGCCCTTTGCCTCATAAGCTCAAGCTTCTGCCTCCATGCACTCTCCAGCTTGAGAGATGGATCCTCCTCAGGGTTCCCCAAAATACACAACATCCTGAGACTCATACAGCCCGAAGGCAGCCTTCACCTGAGTTTCTGCTCTAACGAACCAGCGCTTCACTGACCCTGGACATTGTCATCCAAGAAGCTCTAGGGACCTCTTTGCAAACGGCCACCTAACTGGTCACCTGACTGTTGGGAGATGTCATTCTGTAAAAATGTGTCTGATTGGTCTGAATAAAGCACTGTTGACCAATAGGGAAGCAAGATATGTGGGACTAGGAGTCAAGGAGGATTCTGGGAAAGAGAGACACAGAAAAGTCACCATGTAGCCATCATAGGAATAAGAGATCCGGACCTTTTCTCCGGTAAGAGAAATACTTAGATTAACAATTATGGAGTAAATACTTAAGTCAGAGGTAGCCAGTAAGAAACCAGGCAAACTGCCAACAGCTTCATAAATAATATAGCCTCCTGTGAGTTATTTGGGGGTTCAGACAATGCGGCAGGACCCAGGCGGATGGCAGGGAAGACTTCACCCTACACCTGATCACTCATCTGATGTTCTGCAAATCTGGAGATCTGAGGGCGACACTCTCACACAGACTGTGAGAGCCTGGAGATCTGAGGGCGACACTCTCACACAGACTGAGAGGGTTTAGGGTTCCCCGGGTGACACTCTCACACAGACTGTGAGGGCTGTGAGGGTGGCATTCTCATGTAAAGGCTGTGAGGGCCTGTGCCTGTGATCTCCTCTCAGGAGCCACAAGACTTGGATGCCTTTGCGTCTACTTTGTCCCCCACTGTCCTCACTGCAGTGGGGAGGCCTGGTCCTGCCCCTGCCCACCCTGATCCCCGCCTCCCACACTCCTGCTGCGCGCTCCTTTCAATGTTTCCCCCCATTTGTGTCTTCTCCTCCTGGCATTTTCCACTCAGATGCTGACCTTTGCATCGACAGTCAGTCGATAAGTGAAACCCTTGCTTTCCTCAGCCTAAAATACATCTGTAACTGATGCTGCAGAAACTTGAATTCCTTTGGCCCATGAGATTCTCTCCTAGGTGACTAAGACTCTGAGTGAACGACAGATGAAATTAAGCAAAGTAAAGATATGAGTCCAGCAGCATTTGTTGCTTGGAAGAAAAATTAAGGTTAAGAACTGGGAAAGATAGCTGGGTGTTGGTGGTGCACACCTTTGATCCCAGCACTTGGAAGACAGAGGCAGGTGGATCTCTGTGAGTTCGAGGCCAGCCTGGTCTGCAGAGTGAGTTCTAGGACAGGCTCCAAAGTTACACAGAGAAACCCTGTCCTGAGAAACAAAAGCAAGCAAACAAAAGAAGTGGGAAAGGCAGAGAATTGTAGCTTCTACCAGATATTCTGAAAAGCCTGTGTAGGGAAGGTGATAAAAATGGGAGCACAGGGGGAAGGGGTTACTCTTAACAGCAGCCTGAGCAAAGGGAACCCTGGAAGCTCGTGGGGAGGACTGAAACCTGGCTGAGGCGGAGGGAGTGGGCGACGGTGGTGGTGAGATCAGAGTAGAAATGTGGGGTCGGGCCACAGGGTTAGCAAGTCTGGGGCCTTAACTTTTATCCTCAGGGACACAGGAAACCCCAGCCTCCCCAGCTTGCATCTCTAAAGGGTAGTCCTGGCTGCTGGACCCAGCACAGAGGGAAACAGGGAGGAGAACGGGGAATGTTCCAGCAGCCTCTGGGGTAGGACAAGCTGCCTGGAGTCTCACTGCACCCAGGGGAGGTTGTTGGAGTCTGGTATGGGTCCACAAGGTTTCCCTAGCAGGAGGAGTGTAGAGCGTGGAAAAGAGGAGTCAGGCATGACTGGAAGATGTTTATCTTAGGAGACTGGACATCTCGAGTAGAATAGTTCCTTGTAACAAGTCCTCGTAAGTGCTGTCTCCTGACTCTAGTTCAAACGTCCTCTGACAAGTCTAGACTAGTGACCTGCAGAGAGGCGGTCACCACGGACCACGCTTTCATGCTTTGGTGTAACCTCCTCTCACTGCCTCAGTGGTTTTCAGGAGGAGGAAACAGTGCACAAGGAGGAGATGAATTCAAAGCACGTGCTTTGCCCCTAGCCGGGGCGCTGTGCTCGCTCAGATCACGGTAGCTGCATTTCCTGCTCTAACAAATGTGCATCGCTGTGTGTCTCCGAACAGAGGGGGGAGTTAAGTGAGCGTGACCTACCAGCTCTTCCACTGTGGCAGGACCTTTCGACCTCAGACGAAGAGTCCCTCTGCAAGTGGCAATCTTATCTGCAGACGTCTTTCCAGCTTTTGACCTTGGTCCTATTTCTGTGAAGACATGAGTAGGAGAGGTGTGAGCTCAGAAAGAATCCCAACAGACTCCGTGACATTGGTAACAACACACGGTGACAGCAGACTTGATAAAAAATGTGCCTTCCTCCAGAATTACCTAAGGCGCAACGGGCCCACCTGGCCCCCATTATTCCCATATGGGGGAGTCTCTGGACAGTTGGGTCTACAAAACAAAAGCATACAGGAAACACAGGCTAGAAGCCTCAGGAAAGAAACAATAGGTGTTGGCTTTCTTCTCAGCAAAAAAGTGTGAGTGGCCAGAAAGCACCCAGGAAATCTCATCTGGCCGTCATCTCTGTCTTGAAGACCTGAAAGAAGGTCTGAGAAGAGATGGAGCCCTGTAACTTGATGCTTTGTAGATGAAATTCCACCTACCACACAGACTGCCCTACGAACCCTGCTATCAACCCCATTTTACAAATAAGGGAGCTAGAACCAGTGCATCGGAGACTCAAAACCAAGGCTTGCCAGGCATGGTGGTAGCTCATGACTAACCAATCTCAGCACTTGGAAGTTGGAGGCAGGGGAATTGCTAAAACCATACCATAGGATTCCAGACTCTTTGACTCTTTAGTCAACAACACTGCAGCCCCACGCCAACTAGAAGAACAAACTCAAAGGTTCCCAGGAAGAAAAAGACCTGGGACAGTTCCAAAGAATGCCCCGTGGTCACCAGGAATCCTCCAAGAGATGCCAGCCCTGTCCTGGGGCTGCCTTTGCCTGTATTTTACTTTGTTTTTCTTGCAATGGACCAAGAGTGGTTTTGCAAGGCGCTAATCCTAAGCAGCAACACAACCAGGGAAGGGCAAGGAGGGTAACTGGAAGGGGTGTGCCCCATCTAGACCTCTCCAATAACACATGCCCTGCGGGAACGTGGGTCCTGTTTAGCCAGATGCACTGTTTGCCAGAGAAACTGCATAGTCAGAGGTTTGTATGAATTTCCTGATTTTTTTTCAGCTTAAATCATTATACCCAACCCTTTAAAAATAACACCCTGGCAAACATATAAAAGAAGTCAGAATCTAAGTGAGTACAGGCTACCAATCCATGACTTCTGCAAATGTGTCCAAGCCTCTTTGGCTGAGGCCTCTCTACAGCTGCAGCTTAAGGCAAGGTTCAGGGGCACAGCTGGGCTTGCACTACCACCAGGGGGACAGCTGGGCTTGCAGACAGCTAGAGCTTGCAGAATAGGCTGCAGGATGCTGCAGCTAGGGAGGTCTGTACAAACGGCAGGGGTGCGGGCATCATAGGTACATGCACACGCATTCTTGATGAGAACCCTAGACTGGTTCCCATCTTCTGCCAAAGTTTTTTTTTCCCTTGCTGGGAATCTAGAGCAATGTAATTAAACATCTTACACATGCATTTTAATCTGAATCTAGGGTCAGAATCTCCAAAACACAAGTTTTCCTCTGAAGGTTACCATAGGATGGATAGACAGGCTCCCCGGAAGAAAGAAAGCCATAAACAGTGGTGAGATGGTGCCCAAACGCTACTCGGTGACTGGGTAGCTTTCCAGTTGCTTCACCTTTGAGCTGACCGCCAGCACTAGCCTTGCCAGTTACTACATATCCCTGGGGAAGAAAGAATCCTCAGCTACTCAAAGTGCAGTTCCAAAACGAGTGCCCGATGAGAAACAATAGATCAGTCTGTCTTCAGCACTGGGCAGCAACTCCAGTGTTCCAAGGGCCACGTCCCCAAAGCAGGAAAGCTGGGTGTTGTGGAATACGACTTTAAGCAGACAGAGATGTGTTACATTGTTTATGCTGTGGAATATTACTTCAACTAAGTGAAGCTGTGTTACATTTGTTTCTGCTGCCTTTGTTAATTGTGTAAAGATGTGTTACATTGTTTATGCTGTGGAATATTACATTAACTATGTGAAGGTGTGTTACATTTGTTTCTGCTGTCTATGTTGCTGGGCAAAGCTGTGTTACATTGTTTATGCTGTGGAATACTACTTCAACTATGTAAAGATGTGTTACATTTGTTTCTGCTGCCTTTGTTAACTGTGTAAAGGTGTGTTACATTGTTTCTGCCTCCTTTGTTAATTGTGTAAAGATGTGTCACATTTGTTTATGCTGCATTTGTTTAATTATGAAAAGATGCTGCAGTTTCACCTTGCCTGCCTAATGCACCTGATCCTTCTAATACAAAAGCTCAGCAGAAAATAACTAGGCAGGAGAGGGATAGATGAGGCTGACAGGCAGAAATTAAATGGGAGGAGAAATCTAGGTGGAGGGAGGGAGGGAGTGAGGGAAAGCATGAGGAGAGAACCAGAGGGAAAGAGAAGGACACACCTAGGGTCAGACAGCCACCAGTCAGACACAAGAGGCAGTGAAAGGAAGATGAAAGGGAGGGAGGGAGGGGGAGGGAGGAAGGAAAGGAGGGAAGAGAGAGGGGGAAGGGTGGGGGAGGAAGGCAAAAAGCTTTGAGGTAAAACATAAAGAGAAACAGATTAAAATAAGAGCTAAACTAAGGCCAAGCATTCAAAACTAATAATAGTTCTCCATGTCATGATTTGGGAGTTGGTTGGTGGCCCAAAAGAAAGCCATCAACAGTCAGACTTAGCTGAGTGGTACCAACAAATGGACACCACAATTGAGAGCCCACACACCCTAACACGTACTAGCGGAGCTCAAAAACACGCAGGGCACACACACCCACATCACTCCATTTCACTAAAGACTAAACGGCACACAAAGTACAGTCGGTAGGTGGCATGGTGACATTGTAGGGGTGTCAACATGCCACCTACCCAGCACACTTACTATCTCGTGTAAAGTAGACAGTAAACTGCTCACTCCATACATGTATAGTTGATTCTAGTATTACACACGTGTGTCTAATTGAGTCTGATGGAGTGCATATTAGCATCTGACTCAACAAGTGATGCTTGAAGGGTTGTGAGCTTCATCTGGGAAATGAGACAGCTCCGTATATTGCTGAGCCATAGTAGGTGTCTGGTATTTACAATGCTGGAGTGTGTAGCCTTTAAAAGGCATGGTCGGCCCTCTGTGAACTCAGCTGGCCTCTGTAAGGATCCGTGATAGATTGTTTTCATCGTCAAGCTGACACAATCTGGAAAGGGAAGTCTCAGTAAGAGGTTTCCAAGTCACATTGGCCCTGTCCTCGTCCGTGGGGTACTGTCGTAAGCACATTGACTGATACAAGAAGACCCACCCTGAAAGTTGGCAGCACTGCTCCCTGAGTTTGGGTCCAGGATTATAAACTGAGCTGAGCTGTAAGCTTGCTTTGGTTTGGGGGGTTGTTTTTGGTTTTGTTTGTTTGCTTGGCAGCCTCCCCCCCCACCTTGGATTGTGTCATATCCAAACTAACCACTTGGTGTCAGCAAAGCAGAAGTTAAACATTAAACTCTGGCTCAGACCAGCCTCCAGATCGCCATCAGCCAGGCTTTTCAAGATTAGAGGATGTTTCAGGATGAAAGTCGACTTGTCCCTGCATGAAAACATGCAGAATGATCCTGCCCACTCAGGCCGAGGTGGTGGAGGAGAAGATGGGCTTAGGGAATGTTTTAAAGATTCTGGGTGTTGATAGTCTGGCCTAATTTGGGGGAATAGCCTACCTAAGCATGTCTGGGCAGCCAGGCCAAGCCTTAAATCTGTCAGTTCACAGAAATGGGTGGCCACAAGGCCTCTCTCCGGGATGAGTTAGGAGAAGACATAGTTCAGACTGTGACCTATGCTAGCCAGCCCCAACCTGTGAAACTACTGCTGTCACTCATGAGGCCTCCCCACCAGAAGGTGTGTGGCTGCCCTGTCCCAGACATCACTGCAGTTCCAGAGAGGCCAGGCAGCTTCTGCACTCGGGCTTCCTATCACCAAGAGACAGCTGTGCTCCTGCCCGAAGCTTCTCATGGCCGTTATATCTTTCACTCTAATCATGTGGTTTAATTTTTAAAACTATGAGCTGATGACATGGGAGCTATAATTACCATGAAAATTAGGTTGAGTCCTCTGAACCAACGCGGTGAAAGTTGAAAAACAGGGGTGTGGGCAAGATGGCCCTGGGAGATTAGGAAAGGAATTTTAACAACCATCGTTTCACATATCTGACTCTTTTGTTTGTTTTTGGTTTTGTTGTGTTTAGTGAAAGAGCTCACGTGTGTTCATTAAGGTTGTGCTTATATAAGAAAAGTTTCTGGTGAAGTGTGGCAGTTACACCCAGACAGAAGTGGGGCAATCAGGAGTTCAAAGCCAATCTTGGCTCCACAGTACATTCGAGGCCAGTCTGGGCTACATGAGCCCCTGGCAGGAAAGAGTGGGAACAAGCCAATCTGTGTGGTCACCCCACAAGGAAGGCCTTTCAGGAGCCGAAGGATAAAGACGATGGCCATGTGAGCCTGATGGCCCGAGTCCACTCCCCAGAAGCCACACGAAGCTGGCCTCTGACATCCACACGTGTCATGGCACATGGATGCCAAGTGTACACAATAACAATAATGATGGTAATTAAGGAAAATAACTTTAGGGGCCTTTTAGATCAAGAATAGTGGAAAAACATGTATTTTTATGTTCCAAATTAAAATGCAACATCTATACAGCCATGAATTGCTTTAGTAACCCAATCTCAGCTCTATGGTAGGAAGACGGGGAAATCAACGAGGCAGAAAAGTGTTTGTCTCCAGCCCAACCAAGGCCAGGATGTTAATCCCAGGGAAATTAGTGCAGACAAAGTTAACTCAAAAGCACTGCTCTAACCAGGAACCTGCAAGATCCTCAGTGACAAAAGGTGGCATCTGAGGAAGTGGGTACCCTCCCCATTTCTGCACGGCGCAGGTGCCTTAGCCTGGAGTATGATGCCACACTTGAGGGCAGGGGCAAAGAACGGGACCTCAGCAAGGGGTAGGCACAAAGGGACACAGCTCTACCCAACAATTGCTCAGAGGTCAGGATAAACTACGGAGTAGGAGAGCTAAGGGCATCTGCCTGGCACACCTGGGACCCCGGGGTCCAAGCCTGCCCAGAGGAAGATGCAGGATGCTTACATCGCAGAAGTCAGGAGGGTAGGAAGAATGGGAATCATTGCTACAGGCACACAAGAAACCCCAGGGAAGATCTAGAAACAGCCTTAGAGGGTCCCATCATAGGTGACTGGAGGCCGTGTTTGCAAAGGTGAAAGAGAAAACAATTCTATTTTGGTGACACAGAAGAAAGAAATTGATCTCTTGCAGTTCAAAACTGACACAGGGATCGTCTTAATATCTCTCCTTAGATTTCAGTTGAAAGTGTGGACTTATTTCATTTCTCTAACTTCTCAAAAATACATGATCTGGACTTTTAGTTTTATTCCTCTCCCTCCCTCCCTCCCTATCTCCTTTCCTCTCCTTTCCTCTTCTCTCTCTCTCTTTCTCTCTCTCTCTCTCTCTCTCTCTCTCTCTCTCTCTCTCTCTCTCTCTCTCTCTCTCTCTCTCTCTCTCTCTCTCTCTCTCTCTCTCTCTCTGAGACAGATTTTCACTCAGTAGCCCAGGGTGGCCTGGAACCCATCATATAGCACAGGTTTGCTTCAAACTCCAATGACCCTCTTGCCTCAGCCTCTTGAGAACTAGAATTACAGATATGAGCCACTGTGCCCAGCTGATCGGGCCTTTTAGGACATCCTGTGGGGACTTTCTACTGAGATCTCATTGCCTCCACCTTCACGCTTGGTTTTCAACGTGGTTCCTGGGTTGCATAGCTCCCACCTGCGTCCTACAGCCCATGGCCAATGGTTTGCCCTGTGGGACAATCACCCTTTGACCACATCTGTACTGTGATCCACAGGTCGTAGTTGGAAGCTTGGACTTCAGACACAGAACACCTGCGTTAGTCTCCTCGGAGCCTCCATCTACAAGTTGAAGCTAAGGCTCCTGCCTGTAAACAGAAGGCATCTACAGTGCTCAGCAGCCCCCAGGGAGGGCTGGGCCTGGCAGCCTCCTCCTGTTAGCAGACTGCTGCTGCTGCCTCCCAATGGTCTGGGAGAGAGAGACAGAGGGAGACAGAGAGAGAGAGAGACAGAGAGAGAGAGAACGGTCTGCTCTTTGCTCCCTCCCAAACAAAGCTGCTGGCATTCTCTCTGAAAATTGAGAAGCCAAAACAAAAAACAACAACAAAAAAGCTGGGGGGTGGCACACGCTTTTAATCCTAGCACTTGGGAGGCAGAGGCAGCTGGGTCTTTGAGTTGGAGGCCAGCCTGGTCTACAGAGTGATTCCTGGACTGCCAGGGTATGCACAGAAACCCTGTCTCAAAATGAAACAAAACAAAAACTGAGAAACATGCAAAGGTCCCTCATCGTAAGCTCAAAAAGTTGTCACTTCAAACACCAGGAGCACAGGCCTCTCTCTCTCCCTCCCTCCCTCCCTCCCTCCCTCCCTCCCTCCCTCCCTCCCTCCCTCCCTCCCTCCCTCCCTCCCTCTCTCTCTCTCTCTCTCTCTCTCTCTCTCTCTCTCTCTCCTCTTCTCTCTCTGATATTACCCCTCTCTTAAATAAAGCTATATAACGTTTCCCTTCAATTCAAAGTAAGAGCAGATGCCCCACCCCCAGGACTCCACTCAAAGGACACATATTTAAGCCCCGCCCTCACAGGTACTCAGCCTTCAGCTGTACCAGGGTGATGAATATGATCCCAGGACTCTGGTCTCGGCCTCCGCCATCCCAGAAAAGGAAACACAGCCCTCTCCTAACTGCCCTACAGGCTCTCTGCTGGCTTGCCAAAGCCAGGCATTCCATCTGCAAACCGAGGGATGCTCGCTGTCTCAGGATTCTCAGAACCGGCCTAGTCTCTGGGACTGATGATTACAAGCCAAATTAAAGAGGAGCAGATTCTACCATCGGTGTATTCCATAGGAAGAGAGAGTGATTTTACACAGTGCTGAAAGCTCCCCGGGGCATCAGCCCTTTGAGTCCTGAGAAATGCATACTGTCGTTATTTTACAGATTTACAAGGACGACCTGGGGGGGTAACTCAAGTGCTCTCGTTTGAAAGTCTGTGTTCATTTTTTTTCTCAAACATTTACTTGTATTTTCAATTATATGGATATGTGACTGAGTGGGAAGAGTAAGTGTGCGGGAGAGCGGGCGCCTTCCGAGGTCCGAACAGGGCACTGGATCCTCCGGTTGTGAGTGGCCTGATTTGGGTGCTGGGAGCTGAACTCTGGCCTTCTGGAAGAGCAGCGAGCGCTCTTAACTGCTGAGCCATCTCTCCAGCCCCCCAAATCCATGTTCTCAACACCTTAATCTGCAGCTAGTAGAGGCTCAACAGGGCTCCCCTACTGTGCGCGCTTCATGGTCGCGGGCCAGCATCTTCCTTTAAAAGGTCATGCGCAAGCAGAGACCCAGCCATCACGGGTTCCCACGGCGAGACCACAGCCAAAGGCAGGCAGAGAGACGGGAGAAGAAGGAGGAGAAGGTGTTCCAGGCAAAGTCAAAGATGCCAGAAGCAAGGAGAGGAGAGTTTCCCAGTCCCTCCCAACTGAGTGACTGGGCTCTGTCACTGTCCAGCCTTCCTGGGAATGATTCATCGGAAGTTTCCCTCCCCCTGGATACCTGAGCCGCCTGGGATCCCTGGCAGCAGATCAAAGGGCTGGGCGTGAAGGGCGTCCCTTTAGGTCAAGGCTCTCACAGGGAGTTAGCAACCACACACGCATGTGTGTTTTAGGCTCCCCGTGTTTTTAGGGCTTTTTAAAATTATTATTAGTTGACAACTTTTTTGGTTGTTGGTTTTTTTTTTAGACATGGTCTCACGTAGTCCAGACTGGCCTTGAACTTACTATGCCATCAAAGGCGATGTTGGACCCCTGATGCTCTTGAGGGATTACAGGTTGAAGAGTTTTAAAGTCCTGCCTGGTTTATGTGCTACTGGGAAGCAAACCAACCCAAGGTTTTGGGCGTGCTAGGCAAATACTCTGCCACCGTGGGGACTAAGGGGAGAGGTCAGACTCAATACGTAGACCAGACTAGTCTCAAAAAATGGATTAAAAGTTGTAAGAGCTAGTTAGTAACAAGCCTGAGCTATTGGCTGAGCTCTTATACTCAATAAGAAATCTCCATGTCCTGAAACGCTGTGGAGGAATCCTTTTGTACACTGTGAAGATGTGCTGCTCTTGTTGGTTTAATAAAGAGCTGACTGGTCAATAGCTAGGCAGGAGGAGCTTAGGCAAGGGGGACCAGATGAAGAGAATGTTGGGAAGAAGAAGAAGAAGGGTGGAGTTGCCAGCCAGACCCAGAGGAAGCAGGGGAAGCAGGATGTGTACAAGATGAAGTAACAAGCCATGAGCCACGTGGCAGCAGGCGAATTAATAAATACGGTCAATTTAAGTTATAAGAGCTACTTTGTAACAAGCCTAAGCTATCAGTCGAGCATTTGCAAGTAATAATAAGTTTCCATGAGATTATCTGGGAACTGGCAAGCGAGACAGAATATTCTGCCAACAGACAGTCGTCAAAGTGGATCGATCTTTGACCACCTACTAAAACCACATATGCACTGCGAGTGCATACATGAGTGCAAACACACACACGCACACACGCACACACACACACACACACACACACACACACACATCCCCAGCTGTAGGTTTCATGAGAAAACCAGTCTGTCTTAGTCTTGTTTGGGTAGACTTCATTTCCATCCCATGATCCACAGGACTCATGCTGTTCTAGTGATCATGGTCCTACCCTGAAGCCCCGTGACTAATCAGTGTGTCCCCTCTCAAGGCAAGCCAGGGTGAAGGCATTCTCTTGCAACACCACCAATCTCAAGGTCCTAACACCCTGCATCATCATCTGACCAGATAGCCCAGTACTTTCTTGGGAAGTATCTGGCCCTTGACACAGGCAAGAGAGTCCAGCATAGCCATCTGTCCCATGTGGTTCTCTCTGGGGGAAGTTCCCACCAGCCTTCCCCCTTCTCCCTGTCCCATCAGTCTCCAACCATCAGCCCTGAGTGAAGCGCATGGCTGGTCCACGTCTGCACTGCCGCAGCCTCTGGGCCTGCATGATACTCTCAGCAGGATCACATAGTTAAACCTCAGAGCCAGGCAGGCTTGTCTCTCCCTGCACTTTCACTCCGCCTGGCGTGACTCAATGCGTGATGAAACCACCCCAGGCCTCAGTTTACTCATCTGGAAAAGTATAACCGGAATAGCACGAGGATCCACTCAGGCCATAACAGTACTAGACCTGCCGGCACCAGCTGGCTTCCAACCCCGAATACTCCGGTGCTGTTCCAAGTACTCCACACCCATGAGCCATGTAATACTTAGAGGTGCTCTGGATTAGGAAGCAGGTAAATCTGGGTTACATAACGTCATCGGCCATGGAGCTAAGAAGAATAAGGGAATGGAGGCAAACCCCCGTGTTTTGGCTCAGAGTCCTTAACCTTCTCCCTCACCCTAAGGCACCCCAATCACACAGCCAGTAAATGCCAGCTGCTACCGTTAGTAAGGTTAGGAGATGCTTAGTGTGTTTGTCTTTTTATGCAAAAGTAAATGGTGACCCCTTCTCATGGAGACCCTGGACACTGCTTTCTTCTAAGACCCTGGACACTGCCCACCTCCTTCTCATGGGGACCCTGGACACTGCCCACCTCCTTCTCATGGGGACCCTGGGCACTGCCCACCTCCTTCTCACTAAGGCCCTGGGCAAACAGCTTTAAGTTTAGGATGACTTATAGGGAACAAATGATTTCTTGCTTAGAGAGTACTTACAAAAGATTGGACAGATGGCTCAGTGAGTAAGAGCACTTGCCATTTGAGTGTGAAGACTTCAGTTCAAATCCCCATCACCTACATAAAAAACTCAGGCGTGGCCACACACACCTCAAAACCCCAGGTCTGGGGGAGGGTTAGGGGACCAGAGACAGGCAAAACACAGCAGCTCACTGGCCAGCTAGCCTTCCGGAAACTGTGAGCTTTGGATTCAGTGAAAGACCTGTCCCAAGGTAATGAGACAGAGAGTATAGGAAAAGATACCCACTGTCCTCTGGTCCCCACATGTATGCCACACCCACATACATGTCCCATCCACACATGCTACACCCCCCCACAGAGAGAGAGAGAGAGAGGACAGAACTCTAGAACTCTTACAGATGTGAATGGCAGATGGCAGCCAGGATATGTGGCTGTTGTCCACCATTTGGTCTGAGGCAAGGCAGTGCCAGCTTTCAATAAATGTCACCAACTCACCCGTCCCCGTGTCCTATAAGTTTCTCTAGTTGCTAAAATTACCCCTGGCAGAAAAGGCTGCACCGTCACAATGAGCTGAAGACTCCCTGTCTGAACTTCTTAGTCCTTTGGTAATCAGGTTTTCAGATTTGGGGACATCCCCGTGTATGATGGGACACCCCGAGAAGGAGCCAAAACTACACGTGAGCTTCATTTACATCTCATATGCCCTACCCCACAGCCTGGAGGCCGTTGTAAACAATATTTTGATGCACTGCACTCTTGCTGTGGCCCATCAGATTGGGTCAGGTATGGAAATTCCCATTTCCGGTCAGGGCCAGCGCTCAAACACTTTCAGTTAGGGAATACTTCTGTTTTCTGGTTTTCCATAAGGGATGCTTAACCTGTGTCAACAGCTGACTATCCCTGAAGATTCTATGTATCAAGGAGTACGGTATGGTTTTGTGTTTTTTTTTTTTTAATGTATTTAGTCGTCACAACAGACTAATGTGGTGAACTCTGCTGATAGCCTCACTTTTTGTACAGGAAGCCAAGGCACAGCAAGATTGGGAAATCTGCCTGTTATCACACACCTGGTACAGCAGCATACTCAAGGACTCTGTTTCACCCCTTGTAATTCATCTCATATTCTACAGGGTAGTTTGTAGAGTCCAGAAGAACATACAACAAACAATCAAAAGCATCTGTTCTTGATATACGTGGATATGGATACAGATAACTAAATATAGCGCAAACGGTAGAAAACGTTTTCTTAAGATCTGCGTGGTGGCTCACACCTGTAATACCCAGTACTTAAGGTACAGAAGCCAGATAGCTGCCTCTGCAAAACGGAGGCCAGTCTGGTCTCCATAGTGAGACCGGAAGGAGGAAGGAAGGAGGGGAGATGGGGAAGAAGCCGTTTTTCTAATGTTTGCAATGTTAGGAAGTCATGTGACACTGAAAAAACCAAAGTTTCCTACTAAGGCACTTCAAGCCAGTGCTTGAGAAGAGCACTTAGCAAGCTGACTCAGGACAATGATGTCCCCAGCTGCGTGTGACTCAAAGGACAAACCACACTCTTCGCATACTTAACATCCTATTCTGATGGGTACACATGACAGAAAGGAAGCCTCTAAAAACAGACATAGCAGACCTCCTACAAAATCTAAATACCCCCCCAAAATCTAACCCTCAACTATCTTATGAGGAAACCGTTTCTGTTCAACGCCCTTGCTGGCAAACATAGGTCTCCTCCTGGGAGGCCCCGTGCACAAGAGGTAAAAGTCACATATTGGGCAGATTCTCCATGATAAATGAGTTAAGGCTCATTTACGAAAAGGAGCCAAAGCTACATGGACGGACCCAACAGGTATTTCCCCCAAAGTTCAAAGGTCTCCTGGGAAAAGAACCGGTTGGTCTGGTCTGGTCTAAAGAGTCGTCTCCAAGGTAAAGTGGATTTTCACAGCCTAGGAAGAGTCGGGCAGGGTTGAGTTCACTGTGAAAGTTATGTCCCTTTGCACTGGCACAAGGAGAAAGGAAATGAGCCAAGCCCTAAAAAAATATCTCTAGAGACATTCCAGCCAACGCTTGATAAGGCTGGGAGGGCTCCAGCTCATGGCTTGAGAAAGAAAAACCGGATCAGACAGCAGCCCAGCTCGGCAGGAGAAGCCATGTCAGGTGTGGGGAAAGCTGCACCTCACATTTCCAGCAGGGGAAGCCCTGTAAGCCAGAAGCTTCGAGTGTTGTGACTCACCCTGAGAAACGGACACATGCCAGCGTTTAATGAATACCATAAATGTACACAAACATGCGTGACCGAAACAGACGTGAGTTTGTAACGAATGAAACATGCCCTGGGGCTGGGGATATACCTCGGCTGGAGGAGTGTTTGCCTTGTGCTCATGAGGGTTCAGTCCCCAGCACTGCGGAAGCAGGGTGTGTTCCCGTTCAGTTGTGACTCCAGCACTGGGGGGGGATCAGAAGTTCAAGGTCATTGTGGTGGTGTGAATGAGAGCACACCCCCCCCATAGGCTCACAGAGTTGGATGCTTAGTCATCGGTGAGCCACACTGCTGAGGAGCAAACTCAGAAGGTTAGGGGGTGTGTCCTTATGGGCGTGGCCTTGTTGGAGGAAGTGAGTCACTGGGGGCGGGCTCTGAGATTTTTGAGAACAGAACCCGGTAGCTCTCTCCCTTCCTGCTGCCCATTGATCGCTGGGGTAGCTCCTGCTCCAGCATCATGCCTGTACTCACGCTGCCATGCTCCCCGCTGTAATGATAATAGACCAAACCTCCGAAACTGTAAGCCTGCCCCAATTCCATGCTTTCCTTTATAAGAGATGCTGTGTTCCAAGTGTCTCTTCACAGCCATAAAACCGTGAATAAGACAGTCATTATCAGCCACGCAGCAAGTTCGAGGCCAGCCTGAGCTGTATGAGACTCTGTAGCAAACAGAATAAAACAGAACAGCAGTCAAGCTGATACGCCACGGAGCTGGGGAGATCTCTGTGCCCACAAATGGTTCCTACACGCCCCTTTCCTGTTCCTCCAAGCTATTTCTCCTCTCCACATCTGCTGGACCAGCCTAATTCAGGGTTCTGTCTTCTCCACAGACAACACAACGTGAGCTTTCTGATTTCCTGACTTCAGCCTCAAATCCCAGCTGTTCATCTGATGCAGTCCCCACGTAGCATTCTGAAATCCAGAACCCACCGTCGCTGCTGCCTCCTAATCCCCACCCTTGGCCTTCCACGGGCCATTCACTCTTTGTCTTCACAGATAGGGCTTTTGATAACTTGGTTGGCGAGAGCTTCGGGCATTACGCTGGCCTGGCCCCGTCACCTGGCAGAATGCACTCAGGCAGCACTCTGGCCAGCCCAGGGTTCCATGGGTACAGTCTGCACGCAGGTGCAGGGGACCCTTTAAAAGACAGACCCCGCCCTCTTACACTCTCTCACTTCTCTTCGCTCTTGCTCTCTGCTCTTACTCCTCTGACTCTGCTCTTACCACTCACTCTCCGCTCTCTCACACCCTTCCTCTCTTACCCTCTTCATCTCTCTCATGCTCCCACCTCCACCACCACCACCACTCTCCCGCCGTGAAGTAAACTATGGTTAATGTACTCTTGGGTTCCGGTTCCATCTCGAGCCTTTCTGCTTTTAATCTTTAAGAAGAGATTTTGGTGCAGGTGACTCGGCAGGTTTTTCTGAGCATTTCCTCCTGTCTGTGGCGGTCTGAGATGCCGGGGACCCCGTAAACTTCAACTCGGTCACTTTTCCAACTAAGGATCTCTGGATTCTTCCCTCCATCACCGCCATGTTCCGTGTGACACCCTTTCTCCCGGTGGCTACGTTTCCCACGGATGAGATCCATCACCGCATTCGCTGAGCGGTGTGTTTCGACTTTAAGCCTTCAGCGGTTTCTTCTCGCTGCCTTTGGGACTCCTGTGTCCTCTCGACTGTTTGGGCTTTCCCGCCCTTGGCCTCGATCTCAGGCTGATGAGTTCTGAGATCGTACTGAGCCATCTTCCGACTCACCCATGGGAAATACACTTCAAACTGGGAGCTTACATTTTATGGGACCTTTCCGGTCACTGCCTGCGGACAGGTAAATGAAGGAGTTACTACTTTTCTAAACTTCTACCTGTCTGCTGCCTTCTACCCCGTTTCTTCTCCATGCAGATGCCAGGGCTCGCAGCGAGCTGGCCTGGGTCAGTGCCTGCTCAGGACGCTCTGAGAGTTTTTCGTTTCCTTCCCCACGAATGAGGTTTGAGGTTTTCGGGTTTTGTACCCTAGGACCGTCCGTAGACTGGTGCATCCGTTTCTCAGACCTATGGGGGGTCACACATCTTTCTGCCTCACTCATGGAGATAAAAGGCCATTTCTGCCAGCAGACAGACGGAAATGTGCTTATTTATGGCAGCCACCGTCTGGCCATGTGTCCTAGCTTGGGAACGTGTTTATGGAAGCAGCCATCTTGACCATGTGAGCTAGCTGTAGGCATGCCTTCCCAGTCTAGGCAGTTTCTGCCGACTAACACCACTGAAAGACACAATTCATTGACTTTTTGCTTTTTATTTTTGTCTCTAATTTCTTCTCTCACTGTCCCTGTTGTGCATGGCTTGTTTATGGAATACTGTGCCTTTCCAGGGCCCCCTGTTCTATCTGCAGGGGATCTGCCTTCTTGTCACTGACAGTTTAAGTCTACTCTGCCTCTTTAAATCTCCTGTCTGTTTGCTACACCGTGTGAGTCAGAGATTACACTCTGGTTATCCCTTTTACTTTTATCCAGTCCTGTTTGATATATCTGCTTGTATCTGTACATGTGACATACACACATACACACACACACACACACACACACACGTATATGTAAGCTAACTATACAACTTAAATTTAACTGTGATATATCTTTAAATGATGGCAAACATTTAAAGTTATAAAGGCCTATTTCAAGTTAACAAATTATTTGTAGCACCCAGTCCTTCCTGTAAGCTGTTTACAAAGTTAAATTTCTATTATATACTAAACAGACAGACAGCCCTCAAATGCTCAGAGATCTAGAGGATATGGCATTTAAATGTTTTATTACAAAGCTTTTCGTAACACAGAGACAGGCCAGCTGCTGGCCCCACCCCATTTCCTCCAAGAAGACTGGTGGGCACTGAAGAAACTCCACCCACAAAAGTGGCAACGCTGACCACTGAGCGACCCTGCCTTTCATCTCAACTGCTCAAAGGACTCTTCAGACGGTGGACAAGAGGGCAGTGCAATCAACTTTCTCCACGTTGCTTGGGCCAATGGCAGGCAAGTCTTCCTAGGGCTCCTGGTCCACAGGTCCCATGTTATCAGCAGAAGGCAGGTGTCATTAAAGCCTTTGCCCTCAGCAACCATGGAGGACATTGGGGGTGGCTGTCCATGCAGCCAGCTAGTAAGTCTCTGTTATTCTTTAATCATTAACTCAGGTAAAATTTTATCCTTCTCAAGAACTCCGATGCTTTTGACCACTGGTAGCTTTGCCAGCTTAAAGCAACAGACGAGGCTCTGGCTGTCACAAAACAGGTTCCAGGGCCAGGTATTTTAAGGTTTGTCTATATAAGATGGTAATGTAAGGTTATGAATTAAAGTTATGAAGGTCTGAGGATAGAAAGGCTTAAGTGATGGCAAATAAAGTGAGTTGAGACATTAAAAAGAATGAAATATAATCCAGATATTTCTCTACTGTTTGTAGGGGAAAGATCACATACCAAGATACTGTCCACGCCCCAAAGGCATGGACAGGGGTATGTGGGACAGGTGAGGGATGAAAGGAGAGAAAGTAAATCTCTCTCTCTCTCTTGGACCCTGGTCGCTGCAAGGACACTAGAGCTCTTCTCAGTAAGCGATTTCTATATTCAAAATATCTTAAACCTCCTTTTCAGGTAGCATTATTTACATCATCAACTATTCATAGTCTTAATATTAATAAAGTTCTGATAATCTACTAATCCAACCCCAATAGAGTACTAAATACCAAACTATATCACTATACAATCATAACTGCTAAAAAACATTATACTAAAAATATCTGTCAGTTTTAAAAATGTTAATGGAAGCCAAGTTGCTTCTAACCTAAATGTGCTACTAATGTGTCTAATACTTATGTTTACACAAATTCAAAGGATTCTTGTAAGTTCCAGGGAGCCGAATTAGACCCACCCAAACAGGTCAGATTCACTCCAAATAAATATTATTCAATCTCTCCCTGGTCCTGAGATTCCCTTCCCTCATCTTGGGACCCCTCAGGAACTCCTCCCTCATCTTACAATCCTCCCCTCAAATACCAGAACCTTAAAAAAAATTTCTAAGCTTAACCTTGTCCTCTACTCTGCTAACATCTTGCCAGGTCTAAAAGGTGCCAGAGAGTTCCATACAGCCTGGACTGCAATGGAGCAACCAGCTACCCCAGGACATGGTAGCACCCCAGCTTTCTCAGGTCCCCCAAAGATGGTCAATACCCCCCAAGTCAGCAGGAAGCAGTCTTGAGAACTCGGCATCCGTATTTCCTAACCTGCCATGCCTAACTCCCCGCCTTTTTAATAATGAGTGAAGGTATGAATGAAAGCTTCGGGCATTACCCTGGCCTGGCCCTGTCATCTGGCAGAATGCACTCAGGCAGCACTCTGGCCAGCCCAGGGTTCCATGGGTACAGTCTGCACGCAGGTGCAGGGGACCCCTTTAAAAGACAGAACCCCGCCCTCTTACACTCTCTCACTTCTCTTCGCTCTTTCTCTCTGCTCTTACTCCTCTGACTCTGCTCTTACCTCTCTCACTCTCTGCTCTCTCACACCCTTCCTCTCTTATCCTCTTCATCTCTCTTGTCTCTCTCTTCCCCTCGCTCTCCCGCGCTGTAATAAACTATGGTTAATGTAGCACACCTCTAATTTTGCTCCTTAACAAAAGAACTACAGTTTGGTCTTCCCAAACCTTGGCTTTCATTCCGACACACTGATGTGCACAACGTTCCCAAATACACAGTGGCGTTGCATACTGAGCTCATGCGTACTTGTTCCCTAGGACACCGCTGTTCAATGTGCCAGCAGTTGCTCACCCCTCAAACGCAGCTCAAAACCCTTCGAAAGCTTTTCCTGGAAATGCAACTGAGAGGGAGAAAGGCCCCATATTCGATCTCAGTACCCACCCCACCCCCAGAGTTTCCCTAGACACCTTGCTCCCGGTTTTTACACTTCTGGTGTATTTAGCACCTTAACGCCCATTGTCCAATTGATTCATTTCCATACTCTCATCTCACTAGACAGGAGCTGGCAGATCTGGGTCTTAACATATACCAAGCACATGGGACAGAGATGGTACACAGTAGGCTATCAACAAATGGTTACTATCTGGCACCTTACAACCAGCACACACACACACACACACACACACACACACACACACACACACGAACAGCTCAACAAGTACCTATTGAAAGAAATGCACCGGTATGCCCTTGCCATCTGTCAAGACAGGATCAGTGCTAAAACATTAGTGTATCTTAGACTGTTAGAAGATCCAAGATCTTCACCTATAGTAGTTCAAGAACAGGCCATCGAATGGCTTTTGCCCTCATCCCTGTGGTGCTCTGGATAAGAGTGACCCCCATGGGTGCATACATTTGAATACTTAGGTAGTAGCACTATTTGAAAGGTTTAGGTGTGACTTTGTTGGAGGAAGTGTGTCACTGGGGTGTGCTCTGAGGCCTCAAAATCCCAAGCCAAGCCCAGCGGCTCCCTCTTCTACTGCCCGCGGGTGTGGATGCAGAGCTCCCAGGTGCTTCTGCCTGCTCCCTGCCAGGCTCCCTGTCATGATGACAAGGAGCTAAGCCGCTGAAACTATAACCAAGCCCCAATTAAATGCTTTCTCCTTTAAGAATTGCCTTGGTCATGGTGTCTCATCACATCAATGGAACTGTGACTTAGAAATAAATAAGTAGGGGAATAAAGAAAAGAAATCTTTGAGTTCCTGGCCCTAAATCAATGGTAGTTTTAGGAAACACAGGAAGAAAGGAAATACACAGACCATAGAGAAAACTGGGAGAAACCTGACCCCATAAGAGCCTGCCTCCCTGACAAAGACACCCTAGGAAAAAGCCAGAGAATGAACAAACAGCAAAAGACGGGGCACCAGAATGCAGTGTCAGGAGATGGCAGAGAAACAAGGCTTCCTTCTGAGAGAGACCCCCAGGCTCAGCCCGCTGGAGGGAGAAAACCCCTGCAGACCATCAGCTCGTAAAGTAAAACCTAGCCACTGCTCCAAAATCAACCTGCGTATAGCCCAACCCCCATACCAAAAGAATGTGGACTCTGACACAATACATTCCTGCCAGGAAAATCCTACCCAGGGGCTTCTTCAGTGTGTCAGTGGACACCACGCAGCAAACCAGAGAAGGTTCAGCAGTGTCGAGGCACAGAAGGAAAGTGTTTATTGCAGGTCTCTGATACTGAAGGAGGGAAACAGTCCAGCCCTGGAACAGTAACGACTAAGCAGAGAAACCCTGGTAACCAGCAACTCACACCCAAATTAAGGGTGTGCACAATGTCCATACAGACACAGGGACCCCCAATGGTATCCCATGCCTACAACACCGGGTGTGAAGGCAAGTGCCTGTAATTCCAGCACTTGGGAGGGAGGAGAAAGATCAGGAGTTCGAGGTCATCCTACAATACACAGTGAATTTGAAACCAGCTTGGGTCACAAAACAAAAACAACCAGCAGCAAAAACAGATAAAGACTAACTCAAAGACAAAGCGTGTGGTTGAGACCAACACAGGAGGAAATTCTATTTCTTGAGTTGTACAGAGAATAGCTTCGATTCAAGACAGTCTGAATCGTGTAAGAGCACAGCTGAGAGGCACCTGCTCCCATCGCTGTAAAGACCAAACGCCACAAGAGCCATGTGGAAAGGGGCCGGTGCACAGAGACCTGCCACCCCGGGCCTTCTTCAAGGGGATGAAAAGCCATGGCTACCGCAGCACCAGTCCGGGAGCACCACCGTCAGCTGCTACCACGGTCCCCCGAGAAGCCCCGAGGCCACGAGCATCCTCCTCCTCCTCTCAGCCTCCCCGGGGAACTGTCTCCCAGGTGCAACACAATTCCCACTGCATTTCCATTATCTTACAGAGAGTCACGTGGGAACAGAGAGCTCCTAATTCCACAGACACAGAGGCAATCTGTCACTCACTGAAGGGGGAGGGCAATGTGTGGGTTTTTTTTTCCCCCACTGTTACCATTAGCTGCCTTGAGAAAACAACATTAGAGACGAGTTAGGAGAAATATTTGTGTTATGTGGGGATCGGCAGGAATATGGCGCGTGGGGGCGGGGGCGGGGATGAGTCAGGGCAGGCCCAGGGGATTCTGCTGAAGATATTTTAGCCCTGGAGCGCGCGAGGCCTCCACCTGGCTTGTTGAAACGGTGCTGGGAAGTGAGGGGCCCTCACGCCCATGAGATGGCCCTGGAGGTTTGAATGACAGTTGAGACACAGCTGCTGTGGGTAAAACCGAGCAAGTAGGGATGTGACCGGAAAGAGGGAGTCACATCCTGATGGCATCCCGAACTCTGAATGTCGAGGGAGAACGTGTGTGAGAAGCCTGTGAAACGGTGGGCGACTGTGCGAGGTGCCACTTCCATGCACAGCAGAGCCGCGGTGGTGGAGGCTTGGGTTCCTGGAAAACAACTGTGGTTTGAAGAGCTCCATCAGAAAACTCCCTGTTCCTCCAGGACTGCCAAGGCTATACAGAGAAACCCTGACTCGAAAACCAAAAAGAAGAAGGGGGGGAGGAGGGAGGGAGGAAGGAAGGAAGGAAAGAAAGAAAGAAAGAAAGAAAGAAAGAAAGAAAGAAAGAAAGAAAGAAAGAAAGAAAGAAAGAAAGAAAAAGAAGGAAAGAATGAAGGAAGACAGCCTCCCTGCTCAGCAAAGTGAAATGATACAGCAGAGGTTGGCTCAACCTCACATCCAACTCCACACTCGGACTTCTGACTCTGCAGACCCAGAAGTTGGTTTAGAAAATGTCTTCCTTTCTAGCTGGAAGCGGTGGCACACATCTTTCTTTTAGTCCCAGCGCTAGGGAGACAGAGGCAAGTGAATCTCTGTGAGTTTGAGGCCAGCCTGGTCTACAAAGTGAGTTCCAGGACAGCCAGGGCTACACAGAGAAACCCTGTCTCAAAAACAAAAACAAAACAAACAAAAAAGCAAAAAAGCAAAAAAAAAAAAAAAAAAAAAAAAAAAAGGAAAGGTCCTTTTACAGGTAAGTTTTCTTCCCACAGCTGCTGTCCTTCTAAGGGATGCGTCTATAACTTTGTGTTCTTCACTAGTACAGCAGATAAGGGGATGGGCTAAAAGCTCATGGCCACATAGGACAGCACCCTGACTCTTAGGTAAGCAATGGGAGGAAACTCTCTGTCCGTCTATTTCTCTCTCTCTCTCTCTCTCTCTCTCTCTCTCTCTCTCTCTCTCTCTCTCTCTCTCTCTCTCTCTCTCTCTCTCTCTCTCTCATGCACAGGCACACACACAACTTACCAAATGCCTTCTTGGGCTCTATTAACTGCAGAGTAAAGTGCTCCTCTTTTTTCAACTCCTTCAGCTTCTTAGCGACCTCATAGTGACGCCACCCGACAATGTTTTCTCCATTTATGGATTCAATGTGGTCCCCCACACAGATGGTTTTGATCGAGTCAATGGTGCTGCCATCTTTAATTCTCTGAAAGAAAGAAAAAGAACAGCGACGCCATCAAGTGGAACCGCGTGCGTGGCATTACTTCTCACACTCCTGAGACCCATCACGCTGACGCATCTATGATACGCTTAAAGACAGAAAACCAAGCAAGAAGGAGCACACACCCCTTCTCCGCCCACTCTTCATCTTCTGCCCATTCAGAATCCAGCTAGCCTGGAGCGCCATCACCTTTGGAAATCTTTTCCTGACATCCTCCAACCCAGGTCCCTAAGAGGGGGCAGGGCCACAGTCTTCCCGCCACAGTACCTGTGGCTGTACCCCCAGCACCCCAAACCACACACTGATAAATGATGGTTTAAAGATCTACTTTTCTTCTTATGTATTTGTTATCTCTCTCTCTCCCTTTCTCTCTCTCTCTCTCTCTCTCTCTCTCTCTCTCTCTACACACACACACACACACACACACACACACACACACACACAGAGGCAGAAGAAAGCATCAGATCCCCTGTAGATGAAGCTACAGGAGCTGTGGTGCCTACAACATTTCTTCTGCTCCATGGATAAGTTGTTTTTTCTTTTCTTAATAATTCCAGCAAGATACCCATAGAGCTTAAGCTCTGTCTAGTGGCTTTGTGCTTAAAGCTGTAGCAGTTTTTCATTTTTATTACATTTGTGTGTGTGCGTGTGCGTGCGTGTGTGTGTGTGTGTGTGTGTGTGTGTGTGTGTGTGTGTGTGTGTGTGTGTGTGTATGTGCATGTGTTTAGGAGTCAGTGTCCCAAGGACTTACCTCAGCTTGCCAGGCATGACAGCAAACACCTTTCTTTACCTGCTGAGTCATCTCATCAGCCCTATTTTTGTTTCGATTTCTGTTTTTTAAAGACATGATCTCTCTAGGTAGCCCAGGCTGGCCTTGGACTTACAATCCTCCTGCCTCTGGCTCCTAAATAATGGGATTTCAGACCTGTTCCACCACACCTACGTTATTAAACCTCACTTCTCTACAAAGCAACAGCCATGCAGAGTTTCACCCTAAGGTGTAAAATCCCCGAGATGGCACCAAGAACTCCGAAGGGATTTTAGGGAAGGGAAAACCCTGTCAGCTAAGAGCCCTGCAAACACATGCAAGTTCTCCTGGGAGATGAGCAGGGGAACGAAACAAAGGTCACAAGTCCTTCTCGTCCTTACAGGTCAGGCAGGCCAGGGACTTGGCTGCTTTGTTCCAAAAGTGCACGTACCCTACCTACCCTTACGAGGTAGACGTGCAACGCCACATCTGCTGGATCATCACATGTAAGAGTTGAGCAAAACCAGCACCTCCATAATGCTGCCATCAGAAAAAAAGTTGAAAAAGACGGAGCTTAAAAAGATAAGTGTATTTCAATTGTATCGTTGCACACCAAACGGACAATAGCTTTCATTTTACTTCTAGATTCTAAAGATAGTGCTACATTTTTTTTTGTTCTAGTACTTTTTATCACCCTGCATAGAAATGGCATGCTAATCCCCCCATGTAAATAGCCTTCGTTTATTATTACAAACAAAAAGTAGTGAAAGAGGAAGTTTCCAAATCTGACTGACATTGTTTTGCTGGAATTCGTCATCTCTTACATAACTAATAGAAACAAACATGGTAACCACAGCACACTGCTTAAAAAAATCTGTCGGGTGGTGGCGGCACACGCTTTTAATCCCAGCACTCAGGAGGCAGAGGCAGGAGGATCTCAGAGTTTGAGGTCAGCCTGGTCTACTCAGCACATTCCAGGACAGCCAGTGTTACGCAGAGAAACCCTGTCTTGAAACTGGCCCCCATGCCCCCCCTCATAAAAATCTCCAGTTTCTAAACTGTTTCAGAAAAAAAAAGATTAAACAAAAGATTTTCCTTCTAAAGAAAAAAAAACTCTAGTAAATACACTACTAAATAACAGCTCTTAAGTCACTATGAGATTTGAAATCTGCATTTAACTTTAGATATTTTTATTCTGGTTAATGTCACCTAGAGCCTACTTTTCCCTCTTTGATCAACTACTTCAAACAAATCTCAGTGGCATCATACATACCTTCAGATTTTCCAGCACTTGCAATTTAATTGAAAATAACGACACACATAAGCTTAGTTAGACAGAAGACACAGAGGTGATCACGCATGACCCTTACCTGTGAAAGAAGGGTCGGGTAGTGGAGAGGTACTGTCACCCCATCTGTGAGAAGTTAGAAAGGTCACCAGAGAGCGAGCGCCCAGGCACAGGAGGAAAGCGGGTCTCAGAACCCACACAACAGCAGGGAGAGACCAGGCGGCAGCCAAGGAGGTGAATTTGGGGATCAGGAAGACAAAGCGATTGGTGACACCTGGAGAGGGGTGACACGGTTGTTTTACGTGTGATCTGAGCTGACTTCCAAGCCAACAGAATAAACACTGAGGTGTTGAGCCGTATTAGTTAGGTCTCTTCTGTGATAAAATACCAGACTAGACCAGGCCGGGAATGATGGTGCGCGTCTTTAATCTCATGACTCTGAGGCAGAGGCAGGAGGATTTCCGTGCGGGCAACCTGGTTTTCGTAAAGAATTCCAGGACAGCCAGGGCCATGTAGACAGACCCTGTCTCTCAAAATCAAAACAAAAGGAAAACCCTGAGAAAGAAAGGGGATCATTCGGTTTACACTCTCTGGGCCGCAGTCCACTGAGGGAAGCCAAGGCAGGAATGTAAGGCGAGAGCCAGGAGTCAAGAACTGACAGGGACAGAGGAGGCTGCCTGCTGGATTGTTCTTCAAAGCAGGGTCAGCCTGCTGTTTTCACACAGCCCGGGACCACCTGCTCAGGGGCGGCAGTGCGCACAGTTAGCAAGACTCTCCTTCGTCAATCAAGACTGTACCCCAAAGATCTGCCCAAAGGCAATCTCATAGAGACGACTCTCAGTTGTGTCAAGCTGAAACAAACAAACACCAAGCCGTACAGTGGGGCTGGGAGAGACAGCTCAGTCAGCAAGGTGTCTGCTAGTCGTGCAAGCATGGGGATGTATGGGCGTCTAACCCCAGCTCTGGAGAGGCTGACACAAGAGGATGCTTGGGGCTTCCTGGCTAACTAGTCTAGCTGACTGATGAGCCCAGATCCCAGGGAGCAACCCTATCTCAGAAAGAAGGTAGGTAGGCCCCTGCGGGACGCCACATGATACTGACCTCTGGCCTCCGCATATAGATGCGGACATGTGAACGAGACTTTTTTTATTTAAATGAAATGTCAATGGATATAGGCTTCTGAAATGCAATGTGTTTTAGCGATCACACGGTAACTGAGCAAAGGTTAATCTTTCTCGGCTTATCAGGATCAAGAGGAAGGAAGGGGAAACGTCATTTGCTAATGCTTGCTGACTCGTCTACATCATTCAATATTTGCTTAAGAACATAAAGAACTTCTTCTCTCGTCCAGTTTTGGAGACTAACGCCACAAACGGCAAAGAAGGCCTGTTTAATCTGGACCCAGTCAGGGCTGGCAGGGAGCAAGCCGCACTGACCCTCCTGACTCTAAGCATATATATCTACACACTCACATTTATTACTCATTGAAGAAAACACGGTACCACAAATAATGAGATGACAAACCCTCCGCATCTCTTCCAAAGTGGTCCCCTAGGGAACTGTCATCTGCTCCAAAGGGTATAAGCCTGTCTCTCAGCATAAGGAAACATTAGAAAATGCAGATCAGGAGCAGAAGGGACGGCTCAGAGGGTGGGAACAGAGGAGCCACTGTTCAATTCCCAGCACGCACATGGCACTTACAAGCATCTGTAACTCCAGTTTCATGTGATCTGACAACCCCTGGCCTCTGCAAGCACCAGACAGTCACACAGTGCACAGAGGTGTGTGCAGGCAAAAATACCCAAACATATTTTTTTAATCAAGGAAAATGATGGATTAAAGCGAACCCTACCAAAAGCTAAGGAAGTATTCCAGAGACACAGACCAACTGACGGAAAGCAGGACGCTGCCCGGGAACAACCAGAGGCAGGGGACACGCAGAAGGCAATCCAAACCGACGTGGGCTAGAGACGAGTGTCTCTTGTCTGTCTTTGCTTGTGGTGAGACGAGAGCTGGTCTTACACTCAGCCAAAGGGGCCTGAACTTGTGATCACTCTGCCTTTACCCGCTGAGTGTTGGTGTTATAGGCAGGCACCTCTGTGCCCAGTCTTATGTTGTGCTGGGGACAGATCAAGGTTTTGTGTGTGTGTATGCAAGACACACTCTCCCCATAGAACTACATCCCCAGCCCTAGGGATTAGTTATAGAGCCAAATCAGTGTTCGATTCTTCTCAGTTTCATAATTGTACTGTGGTTATGTGTAGCATAAAGAATATTTTTGTTCTTAACAATTACACCCTGTGATTAGGAATAAAAAAGGATGGATATAGATAAAGATGCAGATATAAATGCATACTAAAGCACAGCAAATTAGCAAATGATTAAAAACTGTGCATTTATGTAGATGGCATATAAAAGCTATTTTTATAACTGTTATAATATTTTCCATTTTTAAATTATCCAATTTATAACATTTTTATCATCTATATTTTAAAGTACACAATATGTCAGCTTCCTCCTTTCTCATCACGCCCTCTGTTCCCAAAGGATTAGTGACTAGTACTCTGAGGCAGGCACATGTTTGACAAGACATTAAAAAAAAAAGAAACAGCAGCTTTGAATGTCAGAGGCTAACATCCAAAGCTTCCACACACGTTTGCGAAACTCCCGAGCCCTGCTCTGCAGACAGCAGGCAGCCTCTGCCGCCAGTGCCCGGTTGTCCTAAGCTTCCCCTGGACTATCCCACATGACTCTCCCAACTCAAGGATTTTCCATTTGGTCACCCACTCAACCTCCAGTGCACTCCTATCTCCTGCAGAGCTAAAAATAACCGTTTATCAAGCGGCCAGTCAGAGTGGTGCCCACAGCTAGCATGACATCCCTGCGGCTGTTTCTCTAACCGTGACGGTGAATCAGCAAAGAGAGGCATGAACTGTTCTGTGTTGCACACAGCCTGTTGATAAATCTTAGCTCAGTGCATAGAAACGCCGCTCTAGAGTCAGACGTCTTGGGTTCAAATCCCGAACCTGGCTAGTAGCATAATTTTGGCCAACCTGTTTAACCGCCCTGATATCTCTGCACTGTGAAGGGGGAGCTGGCCACATTGCCCACCACTGACAGATCGCAAAGACACACTGGGAAAGGCAGAGACGGCAGAGTAGACAATGCATGATGCTGTAAGCGGATGGCAGCGGATGCCCCTTTCCGGGGCAGGTATCAACTGGAAGGGTGAAAGAGAGAGCCTTCAGGGTGCCAGAAACTCAGTGCCTGTGGCTCCTACGCCGTTATACCAGTGTTAGTAAGCGAGCGTTCATTAGGCTGTGGATGGTTTCAGGGGATTCACTAGACTGCAACATGAAGGCAAATTTAAAAAGACACAGTGCTAATAAAATAAGGTTGTTGTGAAAATGGGAGACAGACCAGTTGAAAAGCAAAGCGCTTGCTGTGAGACCCCGAGGACCAGAGCTTATATCTCTGGCACCCACACAAAGAGGCAGGCAGGCATGCATCTGTAATGCCAGCAGTGAGGAGGCAAAGGCAGGCATGCATCTGTAATGCCAGCAGTGAGGAGGCAAAGGCAGGCATGCATCTGTAATGCCAGCAGTGAGGAGGCAAAGGCAGGCAGATCCCTAAAGCGCTTGACAGTCAGCCTAACCTGACCAGTGGGCTGTAGCTCAGTGAAAGGCCTTGTCTCAAAAAAATGAGATAAGTGACTGAGGATACCAGGCTCTGGCCTCCACACACACGAACGCATGTGCACACACCTACATACCCATGTGCGCACCCACACGGACACAAGCACCACCGCACACATAAGATTAAAATAAATCAAAACACTAGTAAGTAAGCATGTGCACTTACTAGTGTCGGACAGGCATGCCATGTAAGTTGGCTGCTATAATGGCCGCCAACCCTGAGGCAGGAGGATCACTTGAGGCCAGGTCATGGACGGCCTGGGCTCCATGGCAAGACACTGTCTCAAGAGAACATTCAAGAATTGTCTGTACTGCACATACAGAAGCATTTCCTTGGCCTCTAAGCCATGTGACACAATAGCTACTTACATAGATATCAGAGGTTATCTGGAGATGCTCTAAAGCTATACACGAGGGTGCACTTAGGTTATATAGAAATGCTATGCTATTTGTATCAAACAATCAAACAAGCAGGCACAGGTTTTAGCATGCACAGGGGTTCCTGAACCAACCACACACACACACACACACACACACACACACACACACACACACACACACACGGATGGACGGACGGACGGACGGACGGTCAGGGGAGGAAGGAGAGCTGCACTCATAACAGAGTTTTTACTTCTTCGTATTCTCATACTCATACTATTTTAAACTTGTCTTCACAACTCTGTCACTCTTTTTGTATTCATACAAAAGACTTCCATTGTTCAGATCATTCTGAAGAGCATTTTTTTTTTTTTTTTTTGGTTTTTACGAGACAGGGTTTCTCTGTATTGTTTTGGAGGCTGTCAGTCCAGCCCTGCCTCCCGAGTGCTGGGATTAAAGGCGTGCGCCACCACCGCCCGGCCCTGAAGAGCACTTTTAAAGAAATCTGGGCAGTTAGAAGTGACACTAACCCACTGGAAATCATCCAGTACGTCCTCCAAGACACACAAGCAGTTCTAAAGGGGGACGTTTAAAGCAAAGGGAAGAATTTCAAAGAGAGTGCAAAAAAAAAAAAAAGCTATCTAAATGACAGTGAAATACCCATTTGTGAACCCCAGCTGGGGACTCCCTGAAGACAACTTCTAATCCTCTTTGACCTAGCAGTTTCCTTAACTGGGCCACCCTGTGATCTCTTTTTTCAGAAACTTACCTTGATAAAGGCATAGCCAACGCCGTTATCTGTGATGGTGAGTCCAAGCGAGTCCTCCGCTTTGTAGACGTTCACTTCCTTTCTGATGCCTTTCACGTGGGCAAATATGAAATCTTCAAGACCCAGCTGCCCTCCCAGGAGCTTTTCCATGTCAATTCTGGGAGTGTTTAACGTACAAAATAAGATCTGTGAGGAGAGAGAAAGAAGCCTTTTTAGATCAGTCTGGTCATTAATGAACTTACTCAATAGTAGGCCTCAATTTATGAGGCACGGGTCTCTGCCATAACGCGTATTATTAGCACGTTGGTGGGTGGGTAGAATTTGAGGCAACATTTTCCTATGATAACATTAGACAACATATATTGAATATTCCTGAAGACCAGTCCCTAGGCTAAGTCGTTTATGTCCACTCTCTCATTTAACCCTCACAATTACTGTATAAAGGACATTGTCCCCCTCTTATCACAAACAAGAAATGGAGACTTAGCAAGGTAAAGTAATTTGCTTAAAGACGCAAAGTCACCACTTGCCAATGCCAAGGACCTGACTCCAAATCTCATCAACGACAGAGCGGTTTAAGTCAGGTGTCCTATTGCTCACAGCTCCAAAAGATAAGATTCTAATACCGGAGGTCTTCACAATGCATATGCATTATAGCGACGCACGCACCGCAGGGAAATGCATAGAAAACCAGTAAACAGATATTTTTAAACAAGAGGCATTTTCTTTCTTTTGCGTCATAGTGCTGGCCTCAAGCTTCTGCCTGCTGAGTGCTGGAATTAAAAACACATGCCACCGTGCATGGCACTCTACAGGCGAGTACAGGTTATTTTACAAAACGAAACCGCCTAGCTGAGCTACTGTTGCCTTGTATTACTTGTTACTAATGGGCTCAATGCCCAGCACAGGAGAGGGGATACAATTTAAATAGTGGACGGAATATTGTAGGAATAAATTGTAGGTTATCGACTAGCAGATACAACCACTTAAACTTTTAAAAAGAGATGTGGGCGATGGCACATGTCTTTAATCTCAACACTCAGGAGACAGAGGCAGGGGGACCTCTGTGAGTTCCAGACCAGCCTGGGCTGCATAGCGAAACCCTGAGTCTTGGAAGGCATTGCTAACGTTTGGGATACATCCAGAGTTCTTACAAAATTCAGTAAGGGATTACGCATAAAAAAATAACATCGCAAGCCAACGAGTCCTAAGGGTCCTGCCCTACTGTTCCCAGTAAGACAGACACATCCTGAATAACATTTGCAGCCACACGTGAGAGCTTCTTAAAATGCAGGATCGGGAGCTGTCCCGCCGGCAGCATCAGGTAAACAGGCCAGCTTCCCGGCCTGTGTTCCAGAGCCTGCAGATCGCCTGGGAACTGCACAGAGCTCCCAATCCCAGCGGGAGCCAAGCACCCCAGACTCCAGATCTTCTCTTCCACCAACGAGACCAGGAAACTAGAGGAGGCTGGGAGTACAGGGAAGTAGCTGTCCCTCTGGCAGCATCAGGTAAACAGGCCAGCTTCCCGGCCTGTGGTCCAGAGCCTGCAGATCGCCTGGGAACTGCACAGAGCTCCCAATCCCGGCGGGAGCCAAGCACCCCAGACTCCAGATCTTCTCTCCCACCAAAGAGACCAGGAAACTAGAGGAGCCAGGGAGACCAGGGGAGTAGCTGTTCCGGATCAGGTACAACAGGACCCAGCATAGGGTCCAGGGGACCAGGTAGGAGGCTAAGCGCCCCAGATTCCTGTTCTTCTTCTCCACCCACGGACCAGCATTTGGACAAGGTATAGAAGAACCACCAGATTACTGGACTTACTAGCACCCACCAAAAGGGAACTCTGGTCCCCAGACCAGGAAGGGGCTCTTTCTGCACCCACTAGAAGAAGAGATGGGAAAGAGACAATACAAAAACACAGTCAGCAACAGAAAAACAAATATGACACCGCCAGATTCTAGAGACTCCACACCAGCAAGACCCCAATATTCTAACGCGAAGGAAGCAGAAGAGAACGACCTTAAAAGCACTTTCATGAAAATGATAGAGGCCCTAAAAGAGGATATTGGAAAATCCCTCAAAGAAATGGAAGAAAAAACAAACCAAAAAATGCAAGAAATGGAAGAAAAAACAAACCAAAAAATGCAAGAATTGGAAGAAAAAACAAACCAAAAAAGGCACGAAATGGAAGAAGAAATGAAGCAAAAAATGCAAGAAATGGAAGAAAAAGCAAAGCAAAAAATGCAAGAATTAGAAGAAGAAACATACCAAAAAAGGCAGGAAATGGAAGAAGAAACAAAGCAAGAAATGGAAGAAAAAAAAGGCAAAAAATGAAAAAAATGGAGGAAGAAACAAACCAAAAAAGGCAGGAAATGGAAGAAGAAACAAAGCACAAAATCCAAGAAATGGAACAAAAAGCAAACCAAAAAATGCAAGAAATGGAAGAAAGAACAAACCAACAAATTCATAAAAGGCAACAAATGGACGAACAGATAAACAGAAAATTGCAAGAAGCAATGCAAACGCTGCAAGGGTTGAAAACTGAAATAGAGACACTAAAAAAAACACAATCTGAAGAAAGGCAGAAAATAGAAAAGCTGGACAAACAGTCAGGCACTACCAATACAAGCATCACCAACAGAATAGAAGAGATGGAAGAGAGAATCTCAAGTGTTGAAGATACACTAGGAGAAATGGATTTATCAACCAAAGAAAACCTTAAATCCAACAAATCCTTAACACAAAACATCCAGGAATTATGGGACACCATGAAAAGACCAAACCTAAGAATAATAGGTATAGAAGAAGGAGAAGAAATCCAGCTCAAAGGGGCAGAAGGCATATTCAACAAAATCATTGAAGAAAACTTTCCCAACCTTAAGAAAGACATGCCAATGAAGGTACAAGAAGCCTACAGAACACCAAATAGAGTGGACCACAAAAAAATCCCTCGCCACATAATAATCAAGACCCCAAACATACAGAATAAAGAAAGAATATTAAGAGCAGCTAAGGAAAAAGGTCAAGTAACATATAAAGGCAGACCTATCAGAATTACACCTGATTTCTCCATGGAAACGCTGAAAGCCAGAAGGTCCTGGATAGATATTCTACCTACTCTAAGAGACCATGGATGCCAACCCAGACTACTATACCCGGCAAAGCTCTCAATCACTATAGACGGAGAAAACAAGATATTCCATGACAAAACTAGATTCAACCAATATGTGACCACTAACCCAGCCCTACAGAAAATTTTGGAAGGAAAACTCCAACCCAAGGAAGCTAACTACAACCAGAAAAACATAAGCATTAGAGAATCCCTCTCTACCAACAGTCAAAAGAACAAAGGGGTGAAATTCCACCCATAATTCCACCAACAACAACCATCGCAAATCGAAGAAGGATGAGCAATCAATGGTCATTAATATCCCCCAATATTAATGGCCTTAACTTAACCATAAAAAGACACAGACTAGCAGATTGGATTCGAAGACAGAACCCTTCCTTCTGCTGCATACAAGAAACACACCTCACCCTCAAAGACAGATATTACTTGAGAGTTAAAGGTTGGGAAAAATTTTTTCAATCAAATGGACCCAAGAAACAAGCAGGGGTAGCAATCCTAATATCTAACAAACTAGACTTTAAAATAAAATCAATCAAAAGAGATGAAGGAGGTCATTACATACTCATCACAGGTGAAACCCACCAAGATGAAGTGTCTATCCTGAACATCTATGCCCCCAATACAAAGGCATCCACATTCGTTAAAGAAACATTATTAGAACTTAAATCTCATCTAAAGCCCCACACAGTTATAGTGGGAGATTTCAACACACCACTCTCACCACTAGACAAGAATACCAGACAGAAACTCAACAAAGAAGCAAAGGGTCTAATAGAAGTAATGACCCAACTGGAATTAACAGATATCTATAGAACATTTCATCCACATAAAAAAGAATATACCTTCTTCTCAACACCACATGGAACCTTCTCAAAAATCGACCACATACTTGGCAACATATCAAACCTCAGCAGCTACAAAAACATTGGAATAACTCCATACATCTTATCAGACCACCATGCCTTAAAATTAGAATTCAACAGCAACACAAATTGCAGAAAACCTACAAACTCATGGAAATTGAATAATGCTCAACTGCACCAACCCTGGGTCAAAGAGGAAATAAAAAAGAAATTAAAGACTGCCTCGAATTCAATGAGAATGAAGACACAACATACCCAAACCTATGGGACACTTTGAAAGCAGTGCTACGGGGGAAGTTCATAGCACTAAGTGCTCACATGAAGAAACAGGAAAACAGTTATACCAGAGAATTAACATCACAGCTAAAAGCTCTAGAACACAAAGAAGCAAACTCCCCCAGGAGGAGTAGACACCAGGAAATAATCAAATTGAGGGCTGAAATCAATAAAGTAGAAACCAGGAAAACAATACAAAGAATCAATGCAACGAAGAGTTGGTTCTTTGAGAAAATCAACAAGATAGACAAACCTTTGTCCAAACTTACCAAACAGCAGAGAGTGAACACGCAAATTAACAAAATCAGAAATGAAAAGGGGGACATAACAACAGACTCTGAGGAAATCCAGAGAATCATTAGGTCATACTTTGAAAACCTGTATTCCACAAAATTCGAAAATTTAAAGGAAATGGATGACTTCCTGGACAGCTATCATTTGCCAAAACTAAATCAAGAACAGATAAGCAATTTAAATAGACCTATAACCCCTATGGAAATAGAAGCTGTCATCAAAAGTCTCCCAACCAAAAAAAGTCCAGGTCCAGATGGCCTCAGTGCAGAATTCTACCACAAATTCAAAGAACAGCTTATACCAATTCTTCTCAAAGTGTTCCACACAATAGAAGCAGAAGGGTCTTTGCCAAACTCTTTCTATGAGGCTTCAATAACCTTGATCGCCAAGCCACACAAAGATACAACCAAGAAAGAGAACTTCAGACCAATATCCCTCATGAACATTGATGCAAAAATACTCAATAAAATACTGGCAAATCGGATCCAAGAACACATCAAAACAATCATTCACCACGACCAAGTAGGTTTCATCCCAGGGATGCAGGGATGGTTTAACATAGGAAAATCCATCAACGTAATCCACCATATAAACAAGCTGAAAAACAAAAATCACATGATCATCTCACTAGATGCAGAAAAAGCCTCTGACAAAATCCAACACCCCTTCATGATAAAGGTCTTGGAGAGATCTGGGATAACAGGGACATACTTAAACATAATAAAAGCCATATACAATAAACCAACAGCCAACATCAAACTAAATGGACAGAAACTCAACGCAATTCCTCTAAAATCAGGAACAAAACAAGGCTGTCCACTCTCTCCATACCTTTTCAACATGGTACTTGAAGTTCTAGCTATTGCCATACGACAACAAAGGGGGATCAAGGGGATACAAATTGGGAAGGACGAAGTCAAACTTTCACTGTTTGCAGACGATATGATAGTTTACATCAATGACCCAAAGAACTCTACCAGGGAACTCTTACAGCTGATTAACACCTTCAGCAAAGTGGCAGGTTACAAGATCAACTCAAGAAAGTCAGTAGCCCTACTATATACAGATGATAAAAGGGCTGAAAGAGAAATCAGAGAAACATCACCCTTTACAATTGCCACAAACAACATAAAATACCTTGGGGTAACGCTAACCAAACAAGTGAAAGACCTGTATCGTAAGAACTTTGAATCTTTAAAGAAAGAAATTAAAGAAGCCATCAGAAAATGGAAAGATCTCCCATGCTCTTGGATAGGTAGGATCAATGTAGTAAAAATGGCAATCCTGCCAAAAGCAATCTACAGATTCAATGCTATCCCCATTAAAATCCCAGCACAATTCTTCACAGACCTTGAAAGAACAATAATCAATTTTGTATGGAAAAACAAAAGACCCAGGATAGCCAAAACAACCCTGTTCAACAAGGCAACGTCTGGAGGCATCACTATCCCTGACCTCAAGCTCTATTATAGAGCTATAGTCCTGAAAACAGCTTGGTATTGGCACAAAAATAGACAGGCAGACCAATGGAATCGAATTGAAAATCCGGGTATTAACCCACACACGTACGAACATCTGATCTTTGACAAAGAAGCTAAAAATATACAATGGAATAAAGAAAGCATCTTCAACAAATGGTGCTGGCATAATTGGAGACTGGCATGTAGAAGAATGTGGATCGATCCATGTTTATCGCCATGCACAAAACTTAAGTCCAAATGGATCAAAGACCTCAACATAAATCCAGCCACACTGAACCTCTTAGAAGAGAAAGTGGGTGGTACCCTTGAACGAATTGGTACAGGAGACAGCTTCCTGAACATAACACCAGTAGCACAGACAGTGAGATCAACAATTAATAAATGGGACCTACTGAAACTGAGAAGCTTCTGTAAGGCAAAGGACACAGTCAGCAAGACAAAAAGGCAGCCCACAGAATGGGAAAAAATATTCACTAATCCCACATCTGACAGAGGGTTGATCTCCAAAATTTACAAAGAACTCAAGAAGCAAGTCTCCAAAACAGCAAAGGACCCAATTAAGAAGTGGGCTGCAGAACTAAATAGAGAGTTTTCAATAGAGGAGTCTAAAATGGCTGAGAGGCACTTGAGAAAGTGCTCAACATCCTTAGCCATCCGGGAAATGCAAATCAAAGCAACTCTGAGATACCATCTCACTCCTGTCAGAATGGCTAAAATCAAAAACACCAATGACAATTTATGCTGGAGAGGATGTGGTGAAAGGGGGACACTCCTCCATTGCTGGTGGGAGTGCCAACTGGTTCAGCCACTTTGGAAAGCAGTATGGAGATTCCTCAGAAAAATGGGAATAAACCTACCACAAGACCCAGCAACTCCACTCTTAGGCATATATCCAAAAGATGCCCATTCATATAACAAAGATGTCTGTTCCACTATGTTCATAGCAGCTTTATTTGTAATAGCCAGAACTTGGAAGCAACCTAGATGTCCCTCACCCGAAGAGTGGATAGAGAAAATGTGGTACATCTACACAATGGAGTACTATTCAGCAGAAAAAAATAATGGAATCATGAGATTCGCAGGCAAATGGATGACACTAGAAGAAACCATCCTGAGTGAGGTAACCCAGTCACAAAAAGAGAAACATGGCATGTACTCTCTCATATATGGATTTTAGACATAGATCTGGGGAGTGTCAGCCTACAATCCTATGGCCAGAGAGTCTGGGAAACAGAAACTTCATTTAGTGGCTGCTTAAGTACTGAGCTGAACTCAAGAAAGCCAGTATCAGAGAGGGAGGACTGATGATCAAAGGGATTAAGACTGGGCTGGTTTAACACCCAGAAACAGCTGACCAGACAAAGGTTAACTCTTGAATCCCAGGCATCAGCCTGGGAATCCAGCATGGGACTGATCAAGACCCCCTGAATCTGGGTGTCAGTGAGGAGGCCTAGGTAATCTATTGAGCCTTGGACAGCAGATCAGTACCCATCCCAAGTATACACACGGACTCTGGACTCCCATAGAACAATGTGAGGTGCACTCTCACCCTGAACTCTTGGGGAAGCGTCTAGGCCCTGCCCTATATGAAATAACAGACTATGGACACCCCCATGGAGGGCCTCACCCTCCCTGGGGGAATGAGGGGATAACGGGGGGGGATGGGGGGAGGACACGGGAGGAGGGGAGGGAAAGGGAGAGGGACCTCGAACTGACTTGTGAAGCAACCTTGTTTCTTATCTAAATTTAAAATGGAAAATAAAAAATAAAAATAAAAAAAATGCAGGATCGGGGTGGAAGAATTGGGTTCCGCTCACTTTTAAAGGTCAGAACCAGGATACATTTCATTTCCCCCGATAAACAATATGTGAAGGCTACTCTTGGTTGTCAACCTGACTATATCTGGAATAACTAAAATCCAGGTTTTCCGGGCACAGCTGTGAAGGAATTTTAGTTAACTGGGTCCCTTGAGGTAGGAAAGCCCACCTTAAATCCACAGCATGGAGCTCAGAACCTGGTCCACGCCTTCTCGTGCCGACCTGCATAAAGGACCAGGAAGAAGGAAGCCTGTGCTCTTCGACTGCTTACTCTTTCTCTCGATTCAGAGACGGCAGAGCCCACGTCTTCGGGATCCCAATGTATACTGAATATATGCATATCATTCTACTAGTTCTGTTTCTCTAGATAATCCTGACTAGTACACCATATTATTCATTTTTTAAACTGAAAGATAATTCATGGACAGTATTCTTATTGTGTATTTTTAAACTTCTAATTGCTACTTTCCCAGTATTTTAAAATTCCTAACCCATACATGTTACTATTGATCACTGACACTCACCTGGCTACGACAGAGAAAGCCTGCGCATAGAACAAGCAACATAAATTAATGCTACATTTCCTATGCTGGCACCATTACACATTCAACAAAGATGCTTTGTGGATGGCACAGAATAAATATTCGTCACTAAGTGCTTCAGAAGGTATTCTAGTCCGTGGCCAGATGAACAACTCTCCAAAAGCACATCCAAATTACTTTTAAAATTCCAGGAAGTTCATTTCTAGCTCTCTTTTGTTTGATGCTTTCCTTAAACAGGAACTATGCTGGCCAAAGACTCTACAAGCTCCAACAAGATGTGAAAAAAAAAAAACAAGTTACGGTTTGTAGACATAGAAGTGCATGATTTGTGGATGTGTACTTTTGAAAATGGATTCCTCTCTCATACAATACATCCTGATCACAGTCTCACCTTCATTCACTCCTCCCATCCTCCCCTCTTCCCCAGATCTACTCCCTCTCCTTCTCCTTTCAGAAAAGAGCAGGCCTCCAAGAGACAGCCAAACACTACAAAACAAGATACAACAAGACAAGGCGAAGGCCCGCACATGGAGGTTGGACAAGGCAACCCAACAGGAGGAAGAGTCCCAAAAGCAGGCAAAAGAGTCAGAGACTCTTACAGGTGTGGTTTTTAAGTGTAAGCAAATGAAACTCCTGTGGCTACCTACAGAAGCAATACTAAAAACCTTCATGTAACTGCCTTACTGCATCTGTCTCCCCAATAACCTTACCTTCTTTGTATCCTTCACCTCAAGTAAGAATTGTAGAAATGTCAACGTTATTGTAGAAAATATAACAGGGAAATGTATAAGCCTAGTAACCCTCCCTACTCTCACGTGGAGATTCTCGCTCCACCATTACACATAAGAAAACATTTGGAGTTTGCTCTTTCTGTTGATGACTAGGCTTGACGGGATCTATTCTCTTTTTTTCAGATTTATTTTGTTTTTAATTATGCATATGCAGATGTGTCTGTGTGTATACATTTGGGCGCAGCTGTCCAAAGAAATTAGGGATGTTTGGTCTCCCTGGAGTCAGAGCTACAAGCGGTTGTCAACCACCTGATGTGGGTGCTGGGATCTGAACTCTGGTCTTCTGAAAGAGCATCAAGTGCTCTTGACCGCTCGGCCATCTCTCCATCCCTGGGCTGTTTGTCTTGTCTAAGCTTCAAAGGTTAGTCTATATAGCAAATTCTAGGCCAACCAAGACCATCTAATGACCCTATTCCAAAAGAACAACAAAAAAGCCTTCCAAAAAGTTTAGTGTTTTCTACTATATGATTCTCCATGCCTTAGTCACTGTCCTATAGATGTGAAGAGACACATGACCAACATAACTCTTCTGAAAGAAAGCACTTAATTAGGGCTTGCTTACAGTTCCAGAGGTTCAGTCCATCACCATCCTGGCTGGGACCATGGAGGCATGCAGGCACGCTGTTGGAACAGTAGCTGAGAGCTACATCTTGACCCAAAAGCAGAGAGAGACTGGGCTTGGCATAGCTTCTGGGACCTCAGAATCCATTCCTAGAGACAGACTCCCCCCAACATCCTAATCCTTCTAATCCTTTCAAACAGCTCTACCCCATGGCGACTGAGCATTCAAATATTTGTGCCCCGGGGGGGCATTCTTATTCAAAACATAACACCCTCAAAGGGTAAACATGTGATATCAGAAAACTTTTATAACTCAAAATCGTTTTTTCTAACTATGTTGATACTGGGGCAAGGTGTACATTGTACTAATAGGGGCTCCCACTTCTGCTAAAGCACAGTGGATACCTGCATCTACTTCCACTGAAACAACAGGCTGAGGAGATAACAGTCTGGAAGGAAAAAAGAAAATCGGCATTAAGAACAAGAGACACTGATGAATTATGGGTACCAGCCACTTGTACGTTTGGCGTTACAACAGCTCCTGGTGATGGTGTCCTTCTGAAAGTCCAAATTCAGAATGTTCCACAATCCAAACTTCTTGTACCACAGCGTGATATGGAATATTCTACACCACAAAACTGTGTTTTCTGCCCCCAAAATAATTTCAAAAGTATTATACACCATTACTTTCAGTCCATGTGTATGAGATTTAAATAAAATGTAAATGAATTTTATATTAAATATGCAAATATTCTGGGATCCAAAATACATCTAACTCTAAGCCTTTCCAATAAGGGCCATGCAAGCAACATGTGTCTGTTGGCTGGTGGGTTTTCGTTCAGGGTTCCAAGCATGGTAAGAACACGCCTCAAGGGCAGTTAGGTGACCCAGGGGGGTGAAGGTGCTTGCCTTGTAAGCCTAATGACATGAGTTCAATCTCCAGAACCCACATAGAAATCTATATGCATTTGCTTGCATCTATAATCTCAGTACTCCTACACAGAGATGTGAAGCAAACAGACCAAGCCAGAAGCTACGTACTCAGCACTTAGGCAAAAACAAGACAGGCTCTGCCTCAAGGCAAGACAAAAGGAGAGAATCGGCTGTGGAAAGGCGTCCTCCACGCCACACAGGAGCCGTGCCATACACATGCTGACGTCTCCTAAAGTAATCTTTAAGAACACACGATCACTGAACTATATGCCCAGCCTTGCTTTTCCACTCGTTTTTCCCAGCTTAGAAAATAAAAAAGGCTTAGCGAGAAAAAGGAAGTCTTGCCTAGGACCCAGCGGGTGTGACGAACTGACCCCAATCTCTTCATCCTCCGATGCTTCTCCGAGAGCCAACATCTGCATGGGTCCTAATGTGTTAGCAGACATCCCGTGCTCTCAGCTGATAAGGACCTCAGCTCAGACCCAAAAGACTGCTCGTTTGTGCAAGGTCAAAGTCACAGCAAGAACTCAGACTCCAGTGGGTCTTTTCTAACCCATGTACTTTATCTGCGGTGTTAATATCAATTCAGTTTTCAGTGAAAAGCTACACATCAGAGACTGTGCATTTTATGCTGTGTGGAACTAAATAGTTTGTGTAGTAAATTATTCACTTCCAAAAAGGAGCGTGGCAGCTTCCAAAAGGAATTATTTCTAAATGGCTCTAAAAGTCACATACACTAGGCATTTTCACAAATACCAAAATACCAGCGAAGCATGATTACTCAATTTTAATTATGATAATTGAGGTTTTTTTAATGTTGCTTCTGGTAATTTTAAACTATTTATATTCATTTCTTTGTATTATAAACATAGCCATTCCAAAATCCCATGCCTACTATTTTCTCAATGTAATATACATACTAAATCTCTAGTATTGTTTTAAATAATGCCTCGTTCTATATAAAAGCCCTTAATACCTGTAGTCACTAGAAACAGTTTCACGGCTTAGAAAAGATATAAAATTGGTAACAAGACAGACATTTAGAAATGTGATACTGTATGCTTTATTTAGACCTGCGTGAGGATAATGTAGAAAGCCCTGCCTCGAAGCGGGTAGAACTTTCTATAAATGATTCACTTCTAAATTAGCCTCCCTAGGTCAGCAGGGGCAAGCCTTAAGTAAAAAAATGAATCACTCTCTGTGATCCTTCCCCAGCACAACACAAGTACTTTCCCCGGTGTTTCTAATGACTAAAATAGTATGACAAAAGAGTCCTATCCAAAAAATGAAAGTCAAATCCATAGTTTTGAACCACCAAATGACTTCCCAGAATAACCAAAGGAGCATATTTTTCTGCTATGATGTCTAATCGAGGGAGCTATGTATCTAAGAATATCAAAATCACAAGGCGGCTCTTAAGACCCAAGAAAAGGCTAGAAGGGTATGGGTTTTAATCTTGCCTGTGTGGACAGGACACAGACGCTAACCCAACAAGTGAGACATCACCCTCTCCCACATTATCCCTGCAACGAGAGGAGACAACTGAGCTTGTCCCACCCGAGGAATGTAAGACATCTTAAATCAAGTGATACTACACTGTTTCCCGCTTTCCATACATCTCCTCCGCCTCGATACAAAGGATGAAGAAAAGCCCAGCCAGGCAAGGAGACTGCATCAGTGGTTTACCCCCTGACACAGTGGGGTAGCTTGTGAACACAGTAGCCATGTGATGAGATCTGAGGACTCAGCTTTCCAGGCACATCAGCAAATCCGCACAGCTGTAAAGATGGCCATTCCCCACTGAGAGAATCTTGTCTTGAAAAATGCTCATGAAGAACTGTGCTGAGACTGACCACTAGGAATAAAATGTCTAAAGAGCAGGTGACATTTAAAAGCCACCTACATGGAGACTGGAGAGAAGGCTTAGCAGTTAGACTTGCTGTGCTCATAGAGGGCTGAAGTTCAGTTCCCAGCATCCACGTCAGGGAGCTCAAAACGATCTCTAGTGCCAGCTCCAGGGATCCAATGCCTTCTTCTGGAGGCTGTGGATTCTTGTACGCATGTACACACACACACACACACACACACTCCACACAGACACATTTACACACACATGTTCCACACACACATTCACACACTCGCACACACACACTACACACACACATACTCCACACACACAGGCACACACACACACACTAAAGCGCGCACACACACTAAAATAAGACCAGAATTAAGGCATGATGAGACACTCAGACGTCAAAGTGGAGTGATAAGGGAAGTTGGTCTATTACTACAGTCTAGAACAGGAATTCTGACAGGAAGCTCCCTGAGGGAAGGCTACACTAGAGAAAGTGTCAGAAAGAAGACAGAGGGAACGGGACCACGATATTTGGAAGATGTCAGGAGAAGGTACTGTTGGGCCCCCTAGATGAGGTAAAGGAAGAATTTGGGAGAAGAAGGTGGCCACTACCTCGGGAACTTTAATCTTTATCAGGAGACTGGAAAACGTAAGAAATGACGAATGGGTGGAGTGGAGGCGGTGGGACACGCATGTGAGGTTTCCCTGGTTGCGGACTGCGTGCGGGGTTTTGGCTAGACAGGAGCTGCTCAGGTTTGATCCTCTTCTTGCTCAGGAATCGAGATCCATAGAGCCAAAGACTGGGGAAATGCGAAAGCGTGGAGAGAGGTCTGGATGAGTAGGTCGCAGGCCTAAGTCAAAGCTCTCTGCTGGGAGTTGTTTACACTTGCCCCCTAGTCCCCACCCCACCTCTACTCTGCCTGTGAGATCCCTGGACCTGGACAGGCAGAGCATTTGGAGGAGAGAGGACCCAGCAGCGTCAGAAGGCTTCCCGGAAGGCTGGCAGGCTACTGCAGGACTCCATGGTCAACTCCCAAGAATGTGTCGCCACACCAGAGCCAGGACGAAGAGTACCAGGCCCCTGGCAACTCTGTGACTATGCTACCTGCTTCTATTTTTATGACCACACACACTCCCTTCCTCCAGCCCTCCTCAGATGCCTGCGATGTGTGACCTTCCCCACTGCTTTGAGATGTGAACGAGGGGGGTGGGAGCAACCTGCGGCCATCCCATGGCAAATGTACAGCAGACTCCTTCACCTCCTGTCTTCCTATGCTCTAGGGCAATTTGGTTGTCATTAGGTTAACTTCTGGCCCAGGTTATCACTTGTCTCAGAGTAATTATGAGTACCACCTCTCTTGTGCTCTGGATTATTTGGCTGTGGGATATATTTGTATGGTCTCCACTTAAGAGGACCAACAGGCACATTGAGACTAAGACATGCATTAAAAAGAAAATTCTGGTCAAATGGCTCAGCGGGAAAAGCTCCTGCAGTATGACAGCCTGGGTCTAATCCCCAGAACCCTTGGGGAAAAGACAGACTTGGTGATGAGCATCTGAAATCCCAGCATCCAATAGCAAAATGAGAGGCAGAGATGGGAGACTCTCCCAGAAGAGGGAGACAGGGAATCTCCCCGGATAGCTTGGGATACCAAGTTTGGCAGGAACAGTAAGAGAAACCCCTCCCTCAAAGGGAAGGCAACAGAGTCATCTCCTCAACACTGTCCTCCAGCATGTTCATGCCATGACACTCGTGTGTCTGAAGAGGAACACACACACACACACACACACACACACACACACACAGCCCACCCCATAGTAAATTTAAAAAGTTTAAATGTCACATACGAGGACAAAGAAAGCTGAACGTGGTGGCCCATACCTGTAATTCCTGCATTTGGGAGGTTTGTATTAACTTATCACAAGCTCAACCCAGCCTGGGCCATGTGGTAAGTCCCAGAGAGAGAGACAGAGACAGAGACAGAGACAGAGACAGAGACAGAGACAGAGACAGAGACAGAGACAGAGAAGACACAGAGACAGGATATATCAACATTCAGTGGGATATTATTCTATTGTTGATATGTCTAAATCCAAACTTTCTTTCACTACATGCAGGCACAAAACACCTGGTTTCTTCATTGTGTTTTCTAGTTTTTCCAAATATCTGTATACCTAAACACATATTTGTTCCTCTCTAATATTATGGCTGACTAATAATATATTATGTTTTAAGTTGTATGTATAAGTAATGTTTAAAGAATTCCTGAGTGGTATCATGTTTAGTATTAGATGAATTTGAGCATAAAGTTAAGAATCATTTATGGATCCAGGCTTGGTGGCACCCTAACCCAGTACGTTAGAGTCAGAAGCAGGTGGACATTTGTGAGTTCAAGGCCAGCCAGGTCTACCTAGTCGATTACAGAACAGCCAGAGCTACATAGAAATAGCCTGCCTTTAAAAAAAATCATTATATAAAGGAGAGAGAGAGCATTGGCTTTGAAGGAAGGTGCCGGAGTTGAACACTAAGGTTTCTGTCGAAGCCTGACAACATAACAGGACCTCGCGTTGTTTGGGGAGAAAAGGGAGAGGGAGTGAACTTGGCTTTGAGCAGACAGTGTCTTACACACTTCTCTTGTGCCATGAGCCCCAGGTGCCCCCACTGTGAATCGTGATAATTCCTAGAAGTTCTGGAAGGAATCGTCTCTCCAGATAAGACAGCACGTGTTAATTCAACTGCAATCGTGTTCTTCCTGTTTCTTACTGTGGACGTCCCTTCTCCTGCCTCCACTCTCACAGACAGGAAAATCAAGACAGGAAGCGGGAAATACGGAGAACGCAGAGGACGGGTGACTCCTAACTACGACCAGAACATGAGCTGATGCCAAGCGAGGGATATTTTGGGAGGCTGAATCAGAGGTTTGCCCTGGATCTCCAAGGGAATGGCTCTAACACAGATCAAACAGCCACCACTGCATGACAGGGACACGTTGATACAGAACCACCCGCCTCCTTACCTCTGACACTGTGTCCCTCCGAGGCCACTTTAACACTGTAACTTAGGAACCTGCGACTTTTACAAACTGAGAAGTGGACCCTGGGCGTCAGCCACCAAATAAAAACAGCTGGACTTGACTGTTCTCACATGGGCTTTATCCCCAGGGAGATTTTACACACTTAACGAAGCTTCCTCGGGGCTTGATGCTCACTAACGGGGGTGAAAAGTGAGCATCCTGCCACTAGCAAGGCATAAAGCCCTTTCTGGTTTTTTCCAGAGATCCAGAAAAAAACAACTGCAGGACCTTGTAGGTCGATAATAGAGGAAATGGAGGTTAGTAGTTAGTCACTATGACAATCAAACGTGTAATCATGTTAGGTATGTTCTCAAGATCAAGCCTATATATTTTAGATAGACAGGTGGTCTTCAAACACTTGAGAGATCTACAGAATACGGCATTTAAGATGTTTCAATAACATAAGGTTTTTTGGGACAATGAGACACGTCTGTCCTGAAAGCACCAATCTATCTCAGGACCTCGCTGGTATCAGTCAAGTCCAAGCTTTGGTTCCCGGCTACACATTTAACTCCCAAACACTCAGCACACCACACAGGAGCTACCGTTCCTAATGCCAAGCTGCAGTTTTTTGTTTTGTGTTGTGTTACGTTGTGTCATTTTGTTTGTCTTGTTTTTTTTTTTTTTTTTGGTTTTTGGTTTTTTTGTATCCCAACCCAGAGAAACCACCTCTCCCTGACTTTCTCTGGCCCAGCTCAGCAAGCTTCTAGCCCAAAGGTATTTGTTAATTAATTACTCCTCTCTGAATAGTTACAAAGAGCACCCACGGCTAGCTCCCGGCTTTATCCTCAGGGGGCAGAGAGAAACGACAGTGTGCAAGAGCCTTCCAGGAGGCACACAGACTTCTTAGGAATTATTAAAGCCCGGCTCCTCCTTGGTGATACAATAACGGTCCTCCTAAGAGGGGAGACTGTCGGCCCACGGGACACCGTAGGTTTACAGTGGCTTCTGCTCCCAGGCCTTTGCCTCTGTCTTAGACGACTCCTCTCCGGCCACTGCTAACCGTGCAGAGCGGGAGTCCAGCGCGCTTCCAGCCAGCTTCGTTTGTAAAGTACGCAGAGAGGGACAACCACACAGTCACACAGCGTTGTGTACACACAAAGCCCGATGCTGAAGTTCTAGCCAGCCTCAACACCACATAAGCTGTGCTTGGTGGTGCAGTCGTGAAGCGCCCCAAATTTAGGAAGGCGGGGCGAAAGGATCGGAAACTGAAGACCGAGGGCTGGCTGGATGGGGAAAGGTGTCTGTCGCCGAGCCCGAGGGCTTAAGTTAGAGTCCGGGATCTACGTGGTGGAAGCAGAGAACCAACTCCCACAACCTGCCCCCCTGACCCCCACAGCCATGCCATAGCAGGGCACCCCCGCATAGACATACAGAAGGGTAACAGAAAAACCGAGGGGTGGAAGGTTTCCTTGGTTACAGACGGAACCTGGGGTCACATGAAATACTGCCTGGATTAAAAAAAAAAAACCAAGTATACTGAAGTGATAAAATTATAAGTATCAGGACCGGAGAGATGGCTCGGAAGTTAAGAGCACTTGCTGTCCTGGCCGAGGACCCAGCTACAGGTCCCACACAGCTGCTCCTAACCACCTATGACGCAGGTTCCGGAAGACCAACTCCTGCCGCCTCCGCACCTGCGCGCATGTGATAGACGCACTTAACTCATAAACAATGTTGTAAAAAAAAAACTGTAAAGGTCTGAGTGAGATTCATCACCATAGAAACCAAGGCCGTGGTTCCTCTTGGAAGCAAGTGGGAGGAAGCTTCTGGGACCAGGTCTCCCTCCTGATGCTCCTGGCTTCGAGAGTGTTCAACTGCTCCGTTATACGTGTGTGCTCTCCCTCTGCTGTGCTTATTTAACAATAAAATGAAGGGAAGAGATGCTTGCAAATGCCGATAGCTGTTGGTGCTGGGCACAGGGATAAATTACATTACCCTCTTGCTTTTGCACGTAAAGTTTCCACAATAAAAATCTTAACGTCGTAAAACTTTAACTGTAACCTAACTCTTGTCCCTCCCCAGAGTAGCTCTCAAAATCATAGAGGAGAGAGAGACAACAAACCAATAATCTGACAAGAGTTACCGACCTCAGGAGAGGGGGTGCCCATCAGTCCCGACGTGGAGAGGAGGCTTTGGGTGGTCCGTGCCCTCCAGGCAAAGAACGGGAAAGAGTCCCAGATGAAGGAGAAGACATCACGTGGAGGTCCTGGAGGACAGCACGCGCGTGCCGTGTTCCAGGTGAGCATCAGATAATGCACAACTTATCCTCCCCTGATTTAAGATGTCTCAGATGGCACACCGTGCCCTGCTCCTCCCCTACAGGACTCTTCAGTCTTCACCGGCCTACACCACGTGACACCACAGCCAGGACAGAGCTGAATCCCCAGGAAAGAGTCTCAGCCATGACAGGGTCCCGGGCCTCCCACACTGGACCCTGACACACAGGGACTCTGTCTGAGAAACTGATTTGTGACTCACAATGAAGGGCACAGAAAACAACATAGTCCCCCAGCCAAAAAAATAAAAATGAAAGAGGAGGGAAGAGGTTTTCTGCTTTTAAAAAAATGTGTTTGTGTGTGTGTGTGTGTGTGTGTGTGTGTGTGTGTGTGTGTGTGTGCTCATACAAGACAAGACACTCATGTGGGAGTCACAAGACAGTCTCAGATGTCAGGCCCCACCTACCTTGTTTGAGGCAGGGTCTCTCTTCTGCTGTTCACGGCCGTGTTCACCAGGACAACTGGACCTCAAGCTTGGGGTTCTCCTGTTTCTACCTTTCCATGGGAGCACTGGGATTATAACTCCACATCCAGCTTTATGTGGACCCTGGAGATCTAAAGTGAGGTCCTCAGACTGTCACAGCGAACGTTCTACCTGCTGAGCCATTGCCCAGCCCCAGAAAGGAGCCTTATTAGCCACTTGGACTAGGACAGTTCATTACAGCTGCCCAGACAGACACAGACACACAGACAAATTGCCCCAGATTATCTGAGTGCCTCTGTCTCTCACATAACACACCTACTGTGTAGTCCAGATAGCTGGAGAAGTGAGCAGGAGAAAGGAGCCCACCATCTAGTGAGCTCAAGAGCATACACTGATCTCTGAGCTTCTTTTGGCTGTTTTCTATTCCTGTGTGGTGAACACACACCACAGCAGGAACAAGGACGTCAGAGAACAGCTTGCAGTAGGCAGCTCTTTCCCCTCCAGTATTCAGGCCCCGGGTATGGAGCTCAGGGTGACAGGTTTGGCCACAAGTGCCTTTACCATTGAGCTACCTCACCTGTCCTCCCATTTTACTTCTCAAAATGAGTCATTTTCGAGAACTTCTCACATGAAATTGAAACCAGTGTTCGTAGGGAAACGCTAAGCGCACAAACTGATCGCTAACACATTCCTAAGTTCTCAGGCAGGGCGGCACAAATCCAGAAAACACCAGCAGACCAAGCATTGTTTGTAAAGGAAACAGAGAACGCACGGTTGATCAAGCCCTACCCGTAGAGCACAAGTCGGGCGTGACTGCCCCTCTAAAACCCAGGTCACTCATGTGGGACTCCCTGCTTGGAGAATCCAGTCACACGCTGTCTGGGAGGCTGTAGTCCCCCTGATGTCTATACTGTCAGCTTCATCTCACTGTAGTCATGAACTAAGGTCAACAGAGCACCTAACCATCTGGTGACTTAAGAAACAAGATTTTGCTGGGCACACCTTTAATCCCAGCACTCGGGAGGCAGAGGCAGGAGGATCTCTGTGAGTTCGAGACCAGCCTGGTCTACAAGAGCTAGTTCCAGGACAGCCTCCAAAGTCACAAAGAAACCCTGTCTGGGAAAACCAAAAAATAAATAAATAAATAAATAAATATCAATTTATTTTTTACATTCCAATCCCAGTTTCCCCTCCCACCTTTCTTCCCACTCCCTGCACTCCCCTCTCCTCACATCTGTCCATGGAGAGGGTAAGGCCTCCCCTAGGAAGTCTACTAAGTCTGTCCTCTTCTTGGGGCAGGACCAGGGCTCCTCTCCACCCCCACACCCCTGTGTCTAGACTGGGCTGGTATCCCTCCATGTAGAATGAGCTCCACTAAGTGAGTTTGTGCATTAGAGTTAGATCTTAGACCCACTGCCAGTAGCCTCATATATTGTCCCAGTCACACCATTGTCACCTATATTAAGGGAGTCTAGTTTGGTCTTCTGCGGGTTCCCATTTGTCAGACCTGAGGCAGTGATCTCTCACTAGCTCTGGTCAGCTGATTCTGTGGGTTTCCCCATCATGCTCTTGACTCCTTTGTTCATATTTTTGCTCCTCTCTCACTTCGATTGTAATCCAGGAGCTTAGCCCATCGGTTAGTTGTGGATTTCTGCATCTGCTTCCATCTGTTTCTGGAAGAGGGTTGTAGCTTCTCTGGGGTTGTAGATTATAGGCTTGGGCATCTTTTGCTTATTGTCTAGTATCCACTTATGAGTGAGTACATACTATATTTGTCTTTCTGGTTTTGGGTTACCTCACTTAGGATGTTTTTTTTCTATTTTTCCCATTTGTCTGTGAATTTTAGGATGTCATTGTTTTTTGTTTTTTTTTTTTTTTTACTGCTGAGTACTACTCCATTACGTAAATATACCACATTTTCTTATCCATTCTTCAGTTGAGGGGCATCGAGGCTGTTTCCAAGATCAGGCTATTACAAATAATGTTGCCGTGAATATAGTTTAACAAATGTGTGAATGTGCCTCCTTTGGGGATATGCCCAACAGTGGTATTGCAGGGTCTTGAGGTAGGTTGATCCCTATTTTTCTGAGAAATCGCCATACTGATTTCCACAGCGGCTGTACAAGTTTGCTCTCCCACCAGCAATGGAGGAGTGCTCCCCTTTCTCCACATCCTTTCTAGCATAAGCTGTCACTGATGGTTTTTATTTTAGTCATTCTGGTTGGTATAAGATGGAATCGCAGAGTGGTTTTGATTTGCGTTTCCCTGACGACCAAGGATGTTGAACATTTCCTTAAGTGTCATTCTGCCATTTCAGACTGTTCTGTTGAGAATTCTCTATTTAGATCTGTACCCCATTTTTTAAAAGTTTGGATTACTTGGTAGTTTGATTTCTAAAGAAATAATATTTACAAAAAAACAAAACAAAACAAAGCCTTGCTCTCAGGAAGAGAGAGAGAAAAAGTCATTGAGTGTAACTCAGGGTGCCGATGCCATGGGGTACAGCATACGATTGTCACCGTCAAAATGGGTAGTCCCGTAGGGAAAGTTTTTTGGCAGAACCACAGCTAAGACTGAAATGTGAGTTTAAAAAAGAAATAGTGAAATAAAAACCAGCATTAGAAAAGACACCATGGGACAAAATGCTTAGAAAGCATTAAATGTGGGGTTGGAGGGTAACTTAGTTGACTAACACGCTCAAGACCTTGGATTCCCTCCTCGATGACACGTAACCTGGGCATTGGTGGAACACTCCCGTAACCCGGCACTCAGGAGGTGGAGGCAAGATGATCAGAAGCTGAAGACCACCCTCACCTACAGACACTTTAAGACCAGCCCTGCACATGTGGGACCCTAACTAAAAAGTCTGCAATGTACAGAGAGGATTGTCAAAACATGTGATGGGCGTGGCGGCCACAGAGCAAGACTAGGGAGACAGCAGGAGGCTACCTTGGCTGGTGGACGGTATTTAGAAGTAACCAGAAGCCCTGGAGAAGTATTGGACTGTTAGAACAGAAAACAGGTAGACTGAGGGAAGCCTAATTCAGGGTGTCTCTTCAGCACACGCGACACTGACCCAGCAGTGACAGACATCGCTAAAGCCTGTCCAAAGAGCACCAGGGATTCCACCCCACAGTTCACTCCCATGACGTACAACACGCCATACACGAGAACACTGCCTGGAGGATGTATTCCAATTCCAAGGGACGTGTTTAGGGTCTTGGGCTTGAAGGCCTGGAGAGACAGCTTAGACTTGCCATGTAAACACAAAGACCTGCGTTCAATTCCAAGCACCCATGTTTTAAGGGCGTGGGGTGTGGAGAGATAGCTCAATGTTTAGGAGCTCTTGTTTCTTTGAAGACGGCTCTGGTTATTGGCACCCACTTTGGACAACTCACAACAACCTGTAACTCCAATACCCTCTTTGGGCCTCTGCAGGCATCTGTGTGCACACGGTGCGCATACAGGTATGTACACGGACACATAAATAAATTTAAAAGCTACACATGGTGGTGTGCACTTGTAAACCCCAGCATAAGGGCAGTCAGCAGAGACAGGTGGGTCCCGGGGCTTGATCACATCCAGCCTTCTTGGTTCCAAGTTATTAAGAAACCCTATCTCAAAAAATGAAATGAATAGGCCCTGAGGATCATCTGAGGTTAACCTGTGGTCCCCATATACATGTGCACACAAGCAAGCAAGCCTGTGTGTGTGTGTGTGTGTGTATGTGTGTGTGTTTGTGTGTGTGTGTGTGTGTGTGTGTGTGTGTGTAAGACAGCATTTGGCTGAGGAGATACTGAGAATCATTGGCTGCTGGAGGAAGAGGAGGGACATTTTTCTTCAATAGTGCAGCTACTGGTAAGTTTTCCATAGTCCAGTCAAGAGCTCCCTGCTCATGCTCCATGAAATCAACCCTAACTAAACTCACAGGTTCAAAACAAAAAGGACATGGGGGTGGAGGGGCTTGTCAGGAAGAGGGGTTCACCGCAGAAATGGGAGGGAACCACACGGGGTAATGGTGAGTGAATTTGATCAAGATGCACCCTATACACACACAAAACTGTCAAAGAACAAATAAAATTAAAGCTAGAAACAAATGAACAGGAAGAAAGAGGAAAATGAAGGAAGAAAACTAAGGTTGGAGGAAGGAAGATAGGGAGGTTTGGGCTTAGTGTTTAGTGACCAGGTCAAGGTCACCAAAGTATAGGTTTGCCCTGTACGTGCTCAGGGAATGGTGCTAATCCCACAATCATAGGTCTTAGGAAAGCTGTTTACTGGGGGAAATACTGTACAGACTTGAGTGATTTTACCTGACATCCACACTCCGAGGGGCTGTTTCTGCCATAGCTACCTCAAGTACCTCCTAAGTGTAAGCTGTTTCTCCTTCACATTCTGCTGGTCTTACTTCATTGTCCTCAGAGACCAGCAGTGACAGGAATTCCAAATCCCCCCCCCCATTCTGTGGCATTCCTGTCACTGGGGTCTATGAATCCAGCTCCCCTGCTCTTTCTGGAGTTCACATGTATCAGTTAGGTCAAGAGCAATTCTCCCTGCCCAAAGACTGAAGGACATCTTATATTCTCCATAAAGCCACAGCTTGGTGCCCGTGCCAGAGTTGAGGAAGGAAAGTGCTTCTAAGAAGCCTGGAGAGGCGGGTCCCCGGGCGGGTCCCCGTCGGCAGCTCACTAGGAAGTGAGTGAGCTTGCACTCAGCAGCTAATGTCACCGTTTGTAAGACGGATACGCTTATTAGCTTGACGGCTGTAATTGCACCACATGTATCTATCAAGTACTGTGCTTCACACCTTAAACACACACGGTTGCTTTTACATTAAAGGGAGACGCACATGCATGGAAACCCGAATTTCAATCAGCAGCTTGGCATGGCTACATATGCTTACGACACCAGCACTGGGCAACAGAGAGAGGCAGACCCTGGAGGCAGGTTGGCCAGGTGGCCCAGCCAAACGGGCAAGCTTCCGCTTCAGTGAGACACCATGTCTCAAGGCAAGAGAGAGAAAGCAACAGAAAAGACCCACCACCTCCCCCTGCCTCTGCATGTGCACGCGAAGGAGCGTGTGCGTGTGCACCCTTGTGCACGTGTGCACATGCCACACAGACGCATACGCAGGCTTACGCACTCATACACACACACACACACACACACACACACACACACGGAGAATTAAATCTGAAACAAAGAAGAAAGGTTGAAGATGTAACACTCCTCATTCCGCCACTGAAGGCAGCCTTGCTTTTTACATCTAATGTAAAAAGTTAATATCTACATCAAGCATCAGTACTAACCCTTTAATGCTCATGATGCAGAGCTGTAAATACTAAATGTGTGACGATTCTTTCACCCAACAAATGCGTTTTTAATAATAAGGATGAAACCATGGAGCTGGGGATGTAGTTCAGTTGGTAGAGCGTATGCACAGAACCCTGGACTCGGCCCCCAGCACTCCGATGGCACACACCTGTAACCCCAGTGCTCACGAGGAGGCTGACAGGGAGGATCGCCGTGAATTTGAGGATAGCTTGGGCTGCACAGCACCTGACTCAAAAAAAAAAAACACGAATCAAAAGAAATTTTCCAAGGACATTCCAGGTCAGGTACAGCTTTTGCGCCCTTGGAGTGAGGTCAGTAAACAAAGAAAACAAATGTCCTTGCCCTTGTGGAGTTTGTGTTCCATTAGGGGCACGGGTCAGAAAATAAAGTCGTGGAGTTAGGACAGTAGAATGCGGTGGAGGAAAATTAGGCAAGGCAGGAATTAGGAGGTTCTGTGCACCAAGGTGACCAAGGTCAGCCTCTCCAAGAGGAACAGCGCACACCCAGAAGAAGCCCGCCAAAGTCCACAGTCGTGCAAAAACCCTCAAGGTCATAAGCACTTCGGATGGGGGAGGTCACTGAGCAGCTTAACCAAGACCTCGGAAATAATTCCCGAACCCTGCAAAGAGACTGAGTCTGAGTTTCTGCTTCCTCGATGTGCAAACTGCTAAGCCCATTCCAGTGTGTGCTCTGCTCCTAAAGTCTTTTCTCATAATAAGGATTTAGAAGACATACACAACCAACTACTTGCTGAACAGTTACAGTAGTTAAATATTCAAAATGCCTCTTCAACAAATGTATAACCGCGCTCAAGAGCTCATGAGTTGACAATGACTCAACTCCTTTATGTAACCTGCATATTTTAAAAAATACTTTAAGGGTTGGGGGAATGGCTGCATGGTTGCGAGTGCTTGCACCACACATGGAAAAAGCTCTGTGCACAACTGTGAGCCCAGTGTTGTGAGATCCCAAGAGCCCACTGGCCAGTCAGCCTAGGTGCAGAGGGGATGGCCAGATTCGGTGAGTGGCTCTGTCTCAAGGCAATAAGGCAGAGAACAGAGGAAGGCAGCTGGATTTTGATCTAGCTTCTGAATTTGAACATCATGTACGTGTACACACTCTGATGTGCGTGAAACACATATACACCATACATATGCCACACACATCTACACACACACACACCCCATCCACATGCGCACACACACACACACCACCCACTCCCCAACACACATATACACACACAACAAATAGAAAGAAACTGGAAAAAAAACAATGCTGCTCAATTACTTCTCTCTCTCTCTCTCACTGAATTGCTCATTTAGTTGTTGGAGAAAAAAAGTGTCGGATAGAGGCTTTGTGCATAATTGGCCATCTGTTTCTATGTAATGATCACAATAGTCTGCAGGCAGCCAACAGCAGCAGCAAATCCAAAGCAACGTCAGGCTTCACCCACTCCTTCCTCCGGGGCCATCAAACAGCTGGAACCCACAGCAGCCATTCCACAGCAGCATCTTCTTGTTTTTGTATACATTCACCGTGCGTCATGATGTGCTCCATGGAGATGACTTCATTCCCAAATGCCATGTACTTTGACTGTATTCACTTCTCCCTCCCTCCCTCCCCGCCCTTGCTTCTACTCTCATGGCATGTACGTATGTTAATAACTATATATGTACACATACATGATGGGGGACGTCCGCTGTATACTGTGGCTATGTGTTTCTCTTATTGGTTGATGGGCAAAGCTGTTTTGGTCGACAGGCAGGCAGAATGTAGCCAGACAGGAATTCCAGACAAAGCGGTAGGGAGAGGGAAGACCGAAAGAGCAACGCCACCAGGGAGTCAAGAGGCCCGGGCATCACCAGTGACCCAAGGCCACGTGGAGATACACAGATTAATAGGAATGGTTAATAATTAAGAGAGGGCTAGCCAGTAAGAGGCCTGAGCAATTGGCCAAACAATTATGAATATATATTAGGTGGTTATTTTATAGCAGCTGCAGGGACTCAGAGGGTGGAGAAAAACCTGTCCAGTGGGCTGGAGAGAGATGGAGAAAGTCCCCCTCTAACACTTGGTGCCCAGTGTGGGGCACAAATCCATGACCCTGAGATTAAGAGTCTCCTGCTCCACTGACCGAGCTAGGCTGTCATATATAATCTAGCATATGTGTGTGTGTATATGTATATATATATATATATATATATGAAAATGTGCAATGTTTGTCTGAGTCTGGCTTTTTCACTTACCATGATGATCTACTATTACATCCTTTCCTTCAAACGACATAATTGCAATTCTTCCTTATAAATGAGTAAAGCGCCATTAACTTTGTATGTGCATGCATATATACATATGTAAATGCATGCATACATACCTGTGTGTATATACATATATGTGTATATATATATATATATACATACATGTATATGAAACTTTTCCTGTCCACCCATCCGCTGGCAGACACCCAGCCGATTTCACAGCTCAGCTATTAGGAGCGTTGCAACAATAAACAAACAGGGCTGAGTAGGTTCCTCCATGATGCGCCGATTGAAAGTGCAGAAGCGGTAAGGCTTGAGTCTCTGGCGCCCCAGCTCTAGTTTTCGGGACATTTATACCAGTTTCCCAGTAGCTGCCCTAACTTGCACTCCCACCAGCAGCACATGGGGTTCCTGCGCTCCCTCCACCCCTCGCCCAGCAACTGGTTTTGTTTATCATTGTCGTTGCCGTCAGAGTGTGTGTGAGTGTGTGTGTATGTGTGTGTGATGAAGAGTGCACATATGTCAGATAGCACATGTGTAGGTCACAGGACAGTTCTGTGGAGTTGATTCTCTTCTTCCCCCTTGAGATGATTCCAGGTGACTAAGGCAAGGGCATTACCACTAAAGCCAAATTTCCAACCCTGCTATTTGTATTCTTAATGAGAACAAATTCTGAATTTTAGTAAACTCACCTCAGTGGAGTTTTGATTGGCATTTTCCTAATGACTAACACAACATCCTTTGGGTACAAGGACAATAGAAATGTTTGTGTTTGAGTTGAAAAATTATTTGCTCAAAGGTTTCTTCTTGGGGCTGGAGAGATGGCTCAGAAGGCACAGGTTCAGTTCCCAGCAGCTACATGGTGGCTCCCAGCCATCGGTAACTATAGCTCCAGGAGATCTGAGACTCCTGAGCTCCAAGGGCACTGTATACAATGGTGCGCATACACACATGTACAGGCTCACACCCTTACACATAAACATTTAACAAGTAAACATTTTGTTTTAATTTCTAGGTGGTGGTGGCACACACATTTAATCCCAGCACTCAGGAGGCATAGGCAGGCAGATCTCAGTGAGTTCAAGTCCAGCCTGGTCTCCAGAGTAAGTTCCAGGACAGCCAGGGCTACATAATAAAAACCCTGTCTCAAAAAAAAAAATAATAAGTTTCCTGGATTTGTATTCAGAATGTGAGTGTGGTTACTAGGAACCTCCCAGCTTTTGTGCAAACAATTGGAACCAGGAAACTGAAATCAAGTCTTGGCTGCTATGAGCCTACAGATTCTGGGAAAGCTGCTTAACTTCTCAGAGGCACAACTGGTCCAAGTCTACAATGAGACAAACCCCAGGGAGGACGGAGTGGCCACACTGCCTACCGCAGGCCTAGCACCGCTGGGGGTCGTAGGAGCTGCTGGAAGTTTGCCTGGGTCTGCCTCACCTGACTTCAGCCTCCTTCCTCCTCCCAGGAAAGAGCATAGCTCTTGGTAAGGGCTACTTCTGCCCTGCCGTCACTTACCAGAGTTGGGAGGTTTCTGAGTTCACTGGCTATGCCACACACACTAACATCAAACAAACAAACAAATAAATAAATAAATGACGTGTAATTCACCGTGTCCCTCACAAGAGAACAGGATAGGGACCAAAATCCCTATGGAGTGCTTCTTGTTGTTGTTGGGGGGGGGCTGCTTTCTTTTTTGTTCTGTTTCTTTTTGTTTTGTTTCTTTCTTTTTTCTTTTTCTTTTTTCCTTTTTTTTTTTTTTTTTTTGTTGCTGTTTTTCAAGACGGAGTTTCTCTGTGTAGCCCTGCATGTCCTGGAACTCACTGTGTAGACCAGACTGGCCTTGAACTCACAAAGACCTGCCTGCCTCTGCCTCCTGGGTGCTGGGATTCGTGCGCCACCACTGCCGCCGCCACTGCCACCACCACCACCACCACCACCACCTGGCTTTTGCTTTGTTTTTTGTTTTTTGTTTTTTGTTTTTGTTTTTGTTCTTCTTAGGCAGTATCCTGCCGTGTCCATAGCACAAGCTGGCTTCGGATTTGCTCTGTAACCCAGGCTGTCCTCAAACGTGTGATACCCATGCCTCTTAATTTATACCTCAAGGTTTTGGGGTTTTGTTTTCAGTTCACTTAATATACTGCAGAGAGCGCAGGCAGTGGGTGTGATGGTTGCGGAAGCGTGTGATACGATCTTGACTTCAATAAGCAGCTTCAGTTTCCGTGTCTGCTAACTGGGATATTTACACTATAAAGCGATGAGCAAATTGATGAATTGACAATCTCATAGTGCGTATAAGGAAATCTGGTCAAATTCTCCTCCCATGCTTTCTTAGCCGCCTCGAACTCCTGCCAAGACCCACCTCTTACCAACAACGACCCCTCACACTCTCCTATCGCTTTGAGCTTAGCTAGGACCACCTTCAAGAGCATGGGTGTGGAGATATCTACTGGAGTATGGACAACTCCCAAGCGTCTACACCACTGAAGACACAACTCTCTTTCCCAGAAGCCCTCAACAGCCAACTGCTTCCCAGGAAGGAGCAAGTGAACAATATTCTATGCTGCATATACTCATTATTAATTGCAGGTTTGTTTTGTTTTGTTTTCCCACTACTTTTGGGGGGATTGCCACCATGCCACAGTACAAGTATAGCGGTCAGAGAACAACTTGCAAGAGTCCGTTATCTTTCCACCATGTGGACTCTGAGGATAGAATTCAGGTGGCCATCCTTGTCCGCAAGGCCTTTACCCACTAAGCTATCTCATCCACCATCCGGTTTTTCTAATCCAACTGGAAAACTAATGTTGGTCATGCACATGAACACACTAACATATACATGCTGCTGCTATAAAAATGTGTTTATGGACTTTGAACATCAAAAAACACCTTATGCTTATGGTTTCTCTTGCAATTTCAGTTTGCAAGTCAGTGCTCTGGAAACCGAGAACCCGGAACATGTTTATCAAGCTATTACTAAGACTGGAAGGAATGGTTATCTGTGCAGCCTTGTAGAACCTGGGGTCAGGAGAAAACAATGGTCTTACATGTGGGCTCTGCCACTCCCCGTGTATGACTCTGACTCTGAACCTCAAAGCCATAGCTTCCTCTTCACGACAAAAGAACACAATAATGCTCACTTCTTAAGGATTAAGTAGATTGACGAAAATTATGTGTCTTTAGCTCAGAACAATGTACTGGTGAGAGATAAGGGAAACTGCTCGTGTAAAACACTAAGGCTGGAGTCGCTGGTAACGGCAGAGAGCCTAGATCTGTCTGGTATTGTGCTAATACACTCCCTAGCTTGGGAACCGGAGGAGCCAGGCTTAAATAGAAACCTTGCTTTTTTTTTTCTCTCTCTCTCCCAAGCTACATGACCTTAGTCAAGGCCCAACCTCTTTGCACGTCAGAGGCTTGTTTAACTGGCCTGCATCAATGGTATTAATTACAGTTTTTAGAGCAGTGGCCATATCCACTGCAATCTGTGAGGTTTATGCACAGACTCCACCCGTCTGTAGGACAGCCTCATTGGTAGGTATCCTTATCTCCATTCGATAGGTGGCTGATGCTGAAAGGAGTCAACCTTGGCCAGGGACACCCGGCGACCGCATGACGTAGAACCTGGCTCCACAGCCAACTGTATCTGGTTAACCTGCCACCTACCTCACCTGGGGAGGTTAGAGGAGAGTGTCACTTTGAACAGTCCCATGCAAACAGCGTGCTATGATGGTGAGCCTCTGTTAAAATAAGTGACTGACGACTAGAAGACTCCTCATTTGTCCTTAGAGCCTGGGAACCCTGAAAGAACAAAGAGTTCTGCTTTAAGAACTCTTTTCTTGGGGCTGGATTGATGGCTAAGGTGTCTAAGAGCACTGACTGACAGCCCTGGTTTGGTTCCCAGCACCCACAAAGCAGCTAACAACAGCCTGGAACTCCAGTCCAGGGAGTCCGGCTGCACAGACACATGCAAACAGAACTCCCACATAAGAAAAACAATTGCTTTAATCTCAAAAACTTAATAAAAAAATACGGACCCGCCCTGGGTTCGTATCCCATTTCTGACACCACAGAGCTACGGGTGAGGGCAGGGTGGATATCTCACTACACTTTTCTTACTGAAACTTTGCCTTGACCTCAATTTCATCTAAACAGACCTGATAAACAACTTACTGAAAAAGAAAGGAAACACACATACATAAACACACACACACACAGAGCTAATTACACAACAGATGTGTGTAGGCCACTTTACGTCAACTGGAAGTTGCTGTCTACACTCTGGAAGTCCATAGCAACAAAAGCCTGCAGTCCTAAAGAGACAAAAAGTGTGTGTGTGTGTGTGTGTGTGTGTGTGTGTGTGTGTGTGTGTGTTTCCTTTCAAGTTTACACAAGAGTGAACAAAATGCTTTCATATGTGCACCTGTATGTGAAGGCCAGAGGACAGTCCTAAGCGTTGTTTCTTGGGCTCAAAGCACCTGATTTGTTTTTTTTTTTTTTTCTGTTGAGTTCAGGAATTTGGCTGAAGCTCCAAAACATTTACCTCACGTCTGCATTTGCAGGTTGCTCTTTTGGGTAAACATGAAGGATCCACCAAATTCCCATGAACTATTATGTATTCAAGATAGGACCTAGGACAACGCCAGTTCCAAGCACCATACAGTCTCGCTAAATTTCCTGGTCGCGTTTAAGACACCTTGGAAAAATGAATCTGAGCTCTTCTGTGAAAACTGCGTTCGCTAGTCGGACAGTTTGCTATGAATTTCTGTGTTACCTCCCTTGGGATAACCACCCATGTTTTTAATCCCTTATATACTACCACTAAAGTACTTCTTCTGAGACTGTCAATAGCAGTGGTGGGCGAAGTGAGCCCTAAGCTGTCTCCCCCTTTACTCTGGGTGTGTCCAGGAAGGCACTTCAAGTTTTCCCTCCCCTTTATCTCTGACGGAAAGCCTAAGAGTAAAGTCCAGGTCCCCTCGGAGGGCATCAAGTTTGCCCGGGGCATATCTGAGTCCCTCCCGGAAGGTGCTGGCGCACATCCTATCGTGCTCGACTGGACCTGGGCGCCTCTATGGCCGGCTGACTCCTTAAACAAAAGGAAGCCTAGTCGTCGGACCCCAGTGACCCACGATCCGGATCTGAGCGGACAGTTCCATCCGGCCCCATTACTGCCCTTTTCCCTAAGGACTCCCTTCCCGGGAGACGCTGGGGACCGACCCCACCCTGCAGGAGACTTGGGGCTCGGGGACTGCGCCACCAGTCCGGGCGGAGGTCAAGCTGCGCTCGCCCGCTGCCTGCGCTTACCTCGGACGGCTGGATCTCGAAGGCGCTGGCGATCTTGGCGTAGAGCTCCTGGATGCTGGAGAACTCCTCCACCCGGCCCGTGGCGCTGCCGTGCGCCAGCTGGGCGTGGAACACCAGCCTGCGCGCCGGAGCTGGGGGTCCGGGGATGCCCTCGCGGACGCCGGGCCTCTCGCCCTCCACCAGCTGCGCCGTCTCCTTGGACTTGGCTGTCTTCTTCTTCCTGAGCAGTCCAAGCGGCATCTTGCAGGGCCGATGGCCTGAGCCACCTGTGCCGCCCGCCCGCGCCAGCTTCCTGGCCTCGGACAGCGGACTTTGCGCTCCGGACCCGGGCTCCGCACAGGTGACCGCGGCTGCTGGACCAATGGCAGCAGCGCTTCCGCCTGGAGGCGCGGGCTTCAGGCCCCCTCCCAGTGGAGGAGGACGGGGCACCTGAGCGAAGCAGTCGCTATCTGTGCGGCTCCGGCAGCAGCATGAAAGCTGTGAATGGCAAGGCTGTTCAGTTCCCTTCTCCGCCCAGGCCTCCTGAGTGAAAACCGATGTCCGTGAAGGCCTGGGAATGCTAACAAAGAAATCTTGAAAATAGCATACTGGTCCCGCCTTGCCTTTCAGAATCTGAACGCCCAGGTGGGCATGGTGGTTCGGGCCAGTAATTTTCCCTGTGCTGTTAAGGCTGGGGCAGGATGATTGTCACGAGTTCGAGGTCAGAACGAGGGCCTCACACATTGTAATATTTGCAGGAAAATTAAAAGATGGAAAAAGGACACTATGCTATGTCCTCGGCGTGATGCAGAGTAGGCCAGGCTCAAAAAGAAAAAAAAAGTTGCATGTTTTTCTTTTCTCACGCACAGAACCTATACGCCGGAGGAGGCCGTGCAAGCAGAAAGGGAATTGTGAGACGGGGGTGCGGGGTGACGGAATGCAGATGACCTTAAAGCGTGCATGAAAATGCCCCGAGGACACTCACGACTCTGTGCGCTAGCTTTAAAAAGGAAATCGTAGGGTACGTGGCATTCAGCCGCATTCACATAACCACAGACTGCGACTTTGTCTACAGGGATTTATACAGAAGTCACCCCTCCTCACCTTCTCCCTAAGGATCTCACGAGAGCTCGTCCGTCAAGTTCAAACACCTCAGCACCTCTCTTCAACCTACTCATTTTTTAAGACGTTAAGAATATTTGTTTATTATGCATACAGGGTTCTGGAAGAGGGCACCAGATCTCGGTACAGATGGTTGTGAGCCACCGTGTGGTTGCTGGGAGTTGAACTCAGAACCTCTGGAAGAGCAGCCAGTGCTCTTAACCTCTGAGCCTTCTCTCCAGCCCTAACCTATTTTGGAAGGACGGCTTTCTCCCCTAGGTTTTCAACACTCCCGAGTTCGTGGCTCCACGTGCTTAGGGAAACTCAGTCCAGCCCTTCAGAGAGCTGAAGCCTTTCCCTGAGCTGCCTTGTCAGTAACTATCCACCTCAAGTCTCTGAGCTCTGAAACGATCTTTGATCTGACCCCATCTGATTTCTACATCCAAGACGTGCGTGCATGTGCGTGTGCGTGCGTATGTGTGTGCGCGCATGCTCTCCTGCGCCCATTTGTGGGTGTACTCCAGTGTCTATGTGGAGCTCAGAGAACAACCTTGGATGCCAATCCTCACCTTCCACCTTGTGGGCACCAGGGCATCTGGCCCAAGAGTCTCTGCGGTTTCTCCCGTCTCCACCTCCCATCGCCGTGCAGATGCACGGTGACTGCAGACATGCGTTCTGCCGAGTTAGGGTCGCAAGGGGAATGGGAACCCTGGCTCTGCCATCACAGTGGCGCAACCAGCGCTTTACCCGTGGAGCCGTCTCCGCAGCCCAAGGCCGCCTACTTTTAAGTTACCTACTGACTCCTTCCTCAGCCCCTGGGGCCACCGATGATCAGTGCTGCATTATTCTCCTGGCCTTGCTGTTACCTCCAGCTGCTGCGTTTTTCCACAGACGCATTTGCCGTTAGCCTGTGAGCAGACTGTGCCCACACACACCCTGAGACTGCGCACCCGTGTCATCACACTCTGCCCACCAGGAGCTCTAAGTGGTCAGCGCCGGTCTCTTCACCTTTGGCTTTGTCCCACCTCTATTTTTGCCGAGCTGCTGTTTTCAGGGTGTCCCCGGACTTACTCAACCATCGTCTCCCATCCCTGTGCTCTTCCCCAAACGACTGTACTTACTCTGAACCCCACAGATAGTGTTGGCCAAACCACGTGATCGGCAGTTCAGTCCAATAGGAAGGGTATGCCTGGTCTAAGGAAACTGTAAGACTGTGTCAACTGACCACATTCTTTCTAGTGAATGTTTTCTCTTTATCCTCAACCAAAGTGAAAAGGCCCAACATGCACTCTGGTCCACGTCCGAGATGTCTCTGAGTCATCAAAACCAAGGGTGTTTCCATCCCCCACCCTCTCTCCTGACAGCCCAGCCCTGAAAACCCATTCTTCCCCATGTAAAGTCAGTAAATATTCTGGGGGGGGGGCAGGAAGGGGTCTGTGATTGTGACATGGGGACTGCAGAAGCAGCTGTCCATAGTGCTTGCTGGGTGAACATGAGGACCCAAGTTCAACTCCTGTCCCCCGTGTAAAAGCAGGGCACAGCGGCGTGTGTCTGTAACCCCAGTGCTAGGAAAGCGGAGAATGGAGGGTCCTCGGGTCTGCTGGTCAGCCGGTTGTGACAAGTGGGTTAGCTGCTGGTTCAGCGAGAGACCCTGCTTCAAAAAATAAGGTGGATAGCAACTGAGAAAGACACCTGACATTGACCTCTGTGTGTACATACGCACGCATGTGCATACATGTACACACGCACTCACATACCATAATAAAACCCCAGAGTCTTATATTGGGGTTCATGCCCAAGATCAGAGAAGCAAAGCAGCCAGCCACTAGAAAGTTCTCACCTCCACCAATGCTCAGACCCAAGGGGCGACCCTGTCCTCGGACTGCATCTCCAGACTGCACTGGTCTTCACCAAGCCTCAGAATCCTAGACTGTTCTCTGAGACTTCACTGAGCTCCTGATATTCTCTCTAGTGCTGGGATTAAAAGTGCAAACTGTTTGTTTCTTAGACTGATTCATTCTGATGTAGCCCTGGGTATCCTTGAACTCACAGAGATCTGTCTGCCTGTCTCCTGAGTCCTGGGATTAAAGGTGTGCACCAATACTGCCCGGCTAACTAGTGTGTCTGCTGGGATTAAAGGTGTGTGCCAGCACTGCCTGGCCTCTATGGCTGTGGCTAGTTTTATATTTTGCTCTCCAGGCAAGCTTTATTAGATCATAAACAATATATCACCACACACACACACGAGTACGGTGAGCATATTGAACACCCTGGTTCACCTGAATGACTGAATCCAAGATTGTGCCACAGGATCTCAGAGTTCAAAATTTGCCTTTGTGGCTGTGATTTATACATCACCAAATAGTATTATTTGGTCCGGGCCTAATAAGAAAACAGGAAAGCCAAACACCATCACAATACCTGTAAGCCCAGCACTTTGAAAGCTAAGGCAGGATATATCTCAAGTTTGAAACTGAACCAGGAGAGAGAAACAGTGTTTTCTTTAATGTAATAAGCAAAGGAAAGTCTAAATAAATGGTCCGCTCCGCTCAAGTGAAAGCTAAAAACTTGTCATTGCATTGTACAAGAGAGACAGAGAGGTCTGACTTCATAAAAGCAGGAGGGCGAGTCATCACAGGGACTGTGGCAGATGTGAGGATCTGGGAACGTGGGGTGTGAACCTTAGAAAACTTTTAAGAAGAAAAATGCATGTGAGTGTCTCTTTTCTTCTCTTGCCTCTAACTCACAATCCTCCTGCCTCAGTCTTTGGACTGTTAGAATAGCAGAGTCAAAGAAGCAGGGGAAAGTGTTGGTGTTGAGAGGGGATGCAGTTCAGGTGGTGACAGTGCTTGCCTGGCAAACACAAGATAGGTAAGCGCACACACACACACAAACACATACACAAACATGCAGACACGCACACACAGACACACACACAGAGACACACACACATGCACACAGTCACACACACAGACACACACAGTCACACACACACAGACACACGCACACATTAAAAGAAATGCAACCGGGTGTTGGCTGTGTGTGTTTATCCAGTAGTCTGTTCTGTTCCATTAGTCTCCACACCGTTTTGTGCTGGTACCATGTTGCTTTGGTTACTGTGGCTCTGTAGTGTACTCTGAGGTCAGGTATTGTGTTATCTTCAGCACTGTTCTTTCTTTGAAGGATTGCTTTGGAGACTTGGGATCTTTTCTGTTTCTACATAAGATTATAGGGGGGGGTTGATACTGTTGTTTGTATCGAGTCTAGATACCGTTTTTTTTTTTAGTCATACAGCCATTCTCACAATATTAATTCTGTCAGTCCATGAGCAAAGGCGTCTTTCCACCTTCTAGCGTCTTGTTCAGTGTCTGTCATCCGTGTCTAAAGTTTCCGTTGTCTTCTGTCCTTCCCCTCCTTGATTTCGTTGACTCCCACTTCGTTTGTTTGGGGAGGGGTGTTGTCTTGCAGCTACTGTAATAGGAGCTTTTCCTTCTCAGCATCTCCATCGCTTATAAACAGAAAGGCTACTGGGGTTTGCATGTTGATGCTACATCCTGCTACTTTGCTGAAACTGCTCATCAGGTCTGAGAGTTTCCCGATGGAGTCCTTAGTTTTATATGCCTTGACTTTTCCCATGCACACTGAATTGTTGAATCTAACCAGATAGTTCTCAATGGTAGAAAGCATTTCATATTTCTCTTTAGTGTCCTGTTTACATTTATATTGCATTATATGTATAATAGATACCAGTAAGCATAATTGAATAAGCTAGATTTCCCTTTGGTATGGCCTAAGATAAACTAATGAAACACAGCTGAAAAGCATCTGGCTAGATACATGGCTCAATGATGGAGTGCTAACCTAAAATGCACGAGGCCCTCTGCTCTCAGCACAGTTTTTAAAAAGTACTAGGCTGTCATTTTGCATCTGGGATTAGAGTGCAGCCCAGGTCGCCCATCCTCATTTCTTTCATTCAGTAACATTTGGCATTTCTAACAATCTTAAACTATCAACTGTAGAATCAGCTATAATTGAGTCGTCAAAATTCTCAAATTAATACAATACGATGTCTGCCGAAAGCAGTATTATCTTATTGGTAAGACAATACATAGCCATTAGAGGCATCATAACATAAATTTACTTTTTTCCAGAAAACATAGCCTCTGATTACATTAGATTTGAAGAGACACACATGGTCCCCACCTTGCCCTACTGTGGACGGATCAGCAGGCCAACAACTCAGGAAAAAATAAACATGGGATTTGTTAAATGCTGTGCCGTCTTCCCCAGCACTAAAGATAGCGTGTTTCACAGTTGCATGGCAACAATGAACAACCAAAGATGACAAGTAGAGGAAGAAATAACTCAGCTGAAATTCAAATAAAATTTGCCAGGAATAACTGAGCCATGGAGGAAAGGGGGACGAAGAGACGGGGTGTCGAGAGTGAAGTCAGCAAAGCAATAAGCAGACCCTTGGTGAGCCTGCTGGGAGCTTGCTCTGCGTCTGCCTTTGCTGTAGGATAGAGTATTTGTTTACCTAAAAAAAAAAGGTATTGCAGGATGATCGTTTGACTATGTAATTATGGGTTGCAGTTGCTTATGCTGCATCTGTTTAGTTAAGATGTGCTGCTGTTTCACCTTGCCTGCCTAAGGCACCTGATTGGGTCTAATACAAAGCTGAATGGCCAGTAGCTAGGCAGAGGAGGGATAGGCAGGGCTGGTGGGCAGAGAGAAAAGGGGGTCCAGCCAGCTGGGAGCCAGACAGACAGACACAGAGGACGCAGGAAAGCAGGATGGACAGTACGTAGAGGAGGTGATCGAGCCTCGGGGCAGCACATAGATTAATAGAAATGGGTTAATTTAAGTTGAAAGCAAAACTAGCTAGAAACAAGCCTAAAGCTAATGACCGAGCATTCATAGCTAATAATAAGTCTCCAAGTGGTGATTTGGGACCTGGCAGTAGGCTTAGAACTCAGAGTTTCAGTGTCATCTCAGCCATGGCTTTGTGTTGTGGGATATTAGTTGTGCTACATTTATTTATGCTGTGTAACATTTGTTTAATGATGCAAACAGGTGTTACATTCTTTTATGTTGCATGTGTTTAACTTCCTGAGGCTGTGTTAGTCTGCCAGTCTTAAATACCTGATTGGTCTATTGAAGAGCCAATAGCTAGGCAGGAGAGGAACAGGCAGGGCTGCCAGGCAGAGAATAAATAGAAGGAGAAAAAGAGAAGAGAGAGGAATGAGAAAAGAGGGAGAGGGACACCAGGGGCCAGCCATCCAGCTACACAGCAAGCCAAGGAGTAAGAAATAAAGAAAAGCATACAGAATAAAGGTAAAAGCCCAGAGGCAAAAGGGAGATGGGATAATTTAAGAAAAGCTGGCTAGAAGCAAACCAAGCTGAGGCCAGACATTCATAAGACGAATAAGTCTCTGTGTGATTACTTGGGAGCTGGATGGCTATTGGCAGAAGGTTCTGCCCTGAAAGCAGCTCCCAAATAACCACACAGAGGCTTAATATTAATTATAAATGCCAAGCCAATAGCTCGGGCTTGTTACTAGCCAACAATTAAATTTATGTTAGCCATATTTTTTAATCTGTGCTTTGCCACATGGTCTGGTACCTTTTCTCAGCAAGGCATGCCCATCTCACTTCTCTCTGCATCTCCCTGTGACTCCTCAGACTCCTCCCTTCTTCCCCCCAGCATTCTCAGTTTGCGTCTCCAGCCTAACCTTATTCTCTTCAGCTACTGGCCAATCACAGTGACATATAGCTACACAGTGTAAAGGAATATTCCATAGGTGGGGCCCCCCAAAGAGTAAAAAGAAAAAAACAGCTATAGCTTTTCAGGAAATGCTAATTACTCTGCATCTCGAAGGTTAGGATAAATAAAACATCAGAGGCAAGAACAAATGTTAATGTTAAACTACATGGAAAAAAAGAAAAATGAACATATCATGATACAGTAGAGTGTTTTATCTATTGCACTATAATTTTTAAAATGTGAAACCTGAGGGGAGTTACAGTTACATCTGTAACCCTCAGCACTTGAGAAGCAGAGGCAAGAGGATTGCTGTAAGTCGGAGGTCTCTCTGGTCTACATAGCAATTTCCAGGCCAGCAAGAATTACACTGTGAGACCCTGTTTCTCAAAAATAACAAGACCCAAATCTTTTAAATGAACTGTGGCCAACCTACCTTCCCTTTACTAGAGAAGGCACAAGACTGTCAACAATGGAGAGCTGTTGGGAGTTAGGTAGGGAAACATGGTTTTCTTCAACTATTCCATTTGAACTAAGTCCTCAAACATAGCCAAATATGTCTCACTCTGTTTTCTATTGATGTTTTGTTTTGCTTAGTGTTGTTGTTGGTTTCAGGGACTTTATATGTAACCCACGCTGGCCTTGAACTCCACCTCCCAAATGCAGGAGTTACAGGCATACACCATCACCCAACTCTTCCATACTTGCATTAGAAATTTTGTACTAGTAAACACTGTCCAAAAATACTTTTGCCACATTTAGTAATTAATTTTAGAACAGTGAATTTAACCAGAGAAGTTTTAAAACTAGAATTTGACCTGAAATTAAATCCTTGAAGCCTCAGTGATTCAAGATGAAATAATTCAGATTTTGCAGTAATTTTGGTGGCGTCACAGTTGAGCTTGTGCCTGCAATCAGAGTGAGGACAATACTGGTCTCCATGGGGTAGAGACAACCCAAAGGTCCAAAATGGATCCCCAAGAGTCAGCGGCTGTCTGCTCCAAAGTCAGGCACAGACAAAACAAAATCGAGTTCCTGGTTTTTTTTTATGTGAAAGTGTTTGCCTGCATGTATGTCATGTGTGTCTTCCTACCACATGCATGTGTGGTGTATGTGGAGGCCAGAATAGGGTGTCAGACGTTCTAACGCCATCAGAACTGGAGTTACAGATACTTGTGAGTCATGATGTGGGCGCTGAGAACCAAACCCATGTCCCCTGAAGAAGCAGCAAATGCTCATTACTGCTGAGCCATCTATCGCTCCAACCACCAGTCACTTTTTTAGAGGAAAATGATCAGGGATAAGAGAATGGTGTCTAACCAACACACAGCTATTCCTTTTCAGCACTGCCCATGTCTATTTTGTTGAGGAAATCTCTCGGGATGCCAGTCGGGAACATGGCTTCCAGTCAGACACATGCAATTCCAACTCTTGGAGGAGGTTGACAGTAGACCCTCAACCAGCCTGAGGCACGTAATGAGATCCTGCCTCAAAGCAGTGAGATGAGGGGCTGGGGAGATGGCTCAGCCCTTCCGAGCACTGGCTGCTCCTTCCAGAGGACGGGTTCCCAGAGTCCACACTGGGCAGCTGACAACTTACTATTCTTCCAACTGCTGGGGATCTGACATCCTCTGGTCTCTGAGGGCATCTATGCACGCACGCACGCGCGCGCACGCGCACACACACACACACAAACACACTCACACACTTATTCACACTCAGTCATACACACACACACACACACCACACACTCCTAAAGATAATGAAACAAAAAAAAAGAAACTTGCTCAGTCATCAAGCTGTTATATGAGTAATGCACTATAATCTTGAGAATTCTTTTTATCTCTCTGAGCTGATGGTTTCTGAGGGATGTTACATGAGGATTTATATATCTGGCAACAGAGCCTTGAGCAAGTAGTAAGTAAATAAGAAATATTAGTGCTAGGCACGGCGGCACACACCTGTGGTCCAAGCACTTGAGAAGTGAAGACAGGAGGACCAGGAGTTCAAAGCTAGCCTGGGCTACGTGAGATCCTGTCTCAAGAACAAACATGTTATAAATCTAGAATAGTTGTAATGTTCTTGGGAGACATCCTCTTAGTATCTCAAACTTACATATGATAGATAACCACTGATATTCTCTTAATTGATGTTACAACATGTGATAAGAATTTTGAAAGGAAACACAAATATCTGTACAGATACATCTCTCTTTATAATTTATTTGATTTTATATGCATTGGTGTGGGGGTGTCAGATCCCTGGGAGTGGAGTTACAGACAGTGGTGAGCCGCCATGCGGTTTCTGGGAATGGAACTCAGGTCCTCTGGAAGAGCAACGAATGAGTCGTCTCTCTAGCCCACAAATACATCCTGAACAAAATACAACAGAAGCACTCATGTCAGTTATGATCCTGGTTTCTGTAGCCGGTCACATGACCTTGGGTGGCATTTAGAACTCCCTTCCTCTGCTACCGGTCTGTGTCTCCTCCCCCTCTTCCAGCACTTCAGCAGACCTTGGCTCTTTCCCTGCAGGAGTGGCTCACATCTGCATTCCTGCTAGGTCCGTGCCCTTTGTCCCCCTTCCTGGATTAGGCCGTTGTGACTTCCAATTGCCTTTAAATCGCAGGGCACAGTAGCAACAAGAGATGCCATAAAGGATCTCCTGCCCTCCAGACACAATTCTTCTTCCCTCCATTGTGGAGAGGCAATCCCATTTCCCCATGGTAATCTACATCAGCCACCCCTCCTAACACTGTTATTCCCTTCTTAGCCTGTTGGCTAAAGGACATTGGAAGCCCAAAGTGACCAGGGGGAAGTCTGGGTTTACAGTTCATTGGAATGTTTGTGGCAGCTCCTGGCAAGGGCACTCCCCACTCTGCAACAGAAACGTCTAGGCTGGCAGAGCTTAGACTTGCGGAAACAGGAAGCAAAAACGTTCCTAATGGGTCACTAGGGGTGACAGTGAGTAGAAACATTCCCTTTTCCACCCCCTTGATTCTTTGGGCCCATGGATCCTCGCTGCAGGAGAAACTGTATCATAGATTGGACACTGGTTCAGAGCATCGACTGCCTTCTGGAGAACCCTGCCCCAGCCCTCCTTGCTAACTGGCGCTGTAACTGTCTTCAAAAGGCCATTCCATGTTCCCATCAGGCCAGCTGCTTCAGGATGACGGGGACACGGGAAGGCCAGTGGATTCCATGATTGTGGGCCACTGTCGCACTTCTCTGGCTGTGAAGGGAGTTCCTTGGTCAGAAGCAATACTGGGTGGGATTTCATGTCGGTGGTTTTGGCAGAAGCATTCCATGCAGGAAAGGCTGTAAAGAGAAACCTTTTCATTGAGAGAAGCCTTCCCACCAGCCTGATTCCAGAGCCGCATCAGTCCCAAATAAACACACAGGAGGCTATATTAATTATGAAGCTGTTGGCCTTGCTTGTTTCTTACTGGCTAGCTCTGACTATTTATCCCATAATTGTTAATCTAAGTATTTCTCTTACCGGAGAACTTTCTGGGCTTTCTACCCCATGGCGTTACATCTTGACTCCCTGTGTTTCTCTTTCCCAGAGTCCTTCTGGACTCCTAGTCCCACCTATCTTACTTCTCTATAGGCCAACAGTGCTTTATTGACATATACACAGGACTTCCCCCATCAAAAGGCAAATTCATAACCAGAGTAAGTGTCTACTCCAGTAAGGATGCAGAGTTGTCCTTTCCACAGAAGAAGTGATCCAATGTAGTCAACCTGCCACCAAGTAGCTGGCCAATCACTGAGGAGCGGTGCCATATCTGGGGCTCAGTGTTTGTCTCCAGTGTTGGCAGATCTGGCGCTCAGCAGCAGCTGCAGCCAGGTCAGCCTTGGTGAAGCCCACATTGTTGAGCCCAGGCATAACCTTGTCTCTGCCACCATGGCCAGTTTATTCGTGAGCCCACTAGGAAACGACAGGAATGGCCAGGAAAAGGGAGCTGACTGTCCACAGAAAGGGTCATCCTATCTGCTTGGTTAGTGAACTTGCCCTCAGCTGAAGTCCGCGTCTGATGAGCGTTTGCAGGGGACACAAGGATTTTCACACCGTTTGCCCCTGTGGTGAGCTCTAACCGCACACTTCTTCCCCAGCTGTCTTTCTCGCCAATTTTCCAATCATGCTCTTTCCAAGTCCCGGGCAGACCAGCCAGTCCATTGGTGGCAGCCATGAATCGGTGGACAATCGTACACACCTGGCCATCTCTGAACAAACCGTAGGTCATCGTGTGCTGCCCGACGTTCTGCCCACTGTGAAGATTTCCCTTCTCTGGTACGCTTCAGGGTTGTTCCAGAAAGGGGTTGTCATCCTCAGCTGTCCACTTCTGGGTGCTGCTGCGTAGCCTGCAGAACCATCAGTCAACCAGGCCCCGGTCTCCTCTCCCTCGGTCAACCGATCATAGGCGCATGCTTGGCAGCAAAAGGCGTCGTAGCAGGAGTGGGAGCCATAGGCATTTGAGAGACTTCTTCATGTGACTTGCTTATACCTGCAGGACCTGCTCGAGCCAATCTTGCATACGCCACTTCCATCGGATAATAGATCGCCGCTGTGCACGTCCTACCTTATGGCTTGGTGGGCCGGATAACACCCAGCTCGTGATGGGCAGTTCGGGTCACGTGGTGAGTTGGTGGCCCATTGTCAAACATTCAGTCCCCGCCAAGGCCCAGTAGCAGGCCAAGAGCTGTCTCTCAGAGGGAGAAGACTTTGTGGATGATGGCAGGGCCTTGCTCCAAAATCCCAAAGGTGACTCACCTACAGGGCCTGCCAGGTGCTCCAAACCGCACCCCTGTCTGCCACTGACACCTCAAGGGCCATAGGGCCTGCTGGACCACATGATCCAAGCGGTAGAGCAGCCTGCACGGCAGCCTGGACCTGTTGCTGAGTCTTCTCCTGTTCCAGGCCTTACACAAAGCTAACAACTTCCTGAGTCACCTGGCATCTGAGCCAGAGTAACACACCCGAGTGTGGAATGTGCTGTCTCCAGAGTCCAAGTAGACCTACTAAGTGTTGTGCTTCTTTCTTGGTCATGGGAGGGTCAGGAGCAATAACTTATCCTCCACCTTAGAGGGAATACGTCTTCAGGCCCCACTGAGGCAGAAGGTTGGTTTTCGGATTTCAGTTGGCTTTATTTCCCATCCTCTGACGTGCATATGTGCCTATGTGTTACCAAGGAGTTCAAAATGGTTACTATCTCCCACTCCCCTGGTCCAGTCAGCACAATGTCCTCAAGATAGTGCCCCAGTGTGATATTTTATTGAAGAGACAGATGATCAAGATGCAGGCTAAGGCCAGGCGGTGGTGGTGCACGCCTTTAATCCCAGCACTCGGGAGGCAGAGGCAGGCAGATTTCTGTGAGTTCGAGGCCGGGCTGGACCGATAGCCTCCAAAACAATACAGAGAAACCCTGTCTCATAAAGCGAAAAAAATGCAGGCTAAGTTATGACACAGCACAGGAGAGTTAATCTATCCTCGTGGTAAAATGGTGAAGGTGTACTGTTGGCCTTGCCGACTGGAAGCAAACTCCTTCTGGTGGTCCCTATGGACAGGGACCGAGAAAAGGGCATCTGCACACCGTGTCCCAGGAGATGTGTTAATCTGCTCGGGTGAGGATGCCACATCTCACACGGCGGCTGCAATCGGAGTGACTGACTGAGTTTTCCACAGTCAACGATCATTCTCCATGATCCCCCTGTCCTCTGCGGTGGTCAGATGGCAGAGGCAAAGGGAGGTCTGGCGGGAACCACCACCCTGCATCTTTCATGCCTGGAAACACCGCGATTGATTAGGAAATACCGTGACTGATCAGCCAGCACCAAAGGTAGCATGACTCATGGCAATATAAAATTCAGCTTGCCCCTGCTGACCCTTGTGGGTTAGGCCATTATGAGCATTGCTTTGCCCATGATGATAACTATGATCACTTGGCCTCGGGAGATTCAATGCTGCCGCTTGGCCCCCACTACGGGGGGGGCAGTTAAACCCGTTGCATCTAATTCATCCAATTGAGCAGCAGCACTCCCAACCCTGGCACGGGGGACAGGGCAAAAACAAAACTTTTCACATGTCCGGGTGCCCCCTCACCGTTTTCCGTCTCATAGGATTCGTGAAGAGCGTGTCTTCCCGGCCTTCCCGTTGTGGAGCATTAGGTTTCACACGGTGTATTCGCTCTAGCGTTGCAGTTCCTCTGAGCCTTAAAATCCCTTCATCAACACTAAGCCGAGGGCCATCAGGCATCTCCAACTCCTTTTCAGGAGGCGTCTTTTGATAAACGCTGCAGCCGACCATTCAAACAAACTTTTGACACCTGTTTCTTGTTGTGATGTTCAAGACAGGGTTTCTCTGTGTAGCTTTGGAGGCTGTCCTGGAACTCATTCTGTAGACCAGGCTGGTCTTGAACTCACAGAGATCTGCCTCTCTGTATTGTTTTGGAGGCTGTCCTGGAACTCGCTCTGTAGACCAGGCTGGCCTCGAACTCACAGAGATCCGCCTGCCTCTGCCTCCGGAGTGCTGGGATTAAAAGCGTGCGCCACCACCGCCCGGCTTGACACCGTTTTTTTCCCCCACTGTGTGAGCTTCCATATTAAACCTAGAATTTCCACTCTGAAGCCCACATCAATAAACTCAGCCTGAACTAGCTTTATGTTCCTCCCACCATTATCCCACCATTATAATCCACTCCCGCACATATCCCCCAGACTTTTGCTTGAGCCAATTAGCAAAGTCATTAAACTCCTCAGTGGTAAAGCGCACTTCCTCACAGACTCCTCTTTCTACCTTCCCTCTAGGCGCCTGCTTTGCCTTGAGCCTGGTTATAGGTCTACAGGCAACCACTGGTGGGCCTGGAGGGACGTTGGCATGGCCTTCCTGGCAGAAGAAGGCAGATCTCTGTGAGTTCGAGGCCAGCCTGGTCTCCAGAGCGAGTTCCAGGACAGCCTCCAAAACAATACAGAGAAACCCTGTCTCATAAAAACCAACCAAACAAACAAACAAACAAACAAAAGGTGTCAAGCCGGGAGTTGGTGGCGCATGCCTTTAATCCCAGTACTCGGGAGGCAGAGGCAGACACTGAAGGGTTAATTCCCTCAGTGAAAGGTGAAACGGGGCGGGGCTGAGGGCACTTCCCCAGGCCAGATAAAAACACTTGGGCGTTCAAAGTTCTCAGCTTCAACAGGGTCCTCCCACACATCCCCACCCCAAGTTATAGGGTCCCCTTCTTTTCCAGTCAAGGCCCTTCTGACACCCTCTGAGGCCGAGACTTGAATTTTTCGGGGCCATTCAGCCAAGCTTACAATGAGGGCTTTGGTTTGATTTTTCTGCCACTTGAGCTCTGTGGCTGCTGCAGAGCTGAGAGTTCTCCTCCCCTGCACACGTAGAGAAACCTTAGGCTACCTGCAGCGGGAGCCTCTCCCTTCCTCACTGACTTCATGGTCCTTCACCGCATCCTGAAGCTGGCTCGTTGCATCGCGGAGCATATTCCTGTCCTTCCGCCGTTTATCCAGAGAGGGTAACAGCGGCCAACGAGCAGCAATGTTTCCCTTACTTTCCCCAAGCTGTCAAAAGTCTCAGCTATAACATCACTAAATACATCGCCACTCGCCATTGACGAATCAAGACAATCAAGGCCATTTATCTTTTTTTTTTTTTTTTTTTTTAGTTTGAGATGTAGTTTACACTGTGGGCTTTCAGTATTTTCCAAGCTCCAAGGAGAGAGGGTGACTGGAAAGCTTCAGTAGCTGAAGGTGCTGGCAAATTAAGAGGCTGATTCCAGATCCTTAAGAGATTCATCCTTCTATTTCTCTAGAACCGTTCTGGTACCAAAATCTGCATTAGTCAGGGTTCTCTAGAGTCACAGAACTTATGGAATGAATCTCTCTCTCTCTCTCTCTCTCTCTCTCTCTCTCTCTCTCTCTCTCTCTCTCTCTCTCTCGTGTGTGTGTGTGTGTGTGTGTGTGTGTGTGTGTGTGAGTGTGTGTGTGTGTGTGTGTGTATTTACTGAAACAACTTACAGGCTGCAGTCCAACAATGGCTAGTTACGAATAGCAAGTCCAAGAATCTAGGAGCTGCTCAGTCCCACAAGGCTGTGTGTCTCACTGGTCTGCCGGGATCTCAAAGAAGGAATGGATGGCTGACAGAGACGAGGACAAGCAGGTGAGGGACACCTTCCTTCTTCCGTTGTCCTCACATAGTATTCCAACAGGTATGGCCCAGATTAAAGCTGAGGCCGGGACCTCAAGGTTGCCATCCTGTCTCAGATCCGGGTCCACAAGCGTGCCTTCCATCTCTGGATTGTAGTTCATTCCAGATACAGTCACGTGGACCACCAGGCACAGCCTTCCCACTCAGCCTAATAGTTCATCTGTGGGACACACAGGGGATCTCCACATCACAGTTCTTCCTTGAAGGAAGTCAGAACAGGAACTCAACAAGACAGGAACCTGGAGGCAGTTGCTGATGCAGAGACCATGGAGGGGAGCTGCTTACTGGTTTGCTCCTCCTCATGGCTTGCTCAGCCTGCTTCTTATAAAACCCAGGACCACCAGCTCAGGGATGGTGCCATCATCCATGGGCTGAGCCCTCCTGCATCAACCACTAACTTAAAAAATGCCCTACAGGCTTGCCAGCAGCCTATGGGGACATCTTCTCAGTTGAGGTTCCCATCTCTCAAATAGACTCTAGCCTATGTCACGTTGGCATAAAACTAGCAAGCACACACACACACACACACACACACGCACGCACGCACGCACGCACGCACGCATGCATTCACACTCTCTCATGCACACACAATTTAAAAGAAAAATAAATGTTAAATTAATAGTGAACCAAAAAATTCTAGCAACTGAGGTCTAAAGCTAGCATTTTGATTTAATCACTTTCAAACAAAGAGATATCCTGAATAATAGCAGCTGGTGTTAATGAGAGTCAGACCCTATGATAGTTTCTAGTGTCTGTAAAAGAGGTGCTATGTAAAAACCAAAACAGTCCCCTCCCTTTCAGAGTGGGGAAAAGAAAAAGAAGCACGCTTCTTCACGATGTTCACTCCGTGTAAGGAGTGACCAGCTACACCTAATGCCGAACATGTTCAGCCAATTTGTGAGAGAAAAGCAGTTCTTCTGAAAGGGCGTTTCTGTCACTTTGGGGGACAGGTAATACACACATACACACCGCTTAGCATACATTCATTTTCTAATATATCTTAATATTTAATTTTGTTCTTTTGTTTTTATCGTTCACTTGCTTGTTGAAGTCAGGGTCTCACTATGTAGCCCAGGCTAGCCTCAAAGTCACAATCCTCCTGTCTCAGCATCCAAGTGCTGATGTAGTTCCAAAAAATTTGGCCAGTTCCAAATTTTTTAGTTTTTCTTAGAACTGTTATCAGACTATTCCTTCACTGTTGCCTTGGAGACAGATGCATCTAACCCATTTATTTGGATCCCAGAAGTACACCGTACTGTACTGAAATAGCATTGATAAAGAGGACACTTACCTAATGGTCTCTGGATTCCAATGTGTAGATACTAAACAAAACCACTGAATGTGGGGCCAGCAAGACAGCTTAGCGGGTAAAATTACTTGTGGCCAAGCCTGATGACCTGAGTTCAATCCCCAGGATGCACACGGTGCACCTGTAAATCGCCATGTCACGAGCATGCTCACACATGCATAGATGAACACATGCAACAGTAATAACGAAAGCACTGAAGGCCACAACTTCAGGAGAATATTTTTTCCTTGCACTACACTGGTGGTCACTGGTGATGACCAGAAAATATGAAAATTCTGCCTGACTCTGTTTCCCAAGCACTGGGATTAAAGGTGTGGTGCTGTATGTTACCTTGCTATATTTATAACCTTTTGTTGTGTGCCCAAACTTTTCCTGGGGGGATTCAACACACACATGTACTCACCCCAGACAGGGATCCCTCAACAGACCAAAGTACAGATGCCACGAAGTCCAACTTGGTGAACCAGTGAGTTCTGTTGGGGTTACTTACAGGAATATGGGTGATGGGTCACTTACAGGAGCGGAAATGACTTCAAGACAGCTGCATCATCACCAAGGCCCACCCCAGCACAGGTGATAGCTCCCAGAAGCCGGGAACCTGGGGCACACTGCACAGCCTGCAGGCAGTTCAATAGGTTGGAGAGTGCCCATTCCAGGTGCCTCTGATTGTCTAAACCTCCTCTTTTTCCAGGCTGGTCTCTGTCTTGGCAGCTTGGCTCTCAGTCCTAGGAAAAACTCTGAATTTGTACTCTTTCCTCTGCTAGGGAGGAGCCTGGAGAATCCGGTTGGTTTCAGGCATTTCCTGGGGCTACTTTCAGTTGTCTGCCTTCCTGCATGATTGTGGCACTGGCACCACGAGCAAGCCTAACATATCGGGCGGGCGAAAGCTTGGAGATTTACATAAAAGACAAGACTTCTGGCTGCTTGTGCTATGGGAATGTGTGTGTGTGCGTCCTTACCGCAAGCAGAATGTGTGTGTGTGTGTGTGTGTGTGTGTGTGTGTGTGTGTGTCTTTATTGTAAGGAGAATGCATGTGTGTGCCTGCATGCGTTTATTGCAAGGAGAGAGCAGCCTTATATACAGACTTACAGCACAGTGGAGAAACCCCAGGCATAAGAGTCCATGTTTTCCTCTTAATAGACTGGGGCTGGAAGCCAGGACTAGAGAACAGGATGCACCTGTGGTAACCAGCTGACAAGCAATGCCCAGAGATCTGTGGGGACTGGGGCCCAACACTTGATATTACTCATAGATAATAATTTTCTTGAGCTAAAAAAAAAGTAGCTAATTTGAGCATTGGATATAGCTCATTGACAGGTCACTTGCATAGGATGGGTAAGATCCTGAGCACAATGCCCAGCATAAGACCAAAAAAGGTATATATAATTTCACATTGCTGTTTGTATAGAAAAATTGTATATCTGCAATTTAGCATTTAAACTAATACCAACATGTAGTGAAAGCAGCTAGATGATATAGAGAAATTGTGTTCTTTTTATTAAAATACTGAGTTTACCCTACATGTATATTCTTGTCTCCCTACCATTTCCACGTCTGACCACCACTATTACTATGCCCTATCATAACATTCCATACATACTTAAAACCAAGTTAAGGGTGGAGTTCCATCCTTGAAAACTAAACAGGCATTTTAGAAAACACATTGTTGGCAATGGAACCATTTATCAAATGAAGTAGGCAAAGTTCTCACTTTGCATTATGAAAAGGGCAGCCAGATGTATCAACTGTTACAGAAATTAAGTAATATGGAATATTTCAAACTGTTCGAACCATTTTCTTAAAGAGACTTCCTCCACTGCCAGAGATCTCCTGGTCAGTCATCCGGAAGCAATTCTTCACATAATTAATGAACTTGGCTTCTGCTTTGGGAAGAGAACCACCTCTTTCTATACTTGCTTGCATTTTTGCCTTAATGCCTTCTACAGAACTAGGTCCTTTTTGGGTTTTAGGAGTTTTTTCCTGTTTTTTTGAAGGAATCTTGACCTTTTGATCTTGGTGTTGACGGTTTTAAGTCTTTTCCATTTTGTTTTGAATTTTGTGCCTTTTTGCTGGGGCATCTCGTACAGATTTCTCCACTGGAACTTTTTCTTCAGCTTCTTCATCATCTTCATCATCCTCATCACCATCCACCTCATCTTCATTGATTTTTTTACTTTTTGCTGTGGAACCTTGCTACACCTCCAGAAGCATATCGCTTTCCAGACACACTTCCTCCTCATCTTCATCTTCCGACTCTGCATCCTCCTCTACAGCTGCTAGGTGCTGCCCAACAATGTGCACAGGCCCTGAGCCACACCTCAACCGGAAGACCACAGGCGGTGTCATTTCCAAGCCCCCACGGGAAACGGTTGGTTGGACAGGCATTTTGAAAGTTGCCAGTGTTACTTTAACTGGGCTGCCTTCATAGTTCATTGCTTCTGCCTCTACGATGCATGATTCATCTTTTACCCCTACCCCCAAACTAACCGTTCTTAGTGACAACTGCTGTTCATTCTCGTCACTAATCACCTTGAAGCGATAATCTTTGTCAGCTTTTAGTTCACAAGCGAAAGGTGGTTCTGAGGCCTACGAGGGCTCATGTCCATGCCCATTGAGTCTTCCATGAGGTGGAGGCTTCCACTTCGGTGTGAGGGAAGTTGGACGGAGGAAACTGCGTGCTGCTCCTCAGGACAGAATCACTCCAGGGAGTGAAACTGTGTCCTTACTAACAAAGTTATAAAATGAAACCATCAAAACCCTCAGAATGCCACTGTACATAATATATATATATATGCACGCATGCGTTTGGCTTCTGTGATGGTGTAAAAGAATGACCCCTACGGACTCATATGTTTGGTGCCCAGTTGGAAGAGCAGTCTAAGAAAGATTAGGAGGTATGACCTTGTTGGAGGAGGTGTGCCACTGGGGTCAGCCTTGGGGGTCTCAGAAGGCCAGCCATTTCCAGTGAGCTCTTTGCCTCAAGCTTGTGGATCAAGACGTGAACTTTCAGCTACTGTTCCAATGCCATACCTGCCGCCATGCTGCCTGTCATGATGACAGCGGGCTCTAATCCTCTGAAACCTTTAGCCCCAAATAAACTCTTCAGTTAAGTTTCCTTCATCACCGTATCTTGTCACAGCAATAGAAAAGTGATTAAGACAGCTTCACACGCTCTGAGACCACGCCCCCTAGGCAATTCTGTGGTGCTAACATCAATGTGTGTTTGTGTAAATCCTGATGGGTGGTGCCCTGCTGGGAGCCTCCTGAGGACTGGGGCCTACACACAGGGGAATCCATCCCTGCAGAACAGCCCAGCCAGGGTCTGCCAACATCCCGGTACTAGTCCAGCCTCCACCTATGGGAAGAGGAGAGCCATCAGAGCATTGGACCTGCTTGCACCCACCAGAAGGGAACCTTGGACACATACCCACCAGGAGAGGAAGAGACCCCCACCTACACCCACCAGAAGAAGGGCTGGGAAGAAGACAGTATAAAAACACATTCAACAACAGAAAAACCAATATGACACCACCAGAGTCTAGAGATTCTTCACCAGCAAGACCTGAACACCCCAATGCAGATGAAGCAGAAGAGACTGGCCTTAAAAACAACTTAATGAAAATTATAGAGGCCCTCAAAGAGGATATGAGAAAATCTCTTAAAGAAATGGAAGAAAAAACAAACCAAAAAAAAATACAAGAAATGAACAAATCTCTTAAAGAAAGCCAAGACAAAACAATCAAACAGATGAAGGAAACAATTCAAACAGTTCAAGACATGAAAACTGAATCTTAAAGAAAGCCAAGACAAAACAATCAAACAGATGAAGGAAACAATTCAAACAGTTCAAGACATGAAAACTGAAATAGAGGCAATAAAGAAAACACAAACTGAGGGAATGTTGGAAACAGAAAAGCTGCATAAATGATCTGGAACTACAGATGCAAGCATAACCAACAAAATACAAGACTTGGAAGAGAGAATCTCAGGTGTTGAAGATACACTAGGAAAAACAGATTGATCGACCAAAGAAAAATCTTGAGTCCAACAAATCCCTAACACAAAATATCCAGGAAATATGGGACACCATGAAAAGACCAAACCTAAGAATAATAGGTATAGAAGAAGTTGAAGAAAACCACCTCAAAGGTGCAGAAAACATATTCAACACAATCATAGAAGAAAACTTTCCCAGCCTAAAGAAAGGCATGCCAAGGAAAGTACAAGAAGCTTACAGAACACCAAATAAACTGGACCACAAAAAAGTCCCCTTGCCACATAATAATCAAAACACCAAACATTCAGAAAAAAGAAAGAATATTAAGAGCTAAGGAAAAAGGCCAGGTAACATAGAAAGGCAAACCTATCAGAATCATACCTGACTTCTCCATGGAAACTCTGAAAACCAGAAGGTTCTGGATAGATATTCTACCAACACTAAGAGACCATGGATGTCAGCCCAGACTGCTATGCCCAGCAAAGCTTTCAATCACTATACATGGAGAAAACAAGATACTCTATGAAAAACCAGATTTACATAATATATATCTGATGGGAGAGTCCTGTGTATATGTCAATAAAGCACTGTTGGCCAATAGGGAAGCAAGATAGGTGGGACTAGGAGTCGAGGAGGATTCTGGGAAATGTAGTAAAGAAGCTGTCCTAGAAAGATAAGTTCTTACAAAATATATTTATGGATAATTATGGGTTAATAATCAAGTCAGACCTAGCCGATAAGAAACCAAGCCAACAGCCAACAGCTATAATTAGTATAGCGTCTTGTGTGTTATTTGGGGGTTCAGACAGCTCGGCAGGGCCCAGGCAGCTGGTGGGGAAGACAACACCTTACACATATTCACTAATCCAGCCCTACAGAAAGTTCCGGAAGGAAAACTCCAACCCAAGAAAGTTAACTACACCCACAAAAACAAAGGCAATAGATAATCCCACTTTACCAAAAGCCAAAAGAGAAAGGGGGGGGGGGTAATCCACACACAATACAGAGTAAGACCCAGTCTCAAAAAAAGTATATTAGAAAGAAAATCAATGTGCAGCACTGTAAACCTTGCGAAAACCCCTGCCTGGGGGAATCATGGGCCCCGGTGGAGAACTTGCTGTTTGTTTAGCTGAACTGACGCAGGGTCAAACTATGTTGCAGGCGCACATCCCTAGTCAAGTGCTTTGCTCAGAGCAGCCTCTCTTCTGCCCGTCTTTGCGGCAAACAAGGGATGTCTGGCTTCTCCAGCCGCTGAGGACAGCTGTGTGCTCACCCTCACAGGATAGGTAGGCCATGCCCTCGAGGGCTCAGTGAACGTGACAGAACGGAGGCGACAGAACCAGGGGGTAGACAACAGGGAGGAGCGCTGTAAAATACCATCACCTGGGCAGAACCCAGCTGATTGTGGTTACCTTTAACGAGCCTGCCCAAGACTGGCCTTGTCCACAGTCCTGAGTGCTGGGATTAAAGATGCTCGTCGCCCGGTTTGAGAGCCACTGCTTTGAAACCAAATGCACACCTCAAACTGTTATAATATAGACACTGCCAATTGCCACATAAGAGGTAAATAAAAGAGATTTACTTTGTAAAGATTAAGAGAAAAAGGTTTCAGCAAAACCTTAAAAGATGTTTGAAACGTGGAAAGAGTAACTTTCTAGTTTTATTCCCTGTATGAATTTTACAAAACTTCATCTGCTGAGTCCTGCCTCCAGTCCCAGCCCAGAACTCTTGAACCTTCTGCCTCCCTGGGGCTTGGATTGCAGATGAAACCACGCCCAGTTTTATGCGGTGCTGGGGACCAAGCCTTAACTGCCCCTAGGCCAGCTCACATCTTCTGCCTTTTAACTGTTCAAATGGTTAAATGCAGGCAGTGGCCATGGCTTGGTAGCAGAGAGCTCTGCCTGGCATGCACCTCAACCTCGGAGGAGACAAGCAAAACAGAGCAAAGCCTCCAACATTCCCCACAGGCAGAACAAATGCTGTGCCCGCCGACAACTCAGAACCAAACTCTTAGCCATCTCTCCAGCCCTGTCTCGCTGTATTTTCTTTAGCCAACCTTTAGTCCCCCCCCTTTTTTTTTTTTTTTTTGTTTTTTGTTTTTACGAGACAGGGTTTCTCTGTATTGTTTTGGAGGCTGTCGGTCCAGCCTGGCCTCGAAGTCACAGAGATCCGCCTGCCTCTGCCTCCCGAGTGCTGGGATTAAAGGCATGTGCCACCACTGCCTGGCTAGTTCCCTCTTTTTAAAATTATCTCAGGAGTTGCACGCAGTGGCTCACTCCGGGTAACCCTTGCTGGCTCTTGAGGGCAGGGGCAACTGCTTAGAGTTCTAGATCAGTGTCACCTCCAGACATAGACTGTCTCAAAAAAAAATTATCCTCTCAAGAACGACTTCCTATGGGAGGCTTTACCCTCTCGGTGGAGCAGATGGAAGGGGGAGGAGAGTGGAGGGAAAGGGGAAGCTGGAGGAGAGGAGGGAGGGGAACTGGGACTGGAATGTAGCAAAATTCTAGCAGCTCAGCAACAAAGTTTTCGTTTCTGGAGGCATCGCTGTGTCCTGGCTCCGGGCTGGCACATTACTACGACACAGCCTCTGTGTTATTATTATAAAACTTGGGTTTTTCTCCTCCCTCCCCATCGTTTACCCTCATTTCACATCCCATCGTTCACCTTCAAACTCATGTCACCGTTTTATTAACTGTGTTGGGGTGCATGGGTGCCGCAGCGTGAGTGACCACGTCAGAAGATGGCTTTCAGGAGCTGGTCTCCTTCCACGTGGGTTCTAGAGACCAGCTGAGGTCATGTGCGGTCTGTCACCTCCTGGAACTCACAGACCCTTTCAAAATCCTAATTTGTATAGTTCAATAAGGGTTTGGACACAACCTTAGTGTATTTTGAAAACAATACTGAAGTACATTTTTTTATTGATACAGGGTACATTAGAATTCTGGATTATTATGTACTAATAAAAACAACCTATTTTAGGTCTGGGGGATGGCTCAGTAAAGTGCTTGCATGGGAGAACAAGGCTCTGAGTTCAATCCCCAGTACTCATAAAAAACTGGCATGTTGTAACCCGTAATCCTGGCCCTGGGGAACAGAGACCAGGACCCCTGGGGCACACTAGTCGCCCAGTCTTGGCAAGTTCCAGGCTGATGAGAGACCCTGTCTGAAACCACAAGGTAGACAGTGTCTGAGGACTAACGCACAAGATCAACCAATCTCTGGCCTCCACATCTATGTGGACACACACACACCCACACCCACACCCACACACACACCCACACACACACACACGCATGTTCATCTGCACACACACATACACACATGTATGTTTACCTACAGACACACACACACACACACACACACACACACACACGTCTGTTTGTGAAGACAGACAGCCATACTACATCGTATATTATCAACTAATAATCTGGGACTGACAAAATATTCCTGAAATATGAGACGAGTAGCTCCATCAAGGCCATTTACTGAGTCCAATCACGTAAACTAATTTAATTTAATCCATCACAAGTATTTCAATGAAAGTTTCCTAAAAGTAAAACAAGAGGAGGCTTGCTCATTCTTGGCTTCTTAGGCGGACTAATAATGGCCCGAGTGATGAGTGAACGTGGATGTCAAAGCCTGATGGTTTCAAGGTCACACGGTCCTAAGCACCACACGGAGGGGAGGGGGTGCCACGGAAGAGTTTGTGCCTTCCTTAGAAACAGCCTAAGAAGACTGTTCTTAAACTACTGAGCTGACCAGACTAAACATTTGCACTGGCAAGCCAGAAGAATCCTTGGATACGTGTGTTCTTTTTAACATAAAAAACACATGCTTTCATTTCGTAGAAAGGACATAGTAAGTGGCTTTCCTGGATTTGTTAGACTGTAACATTGTTTCGGGGACACAAGGACTATAAATTAAACCTTTTTTAAAGATGCAAGGAGACGTGTCCATGTTTTGCCTGCATGTGTCGTCGGTGCCCCCAGAACTGGAGTGACAGACGGTTGTGAGCCACCATGTGAGTGATGGGAACCAAGCCCAGGTCCACAGACAAGAGCATCAAGGGCCTTAACCTCTGAGCCCTAAAAGGAACATTTTTTTAATAAAAAGGACTCAATTTAAATCAGAAAATTTTAACATTTTACTTACTATTAATTCAACATTTAACAAATAGAAATTGGGCACTTACCACATTCTAAAGCATTGTTTCCTATAAATTTAGATAGCTTTGTAATTTATCCTACCACTGCCATTAAACAACACCTCACCCCAATGGATATGTATACTATTCTACTCCTGGAATAATTGTCTACTAAAGAACATTGAGCTGAAAGATCACTCATGTTTATAAACCCTGTCTTGGAGAAAATGGTTACTCAATAAGATGGTTATGACATTGGTTTGAGGCAGATGTGGTGTGTACACTGCATACCTGTCATCTCAGCACTCTTGTGAGGCAGGAAGAAAGGCTGCTTGCTACAAACTTAAAGCCAACCTGAGCTGCACAGGAGTGCACCAGTCGAGGCTACATAGCAAGACCCTACCTCAAACAGACAGGCAAAAGAAACACACACAAAACAAACAACCCAAGGTCAAGGACTGTGGGTTTCAAATGTGAACTCCCAGGATTACCCAGAGGCTTTAGCTCTTTATATTTGTAAGAGAATTTCTATGATGTTCACAGAGACACTGTGATTATCTCAACTCTCTGGAATTTTTTTAATTTTCCATTTGCAACTAATGTATGTAGCTATTTTCAACAATTCCACTCTCAAGTATGTACCCCAGAGAATGTAGCCAGTTCTGCCCACGCAAAAATTTGCTCACAGATGTTCTCAGAATCCTTATTTATATAAGCCACTGACTAGATACAACCCAAATGCCTAAAACACCAACGAGGAGGTAAACAGAAGGGTATTCCACCCAAGTATACGATCAGCCACAAAAGGAAGGGAGTTACTGATTCTGAGCCAGAGTGGACCTTGAAAACAGCGCTACACCAAGTGAGTGCAGTTACTTAAAAGAGCCGATGTTAACTGACTCTGTTTGTATGACATACTTAGGACAGAAACATCCATCACCAAGAGCAGATTAGTGCTGCAGGGTCTGAGAGGGAAGAATGGGGAGTGCTGGGGCTTTCCATGGAAATTAGATAGTGATGACTGCAGAGTTGCGTGAACACACTAAATCCACTAGCTGTACACGAGGAAAGGGAAACGGAGAGGTCAGAGGCACTTGGTGTGCAGGAGGCTCTGAAATCAGTCACCAGCACCAAAAAAAGAGGGAGGGAAGTTAGCATGAATTTTATCTTATGAGAGTTCCATTTCAATAAAGCCACAAGGTATCAAGGTATATGCTTATTATAACATATCAAATTTCTAAGTCACTTTACATTCTACTAAAAAGGTTATAGGGCCCAATATACTATATATATTTATGTATGTGTATGTATCATTCTGAAAGTTTTATAAAAAATCTATCTCATAACATCACTTTTGATAGACATAAAACAGAAGACAGAATAATTTTAAATGCAAATATATTTAAAAAATTAAAACACCTAAGAAACACAATCTATATACATGAAAAAGTAAAATATCTATATGCATTACAATTAGTAGCAACATGACCCATGAGCAGCAGTAGTCTATTCTGTCCATATTTGGTTTAACATCATAGTGGTAGCTCAGTGTTCTTATGGAAATTATGTAAGGTACATACAGCATATTGTGAGGACTGTAAATGGGAAATGAATGCCAAGTAACAGCATTTTCTCTAAAAACAAATTATCTTAAAATAATGAACAAGATGAGCTTATTGTATTCAGTTCAAGTTATATAGTCAAACTTGCATAAAGTACAGGTGGCCATTTAAAATGGCCTGTTGCTAAAATGTTAGTAACTTGGGCTATTGGGATTTTCACAGGAGATAAGCTGTCACTCATCATCTTTTTACGAAGAAGGTTGCTTTAAGAGTATCACAACCATGCTTTTGAGAAACGTGACAGCGTATTTAAGTCACAATGGCGAAGCATTTCATCAGTGTGGTACCAGCCCCAAAGAGCATTTCTGAAGGTGCCCTAGATCACATTTCCATGCGATTCTGACTTTTATTCTCCTCCGTGTATTACATGTACAGGTAAGAATTTTAATTTCTACTGAGAGAGTCTATCACATTGATCAGTTATAGACACACACAATAAAGTACTTGGATAACCTAGCACTTCACTAGAAGTACATCTACTGACCACAAAACCAACTGTCACTAAGAAATGAAATACTAAAAGTTTCTGATTTGGGAGAAATAAAATACAATAGAGCGTGTGGTTTTTCTTTCTTCATCTCTACTGTAAAAATCCACTTTTCCTATTTGACCCATCTCTACCCATGCAATTTAATGAACCCTCAGAAGCGTTTACACATCTTTATACAGGATTCACATCTGTCCACTGCCGTCCCTCTTATATTTTCAGGGTCTTATCAAAATATGGGCAGCAAGGTTCTTGTCATTCTATGAGGCAGGGAGATGCTTCCTAAGGATCTCTTTGGACGATAACGATATGGAATCAGGGAAGGACACGTCAAACTCTATAAGCAGGTCACCGCGTTGCTCAGGGTTCTTTGGAAACGGCAGCCCATATCCAATAATTCTCCTCCTCATCCCAGGTTTCACAATGTCACTGATTGACATAGGTATGTTTCTCCCATCCATCGTTGGCACATTAACTGAGCAGCCACACAATGCCTACAGTGGAATAAATAAAATGCAGTTAAAAAAAAAAACCCAAACTGGACACCATAAGATCCTACTGGGTGGTGAAGGATAACACTCTGCAGGTTGACATTTTAACTTCCAAAAGGGTTACAATAGTTATAAAATCTTTTCCTGTTCTAGAAAATCCATTCAAGAGAAGCATTATCAGGTGTTGCCAGAGACAGAGAGAGGAAGGAGAAGAGAGAAAAGAGAAGCCAAGGGTGTCTTTCACAGTGCCTCGGGAAGTGAGCTGTTTGAAGCTGTCAATATTCAAGGGGCAGGGATGGGAACGAGAGCAAAGGAAGAACTTAGAACTGAACAACGCAGGAGCAGCACCTACTGCTCTAGAAGCAGCTGTCTTGCAGTGTCTACTAAAGCCGTTTAGTCCCTGTTGAATTACTGCGGGGCACTGAGATACACAAGGGACTCACAAGCATGCCCATGAGTCAGTGACAGAGTAGAGCAGGGGCAGAAAGGTAAAGGCCTCTCATGACCCAAAGGCACACAGATCGCCCCTTATTGACTGGGACTACCGAGCGCCTAAACCAAACGCGGTCTGCTCATGGCAGGCACTAGGACAAAATGAAGGCTGAGTGACCAGAGTACAGCTCTGACACACAGAGAAACTGTACAAAGTAACGACATCAAATTCAGGGAAAGGAAAATATGTTTGGGGGTGGAAGCCAGATTTCTACCTTTTAAGCTAGTTTGAAATATATGATAGGAACAGATTGAGCTATTTAAGATTTAAACAGGGACATGACCCTATGTCATGGGACACAACTGAATTTGAGAAGTACTGCAAATCTCAAGGGCTGTAATAAGGTGGTATACACTTGTTATATTTTAATACTTGTTAGATAAATCTTCTCCAAACTAATCATTCAGAACTGGATAAACAAGTGGTTCTCAACCTGTGGGTCGTGACCTCTTATTTGGGGGGGTCAGAAGGCCTTTCCACTGATATTTACATTATGACTCATAACAGTATCAAATTACAGTTATAAAGTAGCAACAAAATTAATTTTATGGTTGGGAGTCACCACAACATGAGGAGCTGTATGAAAGGGCTGCAGCAGCCTATTTGGATTAAAGAGGTGGATTTCTAATGCAGATCTCACAGACCACAACTAAAGCCAGAGGAGAGCTAGCCCAACACTGGGTCATGAAGTAGCTATCAAGTTTGCACTTAAAACTGATGTTTAAATTACTAACATGGGTGACTAAATTTAGCAGCTATGATGTCATCCATAAGATGCAACAGTAGCTTCTAGAGAATTGTTACAAGGAATCAAACAGACAGGGTGCTGGGAAGGAGCCTGTTCCTGCTCAGAGAGCTCCCCACCAGAAGTCAGCAGGGTACCATGGTCTCTTTGGTCTTAGAGCGGTAGTCTTAGTAACTTACCTCCCGCAAACTGATCCTAGCGGTATACACTATATTTGATCCGTCTCTTTTAAATTTGGGATGCTCTTTGTCTTTAATAATGAAAACAATGTCTGCTGGGATACTGTTTGGCGTTTCGTCGCCTTCCCTTGGGAAAGTGATTTTGGTGCCTTCTTTCCAGCCTTTTTTAATCTCGATGGTGAGAATTTTGTCCTCAGATCTATAACTCCTTCCATCAGGGTTTAATCTTTTTCGAGAAATCTTCATCCGTTTGGTGCAGCCACTAAATATTTCTTCAAGTGACACCCTAAGTTCATGAATAACGGGAGGGTCTTGCTTGAGACGGGAGGGTCCCACAGAATTCCTGTCCCTTGGATATCCGTTCATGCTGAATCCAAAGGCACTAAAGGGATCACCATCTACTTCCATTTCTTCAGAATCTCGACCTCCACCCATCCGTCTTCCAAAGAAAATTTCAAAGGGGTTGGAACCTCCAAAAAAGGCTGCAAACGTGGCATGAGGATCTCCGTGAAAGGTGTACCTGAAGGTACCTCCTTGTCCATCAGTCCCTCCTGCTCCTCCTTTCAACCCTGGGGAGAGATAAGCATGATTGGGAAAAGGGTTGTAACTCCAGACAGGTGACCATTTGCTAGTTGTATTGCTAATCACCTTTGGCATATCACCCTATGGTCGGAAACAGTGTTATAATTAAGCAGAACAGTCACACAGCTTCTGGAGCCACCCTAAGTAGAGGGCTAGCTTTCAAATCGGCCCTCCAAATTTTTAGCTTTAATAATTTCTGTGAATCTTTGTTTCATAATAAACATGAAAAAATAAAAGGAAACTGAGGATCCCTTACATCAGAAGTTACTGTCCCAGAATGCTGAAATATTATAGTTTTAAAGATGAATAAATTTAATAATCAACAAAGAATCTAAACCCTTAAGTGCCATTATAACTAATTAATGTAATCAATAAGTAAAAGTGTATTCATACTAAGTAACTTTATTCCATTTCTTTTGCTGTTTTTTAAAGATTTTTATTATTTTAATTGTGTGTAGACATGTGCGTGCGTGTGTAGGTGTGTGCACATGAGTGTAGGTGCCCATGAAGGCCACAGGCATCAAATCCCCTGCAACTAGAGTTACAGACAAAGGTTGTGAGCCTCCTGCCACGGGTGCTGGGAAATGAGCTCAGCCATCACTCCAGCCCCCAGCCAGGCCCTTTTATTACTTTTAGTAAATAGAGCTATTTCTTAGCAGCAAGGGGACATTTTCTCATAAAGAGAACAGCATGGGAAACGTCTGTGTGGACACTACGTTATTATCATCTTAGATAGCAAAACTTCCAGGTCTACCTACTGCATCCTGATTTAAAGCATATAAAACCAGGACTGAAATCAAGAGCCTTGAGTCTTTTTAGCATGTAACCTGGGCTTGTTATTTCTGACAGCAGTAACATGTGGCTGACAAACAGTATATATATATATATATATATATATATATATATATATATATATTTGGCATAGCATTTCCTATCATATCCCAAAGGAAGATTCAACTAAGGCCCACAAAACAATATAGTGATGCTTCAGGAGGTCAATCTTGGCAAAGATTTCTGGAGGGGCCTTAGAGGAATTCCTGACCAAAAAGGAAGGAGGGAAATGAAGATTACAGAACTATAAAGAACTAGTTTAAACTGGGAGATTCTTACACCCAAACTGAGTAATTTGAAGGCAGGGAAAATACGTCACTAAGTTTTGCATTGCTCATGAATATGGGGTTGAAAATTAATGAAAATCAACTAGTCCTTAAAGTCCTAAGTGGAAACTAAAGAAGGTGTTCTGAGGATCAGTCTAAAGAAGACAAAACAAAAGCAAAAGAGCACATGCAGGAGGAAGTTTAATCACGGCAAACTCCAAAGAGACTTAATTTTCGTATCTTATGGTATAGTCTGCTTCCATTATTAAAGGACACACACTCGTGCGCATGTGTGTTGAGGGTAGAGAGGGAATATGAATGGTGAATCCACACAGTAATTGGAGTTTTGCTTGTAGAAGTGGAGTGACAAGTCTGGAGAGGGTTAGCATGGTTAACATACGGCTCATTCAGTCTTCCTTTTATAAATTTTGTTAGTACAATTATAATGCTAAATGTGAAAAAGTGAATGACAGACTTTAACATATGATAGAATAAGTATAGAGCTCAAAGTCACAACAAGATAACTAAATGAGGACTTAGGTTACTTCAATAACTATCCCTTTTCCTGCAGATTTCATAAAGTATCATAATTCACCAGTTGGGTAAATGAGCCTACCCTTAGCTTTCTAAAGGGCACATAACAGAAAAGAAAGAATAACATTTTCAGTATTACGTCATAGGTTTGGCTTTTCCCTAAAACCTCTTTCTTCCCTTGCTCCCAAAAATGGTAATTCAGTCAGTACTATAGTCTGTGAGAAAATTTATACACAGCCTGAAATGACTTACTCATCAGAGCCGACAAAAATTCAGCCTTGAGATTTTCCTAGACATAGAAGGGTCAACTATGTAGGTCAGATAAAGAATGAAGCTACTTTAATAATGAGGAAACCTTACCAAAGCGCCACTGGGCTGACATGAACTTCTTGCTGTCCTCTGCACTGCTGACCACTTGACTGACTGTAGCGAGCACATCACTGACCAGATATCTACCCTTAACTGTGCACACCACAACTCCCAATAAAACAGTCCACATCCACTCGAGTCTCTCCACTCTGAGGTGTTTCCTAGACACAGTCTGCTCAGGGAATGGACTCTAATCCCACTTCAGCCTGGGCGTTAAATCCACTAGCCAACTTAATATGCAAAACAAGTACATTTTGGGGACACTCCTCACAGCAACGGCTTCTATTAGTTATCTGACAAACAATTATGAGAGGAAGAAACACTAAGAAGACCTGGATCTGCAAAGGAAAAATGATGGGGTTTACTAAATCTTACTTTAAGGAGACGGAATGTGTGAAATGCTTTGATTTGTAGCAAGACTTCTGAGTTACACAACAAGAGCCTCTCAACAGTTCAACCCACAAGAACCGAGAAAACTATGTATCTCCAGAATATAGAAAACAAAGAGGTGCTGCCAGTAACTGCGTTAAAGAACAGTAAACTAGACAAAGGTTGGTATACAAAATACTTAAGTTTAAAGACAAAACTACTTCCAGCATCTGAAGAAAATTAGTAAGCAGTAATCAACAGGCCAAGTAAAGAAGGAAGAAGAAATGTGAGGAAACACAGAACCCTCTAAGGTGTGTTTTGTTTCCTTTACATTTTTATACTGCATGTACACATGTTCAGCCGGTCTGTGTGTGGGCGCCTGCATGCCATGGTGTGTGTGTAGAGGTCAGAGGACAACCTTCAGGAGTCTGTTCCCTCTTTCCACCACGTGGGTCCCAGGGAATGGGCTCAGCTCAACCTTTACCCACACAGCCATCTCTCTCACTCAGAGAAAGAGAGCTTCACGGCTTAATACAAACTTGTGTTCACCTCCACTTAGCCAAGCCCAAAACCTCAGGGCGGGAATATGTCAGAATCCAATCTTAAATTTCTGTAGTTCCATGGTTATTTTCAAATGCTTTGGTTGTGGAGAGAACTGATCTGCTGTTATTTAATATGTAGATTACACTACACAACTAACCTGTATGCAGTTCAACTGTAAGGAACTTACAAAGTTTAATAAGTGTCACCACAATCCATTTGTGGGACAGGCCACGATTCTCAAGGGTTTTCTGCTTCTTACAGCTTCTGCCTATCTCTCCTTCCAGCCCCAGGCAAGCCAGCTTGGCTATCTATAAAGCTGTCTTTTCCAGACATCTCACATTAACTGAATTATATAATACGTGTAGTCTCACATCAGGGTTCTTCCACCCAGGGTAGTTTTCAAGGTTCATCCAGCTGTGACATTTCATTAATGGGTACTTTCACCTGCCAAAATGTAGCCCACTGCGATATATACTTTTGTTTATCCACTTGCTGAACTATGTGACTTCTGGACTGTTTTGATACAGGGCCCTTGCTGGGGCTGCCATGAACAATCAGGCACATGTCTTGGTATGAGAAAATGTTTTGTTTTGTTTTGATAGATCCCCAGGAATAGAACTACTAGGTAACACAGTAACTTTAAGACATAGTTATTTTATTCCCTTTTTAAAAAAGCATTCTAAATTTTAAATGTTAAAAGAATTTCACAGCATGAACAAACAAGATTAATGGTCTGTAAATTCCTAAATACAGACATTTAGCATTATCTCATACACTTCTCAGTGCACAGTTTCTTACTTCTAATCTCCTAGCTCCAAGAGTAGTAACAGTTTTAGAATTCAGTATGTTCTTACTACTGGAGAGGCCTATAGACCCAGGACTATAAAGCAGAGATGATGAGAAAAAGAGAAGGAGAAAAGAGCCTTCCCCACACTCTCACACAGTGTACCGACAGGAGATTTTTGTAGGGAAGGTGCTAAAGATTGAGAGCCGGGGCTCCCACACACTTCTCAAGTGCTATGACACTGAGCTACACTCCCGCCCCATAGGCTTTAGAACAACTGTGTGCTATTCTACCAAAGGTAAACAAATGAACCACTCTTCTGTGAAGGAAGAATTCCAGAGGCTCAGTTTTCCTTCTCCTGTATTTTCAAATAGCTTATAACTGCGTAGTACCTTGAATAATGTACTGCGATGCGGTAAGAAACAACCCTGCCCCGTGCTCCTTTTAGTGCATACAACACTTATGTGGGCTAAGAACAACAAAAGACTCGGGGCATACAGACAGTCATGACTTAGTTTTTGAACATTTTAAGTCTCTGGTAAAGTAATGTGGGGAGGGGATTACTCCAGAAAAGCGCTGCCGAAAGGAGACCTAAAGAGTCATCTGGTGACTTGACAAGCTAATGTCAGGCTGTTTAACAAGCCTGAGTCCTGTGGCTCAGTCAGACAGAGGTGCACTTGGGCAGTCCAGAAGACGTAAGCAACAGAAGCGGCTTCGTGGGAATCACAGAGCCTCTTCTCCAGGTTCTCTTGGGAGTGCTGGTGATGTCTGATGACCCTGCTAGCTCCTGTGACAGTCCTATCATGGCATGGGGTGACCATGGGGAACAGAGAGGCTCCACTGCCCACCACTTGTGTTTTTTTTTTCAATTAATCACTTTGTAAGAACCTAGCACTAACTATATCTGCACTGCTACCAAAGGTAGCAGCATAAACCTTAACTCTTGGTTCTCTGACCAAAAAAAGCAAGAAGAGAAAACCTCCACACAACTGCACCGAACTGCCAATTTAGTTTGCTTAACGTGGTCACTCTGTGGCTCTGTGTGAAGGATTTATTTCTAATTAGGGAAATATGATGTTAAATGCTATAAACAGAGGGAAAACAAAACTGTTTCCATAGCCACAGTGACTTGGAAGGCATCTGAGGAAAAGTAATGAGTGTGTTAGTCCCAATTTTAAATTTAAAACCCCAAACTCACACGAGTTAGAGCAGCTGTTGCTGCTGACTAACAATGTAAGGTCCTACTTTATGGAGATGTTAGGCAAACCTGCTTTAGGTCCACGGTGAGGAGAGGAGACTCTCAGCGGAGCAGTCTCCCATTTCCTGTGCTCACTAAGTTCTAGTCTCGGAAGGAAGGGGTAAAGTATGACAGAGGGGAAAGGGAGGCTGCCACACGCTTCTCTTCTCATAGATAGCAAAATTTCTGAAAGGACAGTTTACTAAAGGAAAATCAGTCATTGTTCTAACTAGGTGGCCATTTTAGGTCAAAAAAACAAAAAACAAAAACTCTGAGACCTTGTTGCCTGGCACTCAATTACTGTTTACAATTAAGCTAAAAAAACTTGTTCTGGTATTTTATGACATCAGGAAAATTCTTTCTTCTCTAGGCAGATTGCCAAAAACAACTAGACGCTAAACGCCTGTGCCTTCTGTGTCTAAGACACACGACTCCGTCTTGTTCAGTCTCAACTAGCACTGCTCTAAAAAGGCCAAAAAAAACTTCTTGTTTTTCTGAATAAAATATAAATGACCCAGAATTTGAACTGCCAATCTTAAGATTTTAAATGACTGAAGACTCTATTAATTTTGGGAGAAAAATAATCCATTAAAAAAAACACAGATTGCATAAGACTTTTAAACAATTCATTCATCAGCACATGAATTTAATTAAGATTTCTTTCAAAATATAAGATGCTAAAACTGTAAGTCTAACAGTAGAATATGTATAGTACAATATTATTTAAAACGAAAAAACAAAAGAAAAACATGAACACTTCATTCATAGCTCACTCAAATAATCAGGAATTAACCCTTGTTTTCAATTGCTTATTTCCCTTTTTATTTCAGGTATGCCTGACGACCAATTTAATGATAACCAGGCTGCTGAGAGAGAAAAAGGTAAGATTCAGGGCCAAAGGAACGGAAATGGGCAACTTACCTTCTTCCCCAAACTGATCATATATCTCTCTCTTTTTAGGGTCACTCAATACTTCATAGGCTTCCGCGACCTCTTTAAACTTCTCCTCTGCTTGCGGGGATTTGTTCTTGTCCGGATGGAACCTGAGGGCTTGTTTTCGGTAAGCCTTTTTAATATCTTCATCGGTAGCTCCTTTCTCAATTCCCAAAATGCAGTAATAGTCTTTCCCCATTTCGAATGCCTTGCAATGAACTTAGCTTTCCCTTTGTAAAAGAAAACAGCGTCTCCAGTCTTAGCAATACAACGATTCTGAGAAAACAAGGCAAGCTGGGTATCTTAAAAGTTAAAGCAATCAGCGATTCGGCTCAGCTGTCTGGAGGCAGCAGGCAGCGTCTCTATTGAATCCGGTCCCCAGCAGCTCGCTTACAGATAAATATACCCCACACGAGAGACCGCCTCCTTCTAGACCCTCCCGTTCTCACTACGTGTCTCTGCACTTTCTAGAACAGCAAATGCTACAGGACGTCACTTTCCCAGCGGCCTCTAGGCAAAGTGCGGGGCTGTGTCCCTCCTCCTCCACGATTAACTATTCCCTTTCCTCTGGCTCTACCGTTTTATTTCCTGTGGATTTAGCAAACCAGTATTTCGGCACGGAATGCCTTAACTACAGATGTATTTACTCCATTAGAGGTAAAAGGGCAGCAGAAATAATTATAGCCCCTAGGTATCCCATCTTAAAGTAATTATACAGATGGAAAAGCCCTGCACTTACTGTAGGTATTCCAATTCCAGTTTCAAGTTACCTAGCTGTACAACAGCACAACTAAACACGAGGTGTTTACATTTAAAGTCTTCAAATAGTTTGGGTCATTTTCCAAATTCCAGGGGTCTAGCAGTCTGAAAGGTGAAGGAGTCCCTACATGAAATTTCACATGGTAAAAAGGCTATCATAAAATTGAAAAGCAGCATTTTAACATAAACGACTGGAGAGTGATTTTAACTAGTTTTTGGTCGCATTTACTAATCATTATTTGTAAAAGCTCACTGTCTGTGTTCTTTACCACCAGTGAAACAGATGGCATTCCAAGGGTCACTGTTTTCCTAAAGCAGGAGGGTTAGGGGAGGCAACCATTTCAACATGCTCAGGTTCACAGTAATCCCACCCTGGATCAACGTAAAACCTGGGTATGCTACTTACTTACAAGAGGCAGCAAGGTGACAACTACTTTAAAAACACATTTCCCCTCCCTTTAACTATGTACTTAGGGACAAAGATTTTTGAAAACAAGGGGGGAAATCCCACCTTTTTTTAGTATTCTCTGTTACTATCAGTGTATTTTTAAAAATTCTTTCAAAAAACATTTGTTGCTATTTTCTGTAATTTTTTAAAATTTTATTTATTTTCCCATTCATTCATTCATTTATTATGCATACAGTGTTCTGGCATGCATGCCGGAAGAGGATATGAGGTCTCATCATAGATGTCTGTGAGCCACCGTGTGGGTACTGGAAATTGAACTCAGGACCTCTGGAAGAGCAGCCAGTGCTCTTCACCTCTGAGCCATCTCTCCAGCCCCTATTTGCTGTAATTTTTTAATCAACACAGTTTAAATCACATTTACATTTATATGTCATATGGTGCTGCCTCCTACAACGTATTTTGAATATGAGAATACTTTGTATGCATGTAACTCATCATTTATCTCTTAAATGGGTTTTCAATCCTTTCCCAAAATGTGCCATTCCTAGGCGAGTGCTGAAACTCAAGGTCCTGCATCTAGTTACTCGGCAGGCTGAGCTATACTGCAGCCACACCACTTATCATTTATGGACTACTAGTGTCCAAAGAACTGCACTCAGTTCACACTGCATTTAGAACCCCTCAGTGTCTGGAAATTTAGGGGAAAACACTGAAAACCTGAAGGAATGGAACCGCCCTTCTGCTTGCCAACACTGATGACTCCGCACTTCTGGAGGCTTCCCTCTGCTGCAGCCACAGAAACTTCCTAGGTCTCCAAGTCCCTCCCACAGCACCTTGCTGCTGGGAACCTCTCACACCTGGCAGCCTACACCCAGTTTAGTGAAAACATCACTTTTCAAATCCAGAGCATATGGAAGAAGTTAATATTAAAAGTCCCACGAGACTGCTGTTTTGAAAATGTGTATCTGCCTGCTGATTCGGGTGTGTGAGTGGAGCTGTGGAGAGAATGTCAAAAGAAGAGGAACTACAACTGATAACTGGCATTAGCCAGGCTATATTAAAGGCTAGCACATTTCCATCCAAGTGGTAAAGTCGGCTTGCATTTAAGATCCTTATTTTGCTATTAACTGGTAAAACGACATGAAGCTTCACTGCTCTCCGTTTTATTAAAAGCAGCGAGGTTGGCTGTCTCACAACAGGAATTTCAGTACTCAGAATAGCATGGATTTATTTTTCAAGTCTATCAAAAAGCTTAGATGTGATTATTTTGTCAAAGTTAACAGCAACCAAGTTTGGTGCACAACAAACAGTGTGTGGAAGGGAGGCCACTCCACTGTCTTTTACTTGGGCTCCCTTGCTTGGGATAGTATGCTTTCATAGTACAGATAAAGTCTTTGCACACAGAAGGTAGCATTAAACCCCCAAACCTACAAGTATAAGGCATCATTCCACTGACTCTACCTGCTTCTAATTGAGTACTCCTGTAAAACAAAAGCAAATCTCAGCTGTGGTGATGGTTCATGCCAAAATCCCAGCACTCAAGAGACTGAGGTAGCTGAAGGCCAGCCAAAGGTACACAAAGGTAGCTTTAAAGAACACCAACAAAAAAGAATGGGGTAGGTCTCCATGAGTGGTAAAAGGTGAAGGGAGGGAGGGGGGAGGGAGGGGGGAGGGAGGACAAGGTGGCACTAAGGACTATCCACAGTAGTTTAAAGTTGTCTGAAGCCGGGTGGTGGTGGCGCAAGCCTTTAATCCCAGCACTCGGGAGGCAGAGGCAGGCGGATCTCTGTGAGTTTGAGGCCAGGCTGGACCAACAGCCTCCAAAACAATACAGAGAAACCCTGTCTCGAAAAACCAAAAATAAATAAATAAATAAATAAATAAATAAATAAATAATAATAATAAAGTTGTCTGAAGCACAGATTCTGGGGTCAGGATGGCCTGAATTTGAATTCTGGTAACTCCACATACCAGCTGTGTAGCCTGGGATCTAAACTCTGTGTCTCAGTTTCCTTATCTGTCATATCAACTTTGTAGAGCTACCATGCAAATTAAATACGATGTGCAGTGTATTTAAATACCTTTGACACTGTGAAGATTAAAGGTGTTAGCTACTTTAATGATTTCATTACATGAAACACAACAACTTTCTTTCAGTAAAAGCCACACCATGTGTAACACTCTTAGAAAATTACATGCACATAAATGCAAACATGGTTATGTTTGGCTCTTTCCAAATATTCCTGTAAGTATGTGCTACTTTCACACCTTGAATCTGTTAAAAGTAAAAACCATACTGGTGGTGGCACGTGCCATTGACCCTAACACTCCAGGGAATGTGGCAGGCAGATTTTAAAGTTTAAGGCCAGCTTGATCTACACAGCCAATTTCTAAGTTAGCCAAGGCTACAATAGTGGGACCCTGCCTAAAAAGTCAAAATCACTAAACACTTCACACAGCTAATATTGGTCATACTCTTAGATTATTTATTGGTTATAAGATGGGGTCTCATTGTGTCACCAGTCTGGTCTCATGGTCCTGGAGTCATGATGTGACACACACCTGTAATCCCAGCACTGGGAGGGGAAGGCAGGACAATCAGGACTTCAAGATCAGTCTTGGTCACATAACAAGTTTGAAACCAGCTTAGGCTACATGAAACCCTGCCTCAAAATAAAAACAAAAGCCCCCAAATCAAATTCCTTTCTTCTCAACCTCCTGAGTAGCTGGGGTCATGGACAAAAACAAGCCTGTCCTCTGCAAATATTCTTACACTGCGTGTGACTGATTTCAGAGCCAGAGCCTCAATGTCTGTCTGTACTCCACACAGCTCAGTCATGCTGGATCCCTTCAAAGTTGTCCATTCTGCTTAGAAGACAAGCATACAGACGATACAAATAAATAAAAGCCGGGCGTGGTGGCACATACCTTTAATTCCAGCCCTCGAGAGGCAGAGGCAGGCAGATCTATAGAGTGAGTTCCAGGACATCCAAGATTACACAGAGCCGGGCAGTGGTGGTGCATGCCTTTAATCCCAGCACTCGGGAGGCAGAGGCAGGCGGATCTCTGTGAGTTCGAGGCCGGGCTGGACCGATAGCCTCCAAAACAATACAGAGAAACCCTGTCTCGTAAAAACCAAAAAAAAAAAAAAAAAAAAAAAAAAAAGATTACACGGAGAAACCCTGTCTCAGAACAGAAAAAAGAAAAATACAAATGTCCAAGAGCAAATATTTGTATTCTTGGTTTCTTTCTTTCCTTCTTTCTTTAATGTGGGGCATCAGCATCATTTTTTTAAAGATTTTATTTATTTATTATACAACACCCTGCCTCCATGTATGCCTGTAGCCCAGAAGAGGGCACCAGATCTCATTACAGATAGTTGTGAGCCACCATGGGAATTGAACTCAGGACCTCCAGAAGAGCAGTGTTGTTAACCACTGAGCCATCTCTCCAGCCCTGTATTCTTGGTTTTCTAATGTCAGCTCTGCCACTTAAACAGGTGAAATTGGGGACTGGAGAGATGGCTCAGAGGTTAAGAGCACTGGCTGTTCTTCCAGAGGACCCAGGTTCAATCCCTAGCACCCACATGGCATCTCACAACTGTCTGTAACTCCCAGATCCAGGGCTTCTGAAACCCCTACAAAGACAGATATGCAGGCAAAACACCAATGATCATAACACAATTAAATAACTAATACATTAAAAACAACAGGTAAAATGGCTCTGTGGTCTAACTTAAAAGAGTAACATTTTAAGCTGGGTGTGGAGATGCACACGTTTAATCCCAAGAGAATCTCGGAGTTGGAGGCCAGCCTGGTGAAGTTCCAGGATATCCAAAGAAAACCCCAAAAATGAAAATAATGAAATTTATGACATGTACATAAAAACTTATCACTATTTTAAGCTGTACAGACTACTTTGCGACAGTGGAGGTCTGCTGATAAAGGCTGCCTTTACTCTAGATTGTAGTTTGCAGAAACAATCTACCTGAACCAGTAACTGACAGACCCTCAAAGGAGTCGGGACACCACATGATGCAAGCCAAGGTTCCTTTTCAGACTTTTATATCTGAATTCCATTCTTTTCTTACACAGAGGAACTCTTCCAAGCCTTTCTGATAACAGCAATTACATAACGGCAGTTTAGAAAATACTGGCGTATGCTCTCTGGTATCTTTGTTATTTGTGTGCCCATGTCTGGTATTTAAGCGAGAGAAGTTTTCATAAAGCCTTTTGATAACTGTGGTGTAATGAGTGATGATATTCTATAGAGAGTTTTTGTTTGGTTTTTGGACAGTTTCCCTCTGTAGTGCAACTGGGCTCTGAACTCATGATCTGGCTGCCTTTGCCTGCTGAAGGCTGGAATTGCAGACAGGAGCCATGGCGCCCAGCAGCTATGACAGCAACACTCAAATAGACATTGTTCCCATGTCAGCATAAAAAACAACACTGGGCTGTGTCCTCTGCTGTCTCACCTATTTTGGGGAGTATCTAAATTCTTCTATAAAATCAAACTACTAGCCATCTAATAATGACTACCTTACTTACACGTTTTATACTTTCCTTAAAAGCCTGTAAGCCCTAAGAGAACTGTCAAGTTTGGAACTCAGACTCCAAATTTTCAGTCTTATGGAAAGACTTCAGACTTTCATAACAGCTAAAATACCAATAACTTCAGCTCTGGCTGTCCTAGAACTCGCTCCGTAGACCAGGCTGGCCCTAAACTCACAGAGATCCATCTGCCTCTGCCTCTGCCTCCCGAGTGCTGGGATTTAAGGCAAGCACCACCACACTTGGCTAGAAAACAATTTAAAGAGATTCAGTGTGTCAGTGTGTGTGTGTGTGTCTGTGCGTGTGTGAGTGGTGTGTGAGTGTCTGTGTGTGTGTGAGTGTGTGTGTGTATTTTGCAGGGGATGAACCCAGGACCCTGTGCAGGTTAGGCAAGTGCTCTACTATTAAGGGTCCGTCTCCAGACCTACCTCATTTAGGTTCTAAGGTAGAAGACAGAAACTTAAAGCAAGTAACATTAAGACATTACCCTATTTACTTAAGATTAAACTATTTCTCAGAGCCGGACGGTGGTGGTGGCACACGCCTTTAATCCTAGCACTCTGGAGGCAGAGGCAGTCGGATCTCTGTGAGCTGAGGACCAGCCTGGTCTACAAGAGCTAATTCCAGCACAGCCTCCAAGCTACGGAGAAACCCTGCCTTGAAAAACAAAAACAAAACAAAAAACTCTTTCTGGGTAGAGGGTAGAGGCCAACTTTGGCTACATAGTAAAACCACCCATCTAGAACAAAGTAATTAAGCTACTCTAGAAATCTCACCTTCTCCCTATCTGCAAATGCCCTTCTGGAATTTACTGAAGTAGTATGGACTCATTGTTAGCATCATCTAAATGAATATTTGTTTATAGAATTTAGAAGGTATCCCATGATTTTTTTAAAAAGGTGGTGGCTCTTAAGTTCAATTCCCAGCACTTAGAGGAAGTGGGGGAGGATAATTGGCCCAGACATGGTGGAGCACACCTTTAATCCCAGCACTAGGAAGGCAGAGGAAGATCTCTGTGAGTTTGATGCAGCCTGGTCTACAAAGCGAGTTCCAGGACAGCCAGAGCTATTAGAAAAGAAAAACCTTGTCTTGAAAAACAACAACAACAAAAAGAACAATTGTCACCAAAGTCTATAATTCCCATAAGGTAGGAGCTGCTTAGCAAACACTTCGAACGCTCATATGAGGTTCACACTGTTCCAGAGTCACAGAGCATACACCACCATCGCTGTCATTCAGGGCGTATCCCCTGGGGAAGACAGACAGTGCAGAATAAAGAAACAGACCAGTGTCGGAGGAAACTGCCACTAAGATGCGATGGAGAGGGTCATACTCCGTCCAATAAAGGCTCTCCTGTTAGTTCCCAGCTAGCACAGACGGTACTACGACAGCTGGTATTTTTAACTAACGGAGTAAGCCTGGGTATGACACTTTTTTAGGGTCCAGGCTAATTATGACACTTTCAGGGAGACACACATCGTGATGAGCAGTGCTTACAGACCTCTTTCATTCTTCTGTTCATGTGTCATGCTGCAGGGATGCTTCAGGCAACAGACTGAATCACACAGGTGACAGCTATTACATAAGGTTCTATTGCTAGTAATAGGACAGCCATCTTAATTTGTGTTAACATACTGACATTCGCATTGACAAAATCACCCATGTCAAGAAGATATGTGTAATTCTGCTAAGAGGAACATTTGGTTCTCACTGTTTTCCATCCTTTATTCCCTGCACAGATATAAACATACTTTCAAGTCTATAGCTGACAACTAAGTTCAGTAAAGTGCAGTACAAAACAATTAAACGACCCAATCATTCACCAAATAAGCACTGCTCAGTTGGGGCTGGAGAGCCAGCTCAGTGGTTAAGAGCATTTGTCCTTCAGAGGACACGAGTTCCGTTTCCAGAACCACGCAGTGGCTCACAATCACCCACATCTCCAGTCCCACGGGGTCCCATGCCTTCCTCTGACTTGAATGGCACCAGACACGCATGTGGTGCCTATACATACATGCAAGCAAATTACTCACGCACATACATTTTAAAAAAACTACTAACTTATTATATGGGCTATGAGACAGCTGCAATGTGAAAGAAAGAGCATACACCTTGAAATGAGGGTCTAGAGAGACGGCTCCATGGTTAAGAGCACTGGCAGCTCTTGCAGAGGACCCGGGTTCCATTCCCAGCACCCACACAACAGCTCACAACCACTTGTAACTCCAGGTCCAGGGGATCCACACAGGTTCTTCTGACCTCTGTGTGTACTGTACATGCATACATTCATGCAAAGCACTCATATGCATGGAAATAAAATTAAGCTGGGCGTGGTGGCACATACCTTTAACCCTAGCACTTGGGAGGTAGAAGTGGGCAGTTCTCTGTGAGTTCAAGGCCAGCCTTGTCTACAAATCAAGTTCCAGTACAGTCAGGGCTGTTGCACAGAGAAACCCTGTCTTGAAAAACAACAAAAATAAAAATAAAACTTAAGTAAAATAAAACAAACTTTTCATAAAGAACTTGGAGAGGAGTTGGTTCTATATACTCAGCTTTGCCACTCAGTTTCCAATGAGTTCTAGAAAAGTCATGCACTGGTCTGTCTTGAGTCTCTCATTCACACAATGGCTAACATTTTCTGCCTCAGTAAAGTGACATAAAAACTGGAAATTAGGGGCTGCAGAGATGACTCCATGGTTAAGAGCACAAACTACTCTCTGCAGAAGGCTTGGTGTCATAATTCCCAGCGCCAATGTGGGTGGCTTGTAACTGACCACCACACCAGGGATCTGAAGTCCCTGAGATCTGCGGGCAGGTGCACTCACTTGTCACGAACTCCACACAGATTCACAACACATCTTTAAAAGCATGAGAAAGCACATGGACACGGAGCCCTGTGTTAACAGATGCTGCTACCCTCCCTTTGAGCTGGCTGGTTGGTATGGGAACAGCTTCAGAGTAAATGTGACGGCCAGTGAGAGGTGCGGTTCCGTGTAGTTTGTCTTAGCATGGCAAGGCCCTGGGCTCAATTTTCTGGAAGGAAAGAGGAGTAGGAAAAGAATGGAGTAATGACTTAAAATTCTGATAAATTCTGGAAGAGAGAGAGGGAAGGAGAGGGCTTAACATTCGATCAGGAGCAGAAAGTCCAGACGAAAGATTACAACGTTACTCTACAGAGAAAGAGGCTGGCCAGGAAAAAGTGCAGGCGTGAAGAATGGCCAAACTGTTCTATGTTTCAAGTTACCTTGACGACTGCACATTCCATGCTCTTCAAAAGGCACTACTCTATGGGCTGGAGAGATGGCTCTGTGGTGAAGAAAACTTCCGTCTTCTACAAGACCTGAGTTCCATTTCCACAACCTGCATCAGTCAGCTCCCACCACCTGTAACTAACTGCACGTCAGGCTATCTGACACCTCTTCTGGCTCTTCAGGAACCTTCACACACACACACACACACACACACACACACACACACACGACCTACCACACATTCTCTCCTCCCCCCCCTCTCACACACACACGCACACACACACACTTAAATAAAACATAAATCTTACTTTAAGAATGCTACGTTAAGGACAGATAAATGGCTTTGTGGGTACAAGTATTTGCTGCAGAGCCTGGAAACACGCTTCAATCCCCAGGACCCATACTATGGAGAACCAACTCCTGAAAACTGTCCTCTGACTCCCACAAACACGTGGTGGCCCACAGGCACACAAACACAAACGTATTTTTAAGTGTTAGTTCAAGTAGCTTGCAAAGCATAGGAAAAAAACTCCAGCTCCCATCCCCAGTGCTGAAAAAAGAAAAAGGAAAGGAAGGAAAAAAGCTAATTCTGTTCAATTGTTTATCATTCAAATATTAAATGACAATATATTTTGGAGCCTGTGAAATTATTTTTTGGGTTTCTTAGCAAAGTAAAGTGACTCTTAGAAAAGTTTTATTAATATGTTTTAACGGTCCAAAATAGCATTTTTAAACAAACTCCTAAAAAGTCAATAGGAGATAGAATCTTTTTTAATAATTTATTCTTGTTTTATGTACACCAGTGTTTTGCCTGCATGTATGTCTGAGTGAGGGTATCAGATCTTGGAGTTACAGATGTGAGCTTCCATGTGTGTGCTGGGAACTGAACCTGGGTCCTCTGGAAAAGCAGCCAATGTTCTTAAGCACTGAGCCATCTCTCCAGCCCCAAGAGATAGAATCTTATCAGGAATGGTTCTCCAGGGACTACTGTCTCTTTCATCTAAAATTTCCAGTAGCTTATCACTACATAATTTCCAAATTTTTCAGTTTTTGGCACTGTTCCTACTCAATCTTCCCAATGCAGTTGGTTACTAATGTTGCGGTGACTCCCAACCATGACATTATTTTCATTGCTATTTTGATCCTGTTAAGAATCATCAGGTAGCCAGGTGGTCGTGCGCACCTTTAACCCCAGCACTCGGGAGGCAGAGACAGGTGGATCTCTGTGAGTTCGAGACCAGCCTGCTCTACAGAGTGACTTCCACGACAGGCTCCAAAACAATACAGAGAAACCCTGTGTCGAAAAAAAAATAAATGAAATATAAATTGTGTAAATGTTTTTACAATAGTCTTTACTGGGTCAACACAATGGCTCAGTAGATAAAGGTGCTTGCTACCAAGCCTGACGGCCCAAGTTCAATCCCCAGAACTCACACGATGGGAGAAGAAACAGTACTCCCACAAAACTCCTCTCTGACCTCCAACATTCATACCACACACACACACACACACACACACACACACACACACACACACGCACGCACGCACACACGCATGCACGCACGCACGTGCACACACACACACACGTGAGTGTAATAAAACATACACATACAGCCTTGTGGTTTTATCTGGGTTAAGTCCACATATCAAGACAACACTTCCGAGACCCACTGGGTTAGATCACTGTGTGTGTCGACAGTACAGAAGGCAGTCATTGCAAATATATAAGGTACTATCACTGCTCTCACCAGACAGCGGCAGATCTGAGCAGTAAACGCCAGCACTAGATGGATGATGATGCCGAACATGCTTCCTGATGGGCCACTAATGGGAACATGTTTACTGATGGGCCACTAATGGGAACATGCTTCCTGATGGGCCACTAATGGGAACATGTTTACTGATGGGCCACTAATGGGAACATGCTTCCTGATGGGCCACTAATGGGAACATGCTTCCTGATGGGCCACTAATGGGAACATGCTTCCTGATGGGCCACTAATGGGAACATGCTTCCTGATGGGCCACTAATGGGAACATGCTTCCTGATGGGCCACTAATGGGAACATGCTTCCTGATGGGCCACTAATGGGAACATGTTTACTGATGGGCCACTAATGGGAACATGCTTCCTGATGGGCCACTAATGGGAACATGTTTCCTGATGGGCCACTAATGGGAACATGCTTACTGATGGGCCACTAATGGGAACATGTTTCCTGATGGGCCACTAATGGGAACATGCTTCCTGATGGGCCACTAATGGGAACATGCTTCCTGATGGGCCACTAATGGGAACATGCTTACTGATGGGCCACTAATGGGAACATGCTTCCTGATGGGCCACTAATGGGAACATGCTTCCTGATGGGCCACTAATGGGAACATGTTTCCTGATGGGCCACTAATGGGAACATGTTTCCTGATGGGCCACTAATGGGAACATGTTTCCTGATGGGCCACTAATGGGAACATGCTTCCTGATGGGCCACTAATGGGAACATGTTTCCTGATGGGCCACTAATGGGAACATGTTTCCTGATGGGCCACTAATGGGAACATGTTTCCTGATGGGCCACTAATGGGAACATGCTTACTGACTCCCACTATACACAAGTTATTTCTCATGAAGAGACAGGGTCGCAAAAACAAACAAACAACCCTCAATTTTGCAAAATTCTTTTAAAATATACTTTATATCACAAGCTTAAAGCCTGGGCATGCCTGCCAGAGGGGGATATATTATCTATATAGGAATATTTGGGGTGTAAGTGGAGCTGTTCTCAAAAGGTAGTGTATGTGTTATAAAAGGCTGAGAAGGAATGCTTCATAGTCAAACTTTTTTGGTCTAACTCATCAATCCTGAACATAAAGGACTAGCCATTTCTTCCAAATCAAATTGACTTTCTGTAACACTGCAGCAGATGCTGAGTTAGCAAATTCCAAGTCACTATCCCTAAGGGAAAGATAGGTTCCTGCTAGCCTCTGGTCATACTTTTCATCGACCACCCTCCGCACATAGCCTCTTTTGTATGTATTCCTACTTACAGACCTCTGTTTTACACTGGTGATTTACTGACACTCACTTATGGCCAAGAGCAGTACAATCATGCCAGAATGAACTTGCCTAACACATTTTCTCCATAGGTGTACCGGAACCTCTTATCCTTACAGATGAAACAAGAACGCAAAAGACCTTGGATTGGACAGTTGGCTCACGTGCTGTGCAAGCATGAGGACCTGAGCTCAGACCCCCAGCCGGCACTCACACCAAGGCTGCAAGGCTGTGTGCATCTTTAATCCCTGTGCTATGGGAGCAGAGACAGAAGACCCCACGTGCTCACTGGCCAGCTAGCCCAGCTTCAACAGCAAGCTCCAGGCTCAGTAAGGAGCCCCAGCTGAAAACAGAAAAAGGAACACAAGGTAGAGAATAGAGAGGGAAGGACCCCACTTTAACCTCTGGTACACGCACGAGCACACACAAGCCTGTTCGACTTCAGCTGGTTCATAAGGCTCACATTGCTACTCTGTATACTCACATCTTCAAATAACCCCAAATCACCTTGAGTATTGATCCGGGAATTAAAAATAAATTTTGTGAAGAAGGCAGATTCATAAAAACAGAATTGGCAAGAAATGAGGCTTAAACGCACAATCATGTGTCAGTACCGATGACCTGTGGCCAGCTTTTAAAAAAAAATTCCAAGCAACAGCAATATTGGAAACACCTGTACCAAATAGGATGCCTTTGACATATTTGTTATATACAAGTAAGTGTCATCCTTCACTCCAGAAACCCTGCACATAGCTTAATTGAGTCCAGCCTCTGAGGGTTGTGCTGCTGTGGACCCCAAATGAGGCTCCTAACTTGCACTTGTCACCAGAAATCAGCTCTCAGTTATTACTATACAAATGTATGCCTTTTCCACTGGGCTGTGATCTCCCAGAGGGATTTCCCTCTCTCGTTCTCCCTTCCTCCAGCCCCTCCCTGCTTTCTCTACCAGAACAAGACCTTTGCATAACACACTGATGAACTCTTACTGAATGAATGAACAGAAATAGTTACCTATAGGACCTAAAGTACCATGTGTATGAAGAACCAAATGGGAACTCTTGAATAGATTCTGCACGGTTTTCCAACCAGATAAATGTGCAGGGTTAGGAAGGGTATGGGATGCTGGTTTCTGGGCTCAACAAAGGCGAGAAGGGAAAGCCAAGTTCATTACATATAGGCTATGGTTCGTTTCTAACCCGCACCTGACTAAAACAAACAGTGCCCTAAGAAGGTCCTATTCTAGAGAACAGGATCATAAACAAACAACTAGAGATTTAGCATGTGAAGAGTTTGGGGCCAGCATGGCCAGGTGCGCTTAGTGCTCTCTGACCTGACAGCAAGTCCCCACTTGTGACTTGGCCAGGACAGAGCCTAAGAACTGAGATGACAACAATGAGCAGTCATGAAGTTGTTTTAAATGCTGTAACTTACACCAGCAAGTAAGTGCTTGCTAGATGAATGAGCTATCTGATCACTAGGCCTTTCCCATCCTAATCTTTCAATCCACTGCCTGCTGAACTACAGACTCTTACTACTTAGACTGGTGGAAGTAACGTACAGAAGGAGAGGGAGACTCGACCGAGTGACTCATGATGTCACTGACTATGGACTAAGAGTGTCTTCATGAAGGTGGCATTTTATTGTTTAGTCTGCATGCCCAGACTGCAGCGCAAGACCCAGCTCTTACACGGGGTTGAATAAATTAAAAGAATTACTGAACACCTACTAGATGTTAATCCTGCAATCTCAAATTCAAGCTCCCATATTAAAAAGAAAAATAAATAAATAAAACAAAGACTACCGTTGCATTCTGAAGGGAAGTATTTATACCCTTAGTTGCTACAACTAGACAAAATGGTGTAAGAAATGACTGATAAATCACAGGAAAACAGTTAATTTCAGATGCTTTGTGTGAAAAGCTTAATTCCATTTTCCTCTCAAGTACATGTCTCTTTAAAACACTTTCAAAATGAAATGGGATCATCTATTAACATAAAACAACATAAAAGCATAAGGGAATCAGAAGGCAAACTCCAGAATGATCACAGCTAGAAACAAAAATGAAAATGTCATCAGAGAAACAGAATTCTACTAAAAACAAAACTATTATCCCAAGTGAGCCTTAACTCTCACACCCACCCATCTCTACTCAAGAGTTTCTCTGGTTGAGATCTTCAGTTTCCTCTTAACCTATTTCCAAGAGGGGATGTTATAAAAATAGAGGTCCTGACTACAAAAGCAAGGCGGTTTCAGTTCTATACATTCATATGAGTCCAGTTACCTAAATAGTAAGGCATGAACCTTTGGGACGGTAGGCCTTTTTTAAAAATCAAAGCTTTATAAGCATTTCAAAATTTTCTCTGTTCTTTCTAAGAACATTATGGCATTTTTAAAAGAAGATATATTCTTAAGTTCAGATAAAAAAATCTTAATTTATATGCTGCCTCCTTAAGCAGTACAGCCAGAACTCATCTTTAAGAACCAAATGTTCAAATATTAGATGTCGACTATGTATAACAAGCAATATAATCAAGATACACATATGAAAATGTCAAAAAGATATATATTTTATTAGCATTTTGAACATACTCAATGTATTAGGAATGTGACTTTATAATTGTACTATGATTACATTAAAATATTTCTGCAAAAGAAAAAAACTAATAATGTGCCTTAAATTACAAAGCTGGTAAGAGTTCTGATAGACTATAAACTTTGGCACCTTATCAGGATATAGCTCAGTGATTAAGAGTGTCTGCTTGCAGAGGAGACCCTGCTTTTGATCTATGTGGTAACAAGAAAAGCTCTTTGGCACTTTGAAGTTTCAATTTATTTAGGCAGATAGTGGTTCATGAGTTAGGCAGCTTCCCCCCAAAAGCAGATCACAACTAAAGGGGCAGGGAACTGAAGCATCCCGAGTTCAGAGTTCAGGCTAGCCTGGTCTACATACTGAGTTCCAGACTAGCCAGAGCTAGCTAACACAGTGAGACCATGTCTCAAACGGGAAACAATCAACTTCTCTGTATATGAAAGGGCTTATTGAATCTAGATGCATTATGGTGGGGCCAAGACCAGATTGTTTTCCACTACATTGAGTGACCTCCAGTCCCAGACACGGGTTAGAGTGCTGCTCTCCACCCTGTCCCAAAGTTGCATTTACTTTTCCTCACTTGAGCTTGTGCATACATGCACACGTGTATAAACGCACACGTGCAGAGTCAGAAAAGGGTGTCTGGCACTGTGCTCCACCACTCTGCCTCGCCCTCCTGAGACAAGCATCCAGGGCTAGGCTTGGGCAGCCAGCAAGCCCTTGTGAGCCTGTCTCTCTCTGCCACCCCCACAGACGGTATTAGGGGCCTGTGAAGTGACCATGCCCAACTTCCTATGTGGTTCTGGGGATCTGAATTCCTCTTCAGACTAATGTGGCAAGAGCTCTTCCCTGATGAGCCAATCTACACGAATCCCGAATTTCACGACTGTTTGAACACAGCTACTGAAAGTGTACTCTAATCCTGGAATCCCTTCCTGATCTTGAGAATACCAGACGAGTTAGCATATTTTGTAGTACCAACTTCCATTGATTGTACTGCGTGGTTCCTGAGGAGTTCGGAAGCGCCTCTTGTGAGGGTGGTAAAGCAGGCTGCGACCGCTATGTAGATGAGAGATCTGAGACACAGATAGCCCAGGACTAAACAAATGTAACTGTGCTTTTTTAACCTTTATTTATCCAACAAATAACTAGACCGGCAGCATAGCACTAGGAACTGACAGTGTTGGGGACAAAGTTGTTGCTCTCGTTTACATTCTAAGGCTAGGGAAACAAGACCATGAAGAACACAGATCCCTGCTGTGAAGTGTGGTAATAAGTCAGTCGGTGGCTGAAGAAGGGCGTGGCAAGAGCCATCACAGTGATCCCAGGCAGCCAAATCATGGGTGTCAAGAGCTACAGACCCTCCAGCAGAGGCAAAAAGAAAGACGGAGGCCAGATCTTGGATAGTGAATGGACCAGTAGCTGGGGGAGGAGCTGCAGACACGAGCTGCATGGGGTTAAGAGTGTCACTGGGACACACGGGTGAGATCTGTTTTCAGGAAACGCGAAACGATGGGTGGGTTTAATACAGTCCGGAGCCAGAGGCTCCTGAGCTACAAGAAGGCAGGCAGAGTGTAGTTCTTGCATGATATTCCTCCACACTGGGTACATTACTTTAGAACCCTAACGTATTGTATACATCTGTCCAAACTTTCCTAATTGCTTAAAGATTATTTCATTTTACATGTCCAAGTGTTTTGTCTGTATGTGTTTGCACCATGTGTGCGCCTGGTGCTCGCTGAGGTTAGAAGAGGGTGTTGGTTCCCCGGGGCTGAAGTTACTGACTTTGTGAGTCAACATATGGTCCTCTGGAAGAGCATCCAGTGACCCTAACTGTGGCGCCATCTTTCCAGCCCCACAAATTCCTTACTTTAAAAAAAAAAGTGAATCACAAAAATAAACAGGAAGGGGCAAAACTAAAGTGTCGCCCGTTTGGTGTAGAATACAGTGATGGTACCTGGGCCCAGGGCCGCAAGCAGCAGCGGTAAAAGTAATGGGCCTTAGGACTAACTGTACTGGCAATGTGCTCAGTAGAGGCGGCACGGGCCAAGGAAGCCAGCGGTTCTCAGTGGGTAGTGATTGTGCCTTTCGGGGCGTCATGCTCAATGTCTGAAGATGTTTCCAGTTACCACAGTCTGTGGTGCACGGGAGGGATGTGGCTCACATTAAGGGCGAGCACAGGCCAACGATGCTGCTAAACGTCAGCAGCAAAGTATACATACAGTATGCAACCATGCATGCAGCTCAAGATCGCAACAACACCGCGGCTAAGACATCTCAGTCTACACGGATTCCGGCGTATTCCGTTCTAGAACACCCACATTTCCAGTGTATATGATGCTCTTAAAAATTCGAAATGGAGGTCTTTCAATACTTAGGGAAAGAAACCTAAACGATAGCACATATGAACTAAAGCTGGAGTCAGAACTATTTTGATCAGAACATCTGACTGGCGTAAGCCTAATTCACGAAATAAAAGATAACTGCTGATGGATAAATGCCATCTGCTGGGGCCAACTTCCTTAAAAACGCGGCTGAAATCCTCCTATTCAGCAATGGCTTCGAGGTTTTACACCCCGGCATGATTAAATCTGTCGCCCCATACCTTCACTGTTTTCCCAAATCTACCTGAGATTAACTACGGACACGCGTACGGGCTGAGCTTTTATAAAATGGCTGGGACGGAGCTGGCTAAAAGAAACCCCGGTCTGGGTGCCTCTGCCAGCGTGTGACTTGCTAACCGCTCTGTAATGGGTCTTGAACAAGCGGGCCTTTAGCTTCTGGTCATCAGGAAGGCGGCAGCGGATGCTTCTCTCATTCTACAGAAGCTTCACAGCCTGGGGAAGGGGTGTCATACACAATGTCACCCTTGGCTGAGTTGGGGAGCGGGGTGTCATACACAATGTCACCCTTGGCTGAACTGGGGGGTATCATACACAATGTCACCCTTGGCTGAACTGGGGGGTATCATACACAATGTCACCCTTGGCTGAACTGGGGGTTATCATACACAATGTCACCCTTGGCTGAACTGGGGGGTATCATACACAATGTCACCCTTGGCTGAACTGGAGGGTATCATACACAATGTCACCCTTGGCAGAATTGGGGAGGGGGTGCCAAACTCAATGTCATCCTTGGCCGAGCTGGGGACAGTGGGGGGAACCCTGTGGCACACGTCACCACACACGGGACCCCCCGGTGACCCCCAGCCATGGCTTGCATCAAGGAGGCTCGTCTGAGGCACGCTCACCCAGGGTGACCCCATGAAGCGAGCACGAAGAGACTGCCTGCCCACCCCCACCGCACCCCTCCAAAACCGTGTAGCCCAGAAACCCGCGTTTCCCCGCGCACCCGACCCTGCCGACCACGGGGGGTGGGGATACGGCGGCGGCGGCGGCGGGTGTGCGAGCCCGGGCCTCCCGACACTCACGTTTCCAAAGCACAGCGGGCGGTCATGTTTTCACCATCCGCTCGCCCACTCTATCTGACACACAGGCCACCGCGGGCGGACACCAGCGACAGCGGAAGGGCCCCGCGGCCCGAGCTCATGCCCACGAGCGAGCGCCCCCGACAGCGGCAGCGCAGCACCCCGGAGGATGCTGGGCTCCCGCGGGGCGGCAGACGCTTCGGCGGACACCCGCGCTCTGCGCTCCTCGGCGCCCGCTCGCCCCGCGCCCGCCCAGCGCTCGCCCGCGGGACACTGTTGCGTGACGTCCACGCCCGGCGGCGTCAAGCCGCCGCCGCCGCCGCCTACGGAAACCAGGCGAGGACACCCCCCCGTCCCAGGCCGCGGAGGGGCCTCGGTGCCGCCTTCGCCCAGGGGTGGCCCACCGCGGCCACCGTCCCAGCCGGTCCCCCACCCCCACCCCAGCGAGGCGGACAAGAATCCCCTCCGAGGAGCCCAGGTAAGGCAGCCCCGCTCTCGCGGGATCTTAACCCCAAGTCTCGCGATCCTCGCCGACCCAGGCCTGGCTCCGCCCCCGCCCGCCCGCTCGTTCGCTCGCTCGTTCTTTCCCCGGCCGCGGCGGCGGCGGCGGCGGCGGGCGGAGGCGGCGCGTTAGCACGGGAGCATCGCGAGATCTCGGCCGCGGAGTCCCCGCCCCTTTTACGGCACGATGGTCGCACAAGAGTGTGCGAGCGGCTCGGCGGCCGCCATTTTCTCCCTTTCTTAGCGGTTAGCGGAGCGGGGGCCTCCGCGAGCGAGCGCGGGCGGGCGGACGGTGGCTGGAGCGCGGGCATGGCCGACTACTCGACAGTGCCTCCGCCCTCGTCGGGCTCGGCTGGCGGCGGCGGCGGCGGAGGAGCAGGAGGAGGGGTGAACGACGCCTTCAAAGACGCCCTGCAGAGAGCGCGGCAGGTAAGCGTGGGCCGCGCGCGCCCGGGACGTCCCCGGCCGCCTAGGGACCCGGGGCCTCCGCTCGCCGACCTCCCTCCCCCGGGGGCTGCCCGGCCCAGAGCTCCGGGCCCGGCCGCGCTTCGCACGCGCAGCGCCGACCCGGCGTGGTCGCGGGGGCTCCGCTTCCGCCCCGGGCCGGGATCTGCTGCCCCCACCCCCACCTCCCCGATGCTCGGCCGCGAGCGAGCCGCCGCTCGCCCGGGTGCAGACGGCCCTGGCGCTGCCCCCCGCGGCCTCTTTGTGTGACGTAGGGACGCAGACCCGGAGGGCTCCGCTTGCCCAGATAGAAAAGAGTGTGCTGCTCTTTTGTTGTGTTCTGCTTTTTATTTTTCCTTCTCCTCTCCCCCCCCCCTCATCCCCCGGTAGCTTTAAACAAAAAATGAGAGCCACGCCCCGCTCGGGTGCCCCGCAGGGCGAGCGTGCTTGGCGGGGGGTGCGGGGTGGCCCCTCGGGTCTGAGGCTCGCCCGGACCGCCGCAGCCCCCGACAGACCTCGTCTCCGAACAAAAGGAAAAGTGCGTCGCGCGGGCTTTGCGACGCGGCGCGGGACAACTGGTGGCCGACTGTGTGGAGTTCCGTTTCCTCCTCACCCCCCACCCCCACCCCTCGGGACAGACACTTGAGTCAGTGAGAAAGTTGTACCAGACCTGCCGGGGTGGTGCAGCAGCGGACCACGTGTTTGGGGGGATCTGCTCGTCTCCTTTCGCCCAGCCCTCTAGCACGTAGATCCTGGGGAAAGAAAGAGCTGTGTAGTCTTGTGTGTCCGTGGAGAGGGCTCGGTGAGCTGTCGTGGTGTGTGTGTGGTCAGAGGGTAGCTGGGGGGCGGGGGTTGGTTGTCCTGTCGTGTAGCTCCTTTGGGTCAAATGACAGGGGGCAGACTTCCGAGATGAGTCTCTTTACCTGGACCTCGGGGGAAATGGTTTTGGTGCAGGGTGTTGAAAGCACACCTGGCCTGGGATTTAAGGCGTCCTTCCTGAGCCTCTCTAGTGCTTACAAGGTATGGTCGCCCCCCCCCACACACACACACTCGGCTTTGGAACACTGAAATTCCGTGTTCTTGGTTTCCAAGGTGTGAGATAACTCAGAAACCAAATACCAACGGATGGAATAGCGAATGCCTTGATTAATAAGAAAATAAACGTGACTGACTGGGGTACTGCCTGGCGGGTGGTGTTTCCTGCAGTGCCCTGGGGAGTGAGAATTTGGCCCGCATAGAAAAGCAGCAGTCCCCTGTACAGAGTGAAGTCAACGACAACAGAACTTACAGCTAGACTCCAAATGAATAAGCTTAGGTCACTAGCACACATTGGCTGTGATAAGTGTCTGTTGTAGCGTCTGTCTCTCCATGTAAAGTACATGGTGTATTCAACGGAATCAACACATAGATATCCTTACTGTGTCTAATAGTAAGGAGATTAAGGTCTCATCACCTAGCTCGGGCTGCCCTGGACCTCATTGCATAGACTAGACCTGCTTCTCTGTCTTTGCGATTAAAGGCGTGTGCCACCCATGCCTAGCTAAGATTTTGTTCTGTGTATACTGGGGATGTGTTGACTCCTAGAGATACAAGGGTGTCCTTACTATCTTGTCCTCCAGAGTAGTCTTGCCTCAGCTTCCTGAGCGCTGAAATTAAGGCCTTCACTACCATGACTGGGGAAGGCACACTTCTCATGTCTTTGGGGATGGATAAAAACATTGTTAATTTTCCAAAACACGATTTTATTTGTGGGACAGGGTTTCTCTGGATAGCCTTGCTGTCCTGGAACTAGCTCTGTGTACCAGGCTGGCCTTGAACTCACAAGAGATCCGCCTGCCACCATGCCTGGCCCAAAACACAATTTTGAAGTGTAGCTGTGGAGCCTGCTTTAGAACTGTGAATTTGTTTGATGGATTGGTGAGGACACACTGCATGTTAGGATCTGTGCTAGGCATCCTGAGTTGGCTCAGATAATCTCCAACCTTCACAGCCATCGTGTACGCTCAGACTGCTTGAGAAAACTGGACAAAGACAATTCTAGAAAGCACCTGAAAAGAACTGCACCTCCCTTACACTTCTATGGGAAGTGTGGGCTGAAATTTAGGAAATATTTTCTGAGAATCATCTTTCAACTTAGAATGTAAGGATGGGTCATCTAGGAAGGTGCTAAGTGCTGGGTTTGTTTGAAGAAAAATACAAGTGGTTACACATACTTTCCATCCCAGGGCTTGGAAGGCAGAGACAGAAATAGTCGGATATCTGTGAGTTCAGTGCTCATAACTCCAGCATGTGAGAAGTTGGGACAAGGTAGTCCAGTCTGGGCTACAGAATGAGACCATACTTTTGTGTTGGGAATTGGTCTTCGGGATTTTATTTCTAAGATTGGTTTTGGAGAGTTACCTGCTTGCTTGTGTCCATTGTCAGTTTCCAGTTTTTAAAGAGCTCTTTTGAACAAACCAAGCACCGACTTTCATTTCCTTTTTTGAATAGTTATAAAACTGTTGTAGGGATGGAATATGGCAATGTCCTTTATAACTTATAACTAGTTCCGTATGCCATCTTCTCTGGTGCTTAACTGCTTCCTACTTAACATCACCAGACAGTGCACTTAAGTCCCTAAGGTACTGTTTATAAATGCTGTGTTTGGAGACCAGAGGGTAGAAAAGAGGTGTCTCCAGGTGCTGTTAGGAAACTTTCAGGAAAGACTGTATGGGGGCTGTGAGGGTCTTCTGTTTCTAGATGAAAAGGAAAATCTAGTAACCTGGGAGACATAGTTGGCATATGGACTATGATACACATTGACTTAACAGATGCCTTGATGGAATCAAGTCTTTGAATATGCTCCTTACCCTCCCCCAATTTCCTGTTTATAATCGACATAATTAGGTTAGTTCCACATCGGTATCTTCAGCAGTTTTTATTTTCATTTTTGTGTTGTTTTTTTTTTATTTGTAGTTTGAATTAATACTAACAAGTAAATCATAATGTACTTTAAAAAAAGAACAGTGTGTTGTAGGATATTTAGAGTTGAGTAGTACATAAACATGAGTTAGTAACCTTTCTGATGATTCTTTTTTTTTTAAGATTGCAGCAAAAATTGGGGGTGATGCTGGTACATCATTGAATTCAAATGACTATGGTTATGGGGGACAAAAGAGACCCTTAGAAGATGGAGGTAAGTTACAGCCAGAAATAATTATAGTTATCTCCCATGGTGTATTCAATTGGTTAAATATTTTATAAAAATAATTTATTAAAATACTACTATATATTAGTCTCAGAAGGAGGGGGGAGATAGACCTAGAAAAAAGAAAGGTAGGTATAATTTGAGTCTAGCAGAATAGACTGTAATAGAAAAGTTTTTTTTTCTGTTTTAACATTATGCTTAGAGTTTGCACAGATTTCTTGCTAATGCTAAAAACAAATATAAATTGTATAGGAAACACTTTTCTGATTTTTCTCAATGGATGAGATTTTGCTATGCTGTTTCATTTACTTCAAAATTGACTTTAATGGCTAAGGTTTGTTGCAAGTTTCCCATTTTTATTTTAGTGCTTTGTTTTGTGTTTCAGATTTAACTGTAAACATGGAGTAAAAGAGTGCACTTACAGTATTTTTATTTTTAAGAAGTATTGATGCTTGTGCTTTTTGTTTTAGTTCTGATGAATGTAGAAATTTTGCTCTTTTGCCCTTTTTATAAAGGATTCTGATTGAGCATATAGAAGTGTATTTGTAGCCCTCAGTGGAAATACTTGGTTTCTTTTCAAGTACATTTATATTTGCAAGTGAGATTTTTAATATGCAAGAAAAAATGAGCTAATGATGCTTCAGATGTTGTATGTAATGTATTCTTTTTATTTTATGCGTAGATGGCTCTTGGACAAATCCGAGCAGTACAACACACTGGGAGGGAATGCCCTCTCCTTTTAAAGGCAGGAATTTTTATTTATTACCTGTGTTCAGTATGTAAACGTGAAATAAACAAACCAGTGGACTCTTAAGTAGACACAACTGTCTCTTGGTTAATGTGTCTGAGTTTTGCTGCACAAAAGCCTTGAATTGGGGAAAGTAATAACAATGCTCTGAGCTGTAAGCTGTCTACTCTAATGTGTGCGTTTTGTTTATGTGAGAAGGCACTCATGTAGTTTGCTTTGAGGTTTGTGTGTTTTGTTTTTTGGTTTTAGCTAAACTCATGTAGTAAAATGTTCCACTTGGGGATAACAACAGTTTGGATTAAGACTGTACTGTAATATGAGCTTTCCTTCTTGATAAGGCTTTGTGATCACTCTCAGATACACTCATCTTTTGATAATGTCAGATTTTTATATAGTTATCCTCAATTGTCAGTTCTTACAGTAGAAGAAGCATCATTAGCTTTTAGCATGGTATTTGCCAGCATTTAAGCTAAATACTCTTGTCTCTCACCATTCTAAGCTATTTTAAATATCTGTGCATTGCTTAAACAGGAAGAGAAGGAAATTTAGATTTGAGGGTTTTTTGGTTGGTTGGTTGGTTGGTTGGTTTCTTGTTATTTTCTTTTTTTTTTTTTTAAGAATTTGGGGTCTAGGTTGAATTATGGCAATATTTTTGGTTCAAATGGAAAACCATATCAGATATTTTAATAAACATTGGCATTCTTGCTTGTGGGGGGGACTTTGATTTTAATTGACAAAAAAATAAAAGACATTTAATTTTGCAGATCAACCAGAAGCTAAAAAAGTTGCTCCCCAAAATGACTGTAAGTATTTTAAGCTGAGGTTTTGTTGCTACTTTTAAATATATATATATAATTGTGTATGTGCATACATACATATGAGTGCACCCATGCACATCTATGTGAAAGTCTGTGCCCCACTTGTGTGTGCGTGACCAGAAGATAGCGCGGAATTCCCTCTAAGTTGAGCTGTGTAGTCACAAGCCACCCACAAGTGTGGTGCTGGAAACAGCAAGAGCATTGTGTGCTCTTAGATTTGAGCTGACTCTCCAGCCAGTTGTCCCTGCTTTCAAGGGGTTGTGGGGTTTGGTGTTAGAAATTTTGTTTTTGAGCCAGATGAGACCCTAACTGACTTTGACCTCAGAGATGACCTGCTTCTGTCTCCCCTAGTGCTAAGATTAAAGGTGTGCCTTGCTATACCCAGCAGGGTAGAAATTAAGATCTAGTTAGAGTCTGCTTTGTAGATATGAATGCCTTTTTTTTTTCCTTTTTTAAATAATGGTTGTCATTTAATTGTAGCCATGCATATATGACTTTGATTGATTTAATTATGTATATAATTTAACTACAAATCCTATGCATGTGCCACTTGAAAGAAATGTGTTTTGTATGCCATTGCTAGTATATTTATCCCTTTCTTGGCTTTCTTGCCAACATCAGTGATTTTGAATAGTCTGAAATTTTTTATTCTCTCCAGGGAAAGAATTTAGAATACTTGGTGTGCTTGTGTTAAGTAACCTTGAACTCTGAATTTTTGTTTATTTTTTAGCTTTTGGAACACAGTTACCTCCGATGCATCAGCAGCAAAGGTATAGTCAAAGCTTACTTTGCGAGTCTTAGTCGATTGTGTATACAGCCAACCACGTTAGTTTGTATTTGAAAATGTCTACATGACAATTTTGTGTGTGTGGTTTATTTCTGTCGTGTTGGAAAGGTGATATAGAATCATTATTTTCTTTTTAAGTAAGATGTTGGTAATTGGGGAGATGGTTGAGAAGACTGTGGAGTGAGTGAAGTGGCGTTCACTCTGAGCTCTTCCTGGTGTTCAGTTCTCCGTCTTGTTCACTTGCGTGTCCGCCTCCTAAGACCCAGGGCACACTAAGATGGGCTTCACTAGATTACCTTCATGTGCCAGCACACGTTATCTTTCTTTGAAGAAAACACTAGTTTCTGTCTGTCATTTCTTAGCAGATCTGTAATGACAGAAGAATACAAAGTCCCTGATGGAATGGTTGGATTTAGTAAGTAACATTAAGTTTTCAGTTTTCAAAGCATAAACCATACCTCAGAATTTTAGATTAAATGATAACTTTTCCTCTTTCTCTCCCTTAACTAGTAATTGGCAGAGGAGGTGAACAGATCTCACGTATACAGCAGGAATCTGGATGCAAAATACAGATAGCTCCTGGTAACATTATTTGTGTGCGTGTATGTGTTTTGTTGCTGTTTGTCCCTGCCCCCTTTTGCCCAGCCCTTGATGTTTTTTGAGAGTGACTAGAAAACTTGAGGTTTTGTTTTTTAAGTTTCTAAAGATGACAAAGCTACTATTTAATTTAATCTTGACTTACATTTTTCTTTTTGATTGTAGATAGTGGTGGCCTTCCAGAAAGATCTTGTATGCTAACTGGAACACCTGAATCTGTCCAGTAAGTTTGAAAACGTTACGTCTACTCAGAGTAGCAATGTGAAGACTAATGTGAGCATTCTTCTGCCAGCCTGGTCTCAGATCCTCATCAACCCCAAATAACACACAGAGACTGTATTTCTATAAGGTCTTACCTTACTGAGGATGCAGCCTCACGGGTCCATTCTTCCTGGGATCACATGGTGCCTCCCTCCTCTTGACTACATTTCCTAGACTACACCTTGACTCCTAGTCCCATCTATCTTGCTTCCATTTTGGCAGGTAGTGCTTTATTCATCAACCAATAAGACAAACATATACACAGAAGGACTTCCCCCCACCACTAATGTTTGTGTTTTCATTATTTCTCTGCTATTGTCTTCTGCTGGTGGCCTTGAAAGTTTATGTGCCATGCCTGTCTTGAGTAGGGTTCATCATCTAAACCTAAGACACAGAAAATTGTTATAAATAGGGACTGAGGTGATAACAGATATCCAGGTGCTTGCCTTTCCTGTAGGAAGAACTAAGTTTGAGCCTAATAACTAAAACCAGAAAACTTGACATGGTAATTCTGAGCTTGCCAGCCTACACTACTTGGTGGGTTCAGAACTATTGAGAGGGCCCTATCTCAAAAGGTACATATTATGCAAAGAAGGGTTGTGATTTGGCCTGCACAAGCACAAGAAAATTACTAACACCTGAATTGGCTTACACACAGATGACCAGTCTTTAAAGCTCATTGTCTTTGTTTTGGGTTTTGAGGTAGTTTTCACGGTGTAGCCCTGACTGTCCTGGAACTCCCTGTAGACTGGTCTTGAACTCACAGGGATCTGCCCAGCTGCCTCCTAAAGTGTGAGCCACCACTGCCCAGCACCTCGTTTCTTCTGTTGCTGTGGCAACATACCATGACCAAGGAAGGCAACATAGAGCTGAGCTGTAACAGCTCTCCTCAGGGTTCTTTTCTCTATTCAGATACTGGTTTCATTTGTGTTCATTTGCCTGAGACCATTCCTTCCTACTTGACACGTCGTCCCTATGAGTACATGCCGTGTTTATTTGGTTTAGAGTCAACTGCTGTGACACGTGCATGAGTGGGACGGGGCTGCTTGACTGTTGGGTTGCATTTTTGGGTGGGGTAATATTTGAATTCTAATTTGTTAACAGGTCAGCAAAAAGATTACTGGACCAGATTGTTGAAAAGGGAAGACCAGCCCCCGGCTTTCATCATGGTGATGGACCCGGAAATGCAGTTCAGGAAATCATGATTCCAGCCAGCAAGGCAGGACTCGTTATTGGAAAAGGGGGAGAGACTATTAAACAACTTCAGGTGCTATTATATTGTAAAAACTTACTAAATCTTTTAAAGCCACTTTTTTCTTTTTTTTTTCTTTTTTTTTCTTTTTTTGTAACTTGTATTATTTTCATGGTTTTAATAGGAACGGGCTGGTGTTAAAATGGTTATGATCCAAGATGGGCCTCAAAATACTGGTGCTGATAAACCTCTTAGGATTACTGGTGACCCGTACAAAGTTCAGGTAAACCCCACTCTGTCATTTATACACAGCTGCTGAGGAGGCGGACAAAATAAGCGCTAGGATGCTTTGAGAGTTTTTCTAAATTGTTAACTTTCTATTTTAGCAAGCCAAGGAAATGGTGTTAGAGCTAATTCGGGATCAAGGTGGCTTCAGAGAAGTTCGGAATGAGTATGGCTCAAGGATAGGAGGAAATGAAGGCATAGATGTAAGTAAGCCCTGAGTCAGGAATGACTGTGTCCTAATCTGTGCTGGCTGCGGTAGGGTGGTCTTCTCTGACTTTGTATGTCCCTTTTCCCAATTTCTCCTGGGGTATCTTTTTGTTTATTTGACATGATCATTTACTGTATTTTTATGATTTGATGGAGATGGATTTTAAGAAATGTCTTTTTTTTAATATGCTTCATCTTTTGCTTGCCTAAGGTACCAATTCCAAGGTTTGCTGTTGGCATTGTAATAGGAAGAAATGGAGAAATGATTAAAAAAATACAAAATGATGCTGGTGTTAGAATACAGTTTAAGCCAGGTTAGTAAGGTATATTTAATGTTCTAAGAATTGGTAGCTGTTAATGTTGATGTTCATAACTGATTTGTCACAATGCATTGCTGCATTGTTTTGTAGATGATGGAACAACACCAGATAGGATAGCACAGATAACAGGACCTCCAGACAGATGTCAGCATGCTGCCGAGATTATCACAGACCTTCTACGAAGTGTTCAGGTTTGTTGAGAAATCAACATTTTCAATTAATTTCATTGGAAGTTTTTGTCATGTCTGAAAAGTGCCCCTCCACACTCTATCAGAATCTGTTTATTATTATTTTATTAAAGTGGCTAATCATTTCTTGCTTTAAATTAATTGCTGTATGAACACATCAGAACGACAGGGAAGACTGCACAGCCTCCTCACAAAGTGAGCTACAGATAAATGAGTATTCACAGTGACCACAGCTAGGGGTGTGGCCCACTCTGCAGCATGTAGTGACAGACACGGAGAGTTCTTACACACTTGCCACACATGCTTCTGGGAAAGGGTGGGTAGGGCTACACACAGAAACCCTGTCTCAGAAAGCCCTGAATGAATGGAAGTTAACTGCTTAAGTAAATAATTCTATCAAGTAATTTTTCAATCATCTATTAATTTCATTGTTGAGAAAGCTGCAAGTTGGGAGATAAACCTTGTAATCTTCAGAGTTTTGTTCATTTTGGTGTTTGCTTTCCTCCCTTAGGCTGGGAACCCTGGTGGACCTGGGCCTGGTGGTCGAGGACGAGGTCGAGGCCAGGGCAACTGGAACATGGGACCACCTGGAGGACTGCAGGAGTTTAACTTCATTGTGCCAACGGGGAAAACTGGATTGATCATTGGAAAAGGCAATGAATTTTAAATTGTTTAACATAGCTGAGTAAAGAAAGATATGTTTAAAAGTGGGCTTACATTAGGGTATATATATTTTTTATTTTTTTATTTTTTTTTTTGTAGGAGGTGAAACTATAAAAAGCATAAGCCAGCAGTCTGGCGCAAGAATAGAGCTTCAGAGAAACCCTCCACCTAATGCAGACCCTAACATGAAGTTATTTACAATTCGTGGCACTCCACAGCAAATAGACTATGCTCGGCAACTCATAGAAGAGAAGATTGGGGTGAGTAACCTTCTCATTATGACATAGTTCCTGGTACTTTTTTAAAAAGTGTTGATTCAACTGTACCATGGGAAAATGGACAATTTCTCATCTGAATTTTCAGGTTTTGAGGTATAGCACATGTGCGTGCAACAATTTAGGAAAGATGTCCAGAAATGCAAGTAGCCTCCTTAGCCCTAAGTGACAAGTCTGTGAGGAGCCACCTCACATGTGAGTGTCCATAGGTGAGAGATAGTGTTGATGGGGCAGTAGTTGAAGAGCCTGGCTAGTCACAGGAATTGCAACTACCCATCCCACTCAGGAGGTGCTTACCTCCCACTCGTGAAGGATTCCTGGCTTGTGGGGTATCTGCCAATCATTAGAGGTCTGTTCTCTGCACTCCTTGGCCAGCTAGCCCAGCAGAGTTAATGAGCTTCCTGTTGTTCACTTTACGGCAGAGTGGAAACCAGTCAGTGTCTTTATACTGGAGCCTCTGTTGATCCTGACTGCTTAAGTACATGTGCACCCACGCTGACACATGTGTCACAGGGAGACAACACTGAGTATACATGTACCTTACTAAGAAATAATGTGACAGTAGACTAGAGTCCACAGTCTGTTGTAACCTGTAATCCCAGGCAGGTGGAACTCAGTTAATGACAGGGTTACACAAAAAGCAAAGATGATTCGAGTGATTTTGATACATGGTCAATTTTGTGAAGTTTTCTGGTGGTACAGCTTGACCATGCTGGCTTTATAATGAAGCACATAGTGTTTGACTGAGCTTTTTTATAGCAGTGGAAAAAACGGGAGGGTTCCTGAGGTTACTAGTAATTCTGTGGGTGCGTATATGGGCAGCACAGATTGGACTTGATGAGACAGTTAAAGAGGACACAGAGTGTGTGCACCTGGGGAGGATAGGAGAACAGGTAGAGAGCTTTATAGTACACAGTAGTAATTATCCATGAACTGAAGGTGTTTGCAAGTTAAGTTAAGCTGTACCAAAAGTTGATACCAAAGTAGGAAGATGAGAGTAAGCACATTCTGGTTTTTCATTTTTCTTTTTTGTTTTTTGAGACCGTGTAGACTAGGTTGGCCTTCAATTCAGAGACCTACCTGCCTTAGAAACATACACCACTGTCCTCCCCAGCCGATCTTTTCTTTTTCTTAGCCTAATAAACCTAAATCGGGTTTGTTACATCATTGAGAAACAATATGTGTTACTCTGTTTAACAGTTTGGTTTAGTGCTTACTAAGCAAGCATACATGGCTGAGAGCTAATGGGAAGCATTAGTAGTGAGAAAGCTGATACCAACTACCGTTGGTTTAGGTGTTTGTCGGGCTGCTGGCATGGCCTAAGGTGTAAAGGGACCTTGCCACCACTTGAGTGGGGCCTGGAGTCCTCACTGGCAGAAGAGGACCAGCTACCAAAAGTTGCCTCTACATTTACCGTGTGGCACATGCGTATTCATATGCAGAAGACTTGCTTTACTGAAGAAGTATTCTGTGGGGCTATGGAGATAGCCACCATGTGGGTGCGGGGAATTGAACTCAGGACCTTTGGAATTTGGAAGGGCAGCCAGTGCTCTCAACCTCTGAGCCATCTCTCCAGCCCTTAAAATAATTTTTAAAACCTGTAAGCATTTTGTGCAAAGTGTTGGCATTAATTTAACCTTAAAAAAGAAATGCTTTAGGACATTTATGTCTAATGGTTCTTGTTAAGTTTTGCAGGGTGGCCTACCATAGACACACGTCTACATAATGAGTACAGGGTCAGCAAAAGCTACAAACATAGTGAGACCCTGTGTCCCTGTGGTAAAACTGTTGTGATGAATAAGCCTATATAAAATAACCCTGGTGTGTTGTATGCGGTTAAGAAACTTATGATGGGTACAACATGAGGACAGTATATTTAAATTATTGGTTTAAATGGGGTTCCTGTGGCTGGAGAGTTGTTAAAGTGAGACACAGCATTGTTTGCAAAGGAGTAAAAGCTAAAGGGAATTTGCTAGTTCTCTATTTTAATGAATTTTACATGTCGTAATCTGACACTTTCTCTCTTTTGCGCCATAAAGAGAGGAAGGTACATTTAAACTTCCTTCAGAGTAGTTTGGCCTTTGAGTTGCTCAGTCATTACACTATACTTTGTATGTTTTGTGTGTCTTTATTATTGTTTGGTTCTTTTCTGTTTGCAGGGCCCAGTAAATCCTTTAGGGCCACCTGTACCCCACGGGCCTCACGGGGTTCCAGGTCCTCATGGGCCTCCTGGGCCTCCAGGGCCTGGAGCTCCAATGGGACCATACAACCCTGCACCTTACAATCCAGGACCACCTGGCCCAGCTCCCCAGTAAGTACTGAATTGAGTTGCTTCTGGACTTTGCCTAAAGATTGTCATAGGTTTCAGGGCGGGAGAGATAGCTCAGCAGTTAATGCTCTTACAGAGGAACCTGGATTCCATTCCCAGCACCACGTGGCGGTTCACAACCATCTATCTGTACATAACTCTGGTTCCAGGGTATATAACTCCCAATACCAGGCATGCATATGGGTTGCACATGCGTGCAGTACACGCACAGGCAAAGCCTACACATAAATAATGAAACTTTCTTTAAGATTCTGGCTTTTGGTAAATGGTATTTGTGTTTTCCTTTCAGTGGTCCTCCAGCCCCATATGCTCCCCAGGGATGGGGAAATGCATACCCACACTGGCAGCAACAGGCTCCTCCTGACCCAGGTAGGAGTCACTGTTAATTAACATGTTGTCTGTGTTGTTTGCCTGTTACTGCAATGTAAGACTGGTAACAATCTTTATTAAGAAAGACTTTGCTGTCTCTTTTTTGAGACAGGGTCGCAGCCTGTGTAGATGAAGGTGGCCCTCAGCTTCTCTTACAGTGCAGGTATAGCCCAGTTTGGCTAAAAATTAGCTTTTAAATGGTTAAAACAGAAAGCTAGAATCGGGTGCTTTGTAAAGAGGATAACATTGCTATCTAGTGTGTTGTGACTTTATCCGTAATTGTTCATTTTTATAAGATAATGTGTCTACTAATGCTGCCAAGTTCTCAGGATGAATATAAATTATCACTGGTAAGGCTCCTTAATTGGAACTTTGCTCAGTCACCAAATGACCCAAACTCTGCTCATTCAGAAACCACTTGGCCAGGCAACGGTGGCGCATGCCTTTAGTTCGAGCACCTGGAGGCAGGGGCAGGTGGATCTTTTAAGCTTGAGGACAGCCAGTTTAGGGAAAGGGAAAAGAAACAACTTGAGTCATGGTGGCGTCTGAGTATGAACGATGAGTTTATGCCGTTAGAAGAGTGCATTCCCAGGGTAAGCAGTAGTGGACTGGGAGAGTGTGGAAGAAGCATCAAATACTGTCACATTACAGATCGTTGTTAACATGACTCTTTTCCTTCGTTCTAACAAGCATTTGGGAATGGCGTGATTAAATAGAAGAGCAAAGTTTGGATAGGTTTAAGTGAAAGGGTTTATATGAGTAACTTTGATTGCGTGGATTTGCACTATGAGTGGTGTTTGGGATAGCTACTGTGGTTAAGAAAACTATACAAGGCTGAAGAGGTGGCTCGGTGGTTAAGAGCCCTAGCTGCTCTTCCAGAGAACCTGGGTTCAATTCCCGGCACCCACGTGGTTGATCACAACAGTTAGAATCTCCAATCTCAGGGCATCCAATATCTCTTTCTGGCTCCGTGGTCAGGCTCTTCACCTACATGGTGCACAGACATGCACTTGATGTGCACAAATAAGAATACATTTAAGATCTCAGGAAAATATTCTGCACTGTTTTCACATTTTGATTAGTACTGGTGATGTCACTGTAAGATCTGGTCAGTGAGTGTGGCTTCCAGTATTGCCTTTGGTAGATAAGAAACCCATTTAGCAGAAATACTGTCTGCGCTGAGGTTTATCAACAAGTTAATGGCCCAGGATTAACGTATATTGTCTTTGTCTTCAAGAAACTACTGTTAGAAAATTGAGATATATAGATGTCAAAGGTTTAGACTTCAGAGTCAGGTAGAATAGTCCTATAACTAGTTGTGTGAAATTGAGTGACCTTTCTAAGACTTTTCTTGATCCTGAATAAATAATTGGGTTGCTACTGTGTTAAAGATTAGTGTTCTCAGTACATGCTGATTACAAGTGAAGAATCAATTGTTTGGGTTAAGAAGATGAACTTGGTGCAGGGGTGCTAACCATGAGCGGGGGTCACGGTGACTTGTGAAGAGTCTTTAGCTGTTAAGACTTGAGTGTGGGAGATGCTGAGAGAGAATGGAAGTCATCTATAGAATAGAGCTGGGGACAAGCGTGAGAGGACCGAGTTCCCTCCCTGCCTGAGTCAAAGCTGGGTTCAAAGGCACGCTGCTGTTAGTAACCACAGTGCTAAAGATGGTCCTTGGAGTTGTAAACCAAATCAAGGAGCTCTAGGTTCAGGGGAAAATCAAGGGTGTCAGACAGGAGGCTTAGCACTTGCAGGCAGCTCTTTCAGAGGGTAAAAGCTCAGGTCCCTGCACTGTGTCAGCAGCTCAGAACTGCTTTTCCAAGATCCAGCACCTTCCAGACTCCACACTAACCTGCACATTTGTGTATACACACATAACACCTAATAATAAGTAAATAAAAATATAATTATAAAAGATAAACAATTTAGGAGAACATCCAAAGGCAAACTCTGGCCTCCAAGCACGCATGTGCACATGAGCAAACACGCTTCCACACCTACACAAGGGTAAGCCTGGGGTCCTTATCATTCATGGCAGCACAGGCCACAGCATGAATCCCAGCACTGCAGAGGTAGAGGCAGAAAAGGTCAGGCATTGAACACCAGCCTGTGTCAAAAATGTGTTTGTGGGAGATATCACATGGGATATCCTAAAAGATTGTAGAAATGTGGATTACAGCAGTAATTTCAAGGTTGTAAGATACAGAATCTGTTTCTTGTACAAATTAGCCTATAGATATCTTCTATACAGAACTGTTGCTCTTTGCAGCTGAACTTATTGCTGGGGAGGGAGAGACAAGCAAAGATACAGGATTGGGCTGAGACAAACCATTGGATTTTAAGCCAAAAGACCATCCATTCATATCCCGGTTCCATCATTCACTAACTTTGTAAGCTGGGAAATTACTTAACCTGAGGCTCAAATATTGTGTTAGCAATGATAATACTAGAAATATTTGAAAGTTTCTATTTGTTAATTTTCCAGTCTGTCAGGGATCCCTAGAAAGATACTAATTTGTGAATTTACATGTAAACCATTAAATTTTTCCTTTTTTTTTTAAATTGTAGCTAAGGCAGGAACCGATCCAAATTCGGCAGCGTGGGCTGCTTACTATGCTCACTATTACCAACAGCAGGCACAGCCCCCGCCTGCAGCCCCTGCAGGGGCACCAACTACAACCCAAACCAATGGGCAAGGTAACTACGGTAATTGAAATTTTTATTTCCTACTTTAAAGCCAAAGCTTATGTTTGCATTTGTATATTAATGTGTCATGCCAACTTTTTTTTTTTTTTTTCATTTACTTTCAGTTCTGGGAATTGAACCAAGGGCCCTGTGCTATAACACTGTCACTTAAGTTAGATCCCTAGATCTAATATTTTGAAGATACAGTTGTGACTGGGTAAACACACTAAGTCATTTTGAAATAGTAACAAACCTTAATAAAAGTTGGAAAAATGATGTCCAAAATACCATAACAGTCACTGTCTTGTCCCCCATTTACTCTATTACTCTGATAAGTGCCTCTTACCACTTAAAACTGAAAACTATAGTTGGAGACATGAAGTTATTATCCTTACACATATTTATGTTCTTGTTGTGAATATATAACCATTGTGATCTTTATAAGTTAGGTTCCCAACATTTATACACCGATGCACAGCCCTTGCTTAGAGTCACCGAAATCTGTCTAGTAACATACAACATTTATTAGGTCTGTTAAGTCTCATCAAGACTGATCAGTTTCTCAGTTTTTTCTTTAATTTTTTATTTTATGTACATTAGTGTTTTGTCTGCATAAATGTCTTTGAGGGTATTGGATCCCCTGGAACAGGAATTAAGGACAGTCGTGAGCGGCCATGTGGACACTGGTTATTAAACCCAGGTCCTCTAGAAGAGCAGTCAGTGCTCTTAATCACTGAGCCATCTCCAGCCCTCTCAGTCTTTCCTTTAACATATGTAAAGAGTGTACTCCACTGTCGGCCTGGGTCCTGTGAGCTTACTAACCTTCATCGCTTGGTTGTACTGCTACTTGCCATGTTTTTATACTATTATACCACTGCTTATTATAAGGAATTACCTAGTACTTTCTGGTGCATTTTACTGGAATTATGTCTCCCTCGGCCTTAGTCTCTTTAATAAGCTCTGTCTTAGTAAACTACTATTCCTATAACTGTTAACTGTTGGTTGCTATCGTTGTATATTAGTTGCTATTTTACTGCAAGGAATAGCTTTCTTTTTTTAGCTGCTTTCATTCTGTTGTCCTAGATTTGGGTGGCTGGGATTATCTTCGAGGTGACTGTGATGTCCTCTAACATTCTTCAGGTGATTCCTTAGTACCTGACTTTGTCTTCTGAGCTCCAGTCAGTGACCATTCACCTTCTCCCAAGGGTAGAATTTAGAAGCCAGAGTATATTTGTTGTTATTTAAATGTCAATGATCAAACCTTTTCAAAAGAAGAGGTTTATAGTTTTAGTACTTCTTGTTTCTCTAGAAGACTTAGGTTCAGTTCCCAGCACCCACATGGTAACTCATGTAAATAATCCCAGGGGATCCAGTGCGCTCTTCTAACATTTGAGAGCACCAGATACATCCCTTCAAAGCAGTTTGTCTGTGCCTGCCGTCGGGTGTCCCCAGAGTGGTGCACACCAGTGTACAGCTCCGTGGTGCAGAAGAAAAAGTGAACAGTTGCCTTGGAGACTTAGCTGTGTTTTGTTTTTGTTTTTGTTAACAAGGAGATCAGCAGACTCCAGCCCCAGCTGGACAGGTGGACTATACAAAGGCCTGGGAGGAGTACTACAAGAAAATGGGTATGTTAAATTAAACTAATAGTCACCAAGAAAGGTGGCACTCTGAAATCATTGGGTGTACAGCATACATATTAAAGGCGTGCTGAGAAATTCTTAACGTGCTTATATAGCGAGGAAATGCATGTGTCAGCAATTAGTAGAAATATCCTTACTAGGAAATAATATATGTCTATACTTGGACTAATAATATATTGTCTATATTATACTTTTGTGTAGTGGTCTAAATGGAATAAGGTTAACTTTTAGAGTCCTAAGCACAGGAGTTATATGAATTTTACTGTAAAATAAGCAGTAATTAGCTCACAGTGACAGGAAGTACATTGATTTAATGTTTGCGTGTATTGAAAAAAAAATGATTACCTTTTTTTTAAAAGAAAGTTTACATTTAACAACTACTGAAGTATACCACATGCAGCCATAGTGACTGTAAAAGTACTTCTCGCTAGACACAACTTTGTGTTTTCAGATTAAAGAAGTTTTTGCTTGAACAGCTGATTAGAGCAGTGATGTGGCCTCATATTCCTGAAACTAACATGTGCTAGCTTTTTTTCTCAGCCTTATTCCAGTCAGTTTGTGACCGTCAACCCTTAAAACGGTGTTCTCTGTGATTAACATGATTGTGTAACTTATTATCCCAACCAGGCACTTGAGGATGAAAAATAGAGAACCATTTTCTGATAGCCAGTGGTCAAGGCGTATAGCCACCAACTCTGCTGAGCATGACGAGGCCAAAGCTTCGTGTCTGTGTTATATCCTATGGTTTGTTTAGTTTTTTTTACATTCTAGTACTTCCCAGCATACAATCAGTGAATATATGTGTAATTTTTGTGTGTGGGGGCCTGTTTTCTTCATTTGTACTTTTTTGTAATAATGCGGGAGGATCTTCATGTGATGCACGAAACAGACTGAGCAATTTCCTCAGACACTGTCTTAGGTAATTTAGTTAAGTATTAAATATTTTTAACTGTATGATAGTTAACACAAACTAATTTTCCCTGTAAAAGTTCTTTTATAAATGTTTACTATAATCTCTCTGGATATATTGTCCTCTGTCTTTTTAAGATAATCACAAATAAGAGACTAAAGCGAAAAAGGTTCAGTGTCAGGCTAAGCAGGTAGATAAGAGTGCCTAAGGTTCTCCGGTGTTGTGTTATTTATGATTCAGTAAAGCTTGCCTGAGGATTCAGAAAGCAAAGTCAGCCACACACCTTTAATCCCAGCAGTCAGAAGCTAGGAGGTGGTGGTACATACCTTTAGTCCTAGGATTCCAGGATTAAGAGGCAGACAGATCTCTGTGAGTCCAAGGCTGCCCAGTTGTACATAAGATTGATTCAGTCCTAAAGAGAAATAGCTCAAACAAAGATGATCTTAGCTCTTGGGATCACACACCCTTAATCCCAGCATTAGGGAGATACCAAGCAAGATAGGAGCAAGGTCTCAGTGTCAGGCATTCATTCTCCAGCCACACTGAGGAGAGGAGCCTATTTATCCTGAGGTAGTGGTAAGAGCTAGTGATCAACTACTTTGCTTTTCTGTTCTTTAGCTTGAAGTTTGAACCCCCATATCAGACTGGTTTCTCCCCCCCCCCCCAGCAACAGGGTTCAAATCCCCACTACATCTTAAAAAGCCAAACATAGCCAGTTGCATGTCCTGGTGACCTCATTTGGAAGGCAGGCTCTTCCTAGGAGCTTGCTGACCAGCTTTAAGTTCCAACTTGGTGTATTTGAAATGGAAGAGGGGGAAGAAAATGTTGAAGGCTCTTGGTCTCATTGAATTAGTGCAATACTTGGCTAACTAGCACACATGGGTTCAGTCACCAGTGTGTGTGTGTGCTCTTTATCTCCAAAGTGGCCTGATAAGACTTCCTGGTCCTTGCTCCCAAGTACCTTCTTCACAAACAAATAAACAAGAGATGTTGGGTTTTTGTTTATCAGGTTTTTGAGGGTTTTTTTTTTTTGGTGGGGCTGCAGTTGAAACTGTTATGTGGCTGAGGTGATTTTGGACTCCCAGTCCACTTCCCTAGGGTTGTCTGAGACATACCCAGGTTTTCACACAGATTGGGACCCTCATTTCCAGCTTTTGCTGAAAGCATAACCACTAAATTGTCCCCATCTCCTCAGTAGCAGACCTCTACTAAAACATCTGAATTTCCTGATACCACTTCGGAGAAAACTCCAAAGGTTCCTTTTGGTTATTGTTTTTGGTTTGGTTTTTCGAGACAGGGTTTCTCTGTGTAGCTTTAGAGCCTGTACTTCAACTCCAGTCGCTCTGTAGACTGGGGTTGACCTCAAACTCAGAGATCCACCTGCCTCTGCCTCCTGGGATTAAAGGTGTGCACCACTACTGCCTGGCAACTCCAAAGATCTTTTAGATGAGGTTCTGGGTTGAAGGAAATGGTGTTAACGTCATGAGGCAGAACAGAATATGGCATGGCAAAGGTTGTAGAATAAACATCTATAATCAGTAAGGAATTATGCATCAGAGTTGCATGTGATTCCTGTTTAGAGCAGAGTGAGTAAGTGAAGCCATTTTGGGTAATGTTTTTAAGAGCCCTTTGTAGGACAGTGAGATGGCTCAGTGGGTTAAACAGTTGTTCACAGACTGATGAACTAATGTTGAGGAATGCTGCTTACCAATTTCTGACGTCTACACACACATACTTGGCTTGTGTGCTCAAACATGCAAACTATACACAGCAGTCTTTTTAAAGCCCTTACGTTAAGTACTGGATACAGTAGACTCTGAAGACATAATACCTTGAAGCACAGAGGACATAGCTGTAGAACAAATGCAGGTCTATTAAGAGATAACAGCATGGTGAGGCTTTCTATCGAGCTATATGTAAACATTGGGCAGTGCCTGCTAAGATGTAGATCAGACTCCGGTGTCCAAAAAGGGGGAGCATGGTAGGGTGATGGAAAGGGCAGGGGCAGGTGAGACCTTGTGAGCCTGAAGAGTGCTTTGCATGTCCATCTATGGCTATCGTACGTCATGGTCAGGTTTGCTCTCGCTTGAGCAGTTCTTACTGTGTGGTTTTAAGGCCCTGTTTGGGTATTTGGGAGTTTTCTAAGTGTTGAGTTGAAACTTAGTTTCAATTGTATCTCCTTGTAAGGTCCAAATGTTAAACTCTGAGAAGTTATTTATGGAAAGGAAAGTAAAAATAGAGGATTTTTGTAGTATTAAATACTTTTGCATTGCTCAAACAAACCTCGTGCATTTTAATTTTGAGTCATAGATCTGTTTTTGTTCGCATAGTTGGCTTTGTTCTATGAGCAGTTTTACAGTATGTGGCAGGCTGCTCTCTGAAGCTACAAAATGTAAAGGCTGTCCCTTTGTCTTCCCATAGAGCTCCCTGTTCATGTAGCCAGATACATAAAAATACACCATGAACTCACTTGTTAGGGTTTTTTTTTTCATTAGCAGTTTCTAAAAGCTGGAAAAATGGTCTATCAGTCATAGGTTTGGCCAGTGTGTCCAGCCAGATGTGCTTCGTTTATATTTTATGCCTGAGTCATTACAAAGTAAGTTGCAGACCAGTTTGTTTTAAATATATTAAATAATACCCTCTGTTCTTAACTATTGTAGTGTCCCTATTAAGAAACTGTCTTCTACAGTTAACTTGTCTTTCTTTACAGAATCTGTCCAGTATTCCTATGATTTGATGATTGTATTTCTCATTTGATAACTCAGTGGTCACTCTGCTTAGAAACAAAGCAACTACTCATGGAAGCTGAGTTTTACTGTTTCATGTTCTTTATGTCAGCTGCCAGATTACTTTTAGCAAAACTGTACTCTGATATGAACACAGTAGGTCTTTGTGTTGTGGCGTGTGTGTTTTGTAAATACCTTTAAAATACTAGTATTACATATGTATAATAGTCCCATGACTGGTAAGGCAGAGGCAGGTGGATCTCTCTGAGTTGTAGGCCAGCCAGAGCTACACAGAGGAACCCTGTGTAGAAAAAAAACCAAACAACACACACATTCACAGAACTTAACGTAGTTTCTTCTTCTTTGTCAAAGATTATGTCTGAGTCTTTGCCTTTGTTTATAACTCTGTGAGTTTCGATTGTTTGTCTTTATTGCTAGAAATGGACTAAAGACTACAGTTTGATTAAGATGAAAAGAGCCGATTTTTTGTTTGTTTTTGTGTGCTGCACTTTTCTCCCTCTCTCTTTAGGGCATATTTAAGATAAGCAGTAGCTGAAGGGGCATTGGCATACACTTAATCCCAGCTCTTGGGAAGTTGGCAAGATGATGACAAGTTGTGAGCCAGCCTGTGCTGCATGAGTGAAAGAAACCCTGTCTCAAGAGAAACAAGAGCCTCTGTGCCTGTCGTTATAAAGTACATACAGTGGATGGAAATTTGTATTGAAATTCGGGGTTGTTTTCAGGTCAACAAGGGCAGACACAAGAGTATTCAAAGGCTGGGCGGGAATATTACCAGCAAGGTATCTTTACTAGACAAGAGATTCTGTGAGACATAATTAATTATAGTTGGAGCAATAAAGTTCCTCTCTTTTCCTGAAGGTCAAGCAGTTCCTGCTCCCACTGGAGCCCCACCAGGTGGTCAGCCAGATTATAGTGCAGCCTGGGCTGAATACTATAGACAGCAAGCAGCATACTATGCCCAGACAAGTCCCCAAGGAATGCCTCAGCATCCTCCAGCGCCTCAGGTATACACACTTGCTAATTGGTTTTTCCTTTTTTCTTTTCTTTTTTCCCCACTCCAACCATGTTTTCTGCATGTTTGTCTGTTGGGAATATGTTCTACTTTTTTACTGGTAAAGTATAAATACGATGTGGTGTGTTTGGGGATTTGTTTTTTATAATGCTTTCTGGCATCTGAGTGCTATTTTTATAATGCCTTTGATTTTAAAAAAATAAATTTTCTTCCCCCAGGGATTTGCAAATCATGCAAGAAGCCACCATCATTTATATTAACCAGTTTTTCTTTCTTAAAGGATTCACTCCTGAATTAGCTCCATTTAAAGGATTTTCTTTAACTTTTTGTGTATCTCTTATGTATCTCTTCTGCACAGGGCCAATAATAAGAAGTGGACAATACAGTATTTGCTTCATTGTGTGGGGGAAAAAAACCTTTGTTAAATATATGGATGCAGACGACTTGATGAAGATCTTAATTTTGTTTTTGGTTTAAAGTAGTGTTTTCCCCCCCTTTTTTACTTTGAAAATGTACAAAATATCTATCACTACTGATAGGAGGTTAATATTTCTGTGTAGAAATGAAAATTGGTTTGTTTTTAGTCCTTAGTGTAGATGTATACATTCCAGCAAATGTATTTGCAACTATTATGTGGTCGATGCTTTGTGATACATATAAATGTACTTTTTCAATGTATCCTCTCACTTTCCAATGCCTGTTTTGTGCTTTACAATAAATGATATGAAACCTCGTGTGTCGGTAAGTTGGATATGCGGGTACAGGATTCATGGTTCTTAGTGGTAAATTAAGATACATATACACAAATTTAAAGCTTTCCCCGAAGGACGGAGTTAAACACTGGCATGTTTTCCCCTGCAGTATAGTGGTAGATTGGAGGATCTTTTCTGTTGTGTTTGGCTGTTTCAGCACAAGTAATCCTGATACCTTCATTTTTCCTTCTGTTTGATTAAAAACTGCATGTGTATACAGTGATCTTTAGTGTACTTCCATTGCATTAACAGTGAAATTTCCTTTTATATATGAGCACTGTTTCAGACCTGTACTGCTGCTACAACAGTTAACCTTTCTGTTCTTCACTTATTTCCAAGACTGTTTCAGCATAACTTATTTTGAACAGTTTTCAGACAGTGGTTTGAGTAGTTTATAAGAAGCCTTTTGTTTTTTCATGTGAAGCAACTCTTTCAATGTATATAATAGTGTGTTTCTTTCTAAATTTAGGATAGAAAAGTAAATAGTATGCAAAAGTATAGCTACATTGCATCTGCCATTGAAACATTTGGGGTATGAAGATATTCGAACTTTCTTCTTTTTGCAGTATAGATAAGCATTGTCTTGTAATTGCACAAGTCCAGTCATTGAATCAATTAATTTTTGTGTATTTGAACCATTTTATTACTCTTTAACATTCATGCTGAAGTTCTGATGTTTTGTTGAAAACCATTGTTTTACTCTGCATATTTGTTGGCTCTTTGCATATTAATATATTAGACTACATGCAAATACAGTCTGTCTTGCCATTGTCTGTTGAAGTGCAGGTTTGATCCAGCCAGTATAGAACTAGCTCTGTAGGGGTGAGGAGGACTGTGCTGTGTATCACCCTTGATTGTGTTCCTTCAAGGAGCATTGCACTGTAAGTACATCAGAGTGACAAATTGATGAACTGCAACAGTGTCTTTTTGTCCATGTTCCACATAATGCAACTGCTATACTTTGTGTAAATATTATGTTGGAATACAGTGCTGATATTATGGGAGACCATAACTGCCTCTTAACGTAGAATAATACATAGTTCTGTATTTTTTTTTAAGTGAGCTTAATGGGTAAGTATTTTTGATAATGCTTTAGCTAATAGCTAAAGAAAATTGATCATTAACAGAATTGAATAGTATTATCTATCGGTGCTCCTAAAACGCCGATTTTCAGTGTAAAATGTACATCTTTTATAGTGATATGAAAAACTTGAAATGTGTAGGACAGAAGTGGTTTTCAGATTGCAAATTATAAGCAATGTAGCATTTAACACCTTTTCATAAATGTGTTCTAACTGTGGGGAGCACTGTTTGTTTTGCATATACTTTAAAGGAAGATGTATACGGCCAAAAATGTTGAGATAGTAGGGCAGAAAACAGTACAGCTCATTGTGGATGTTTTGAAATGTTTTTGACTGTTTTATGTAACTTAGAGTGACTTCCCTTACCCTTATTTAGATTTGTATACATAGTCTAGTTTGAAGTTTAATAGTTAAGGAGTTATCTATTCTCTTAAGTGTAGGGTATTGACATGAACAATTTCAGTATTTTGCATGATGTTGTTGCATAGATGACCTAGGAAAGTGATGCATTTAGTAATTAAACTGAAGGAAATAGTTGGATTCAGTATCATAATTCACAAGTTGGAGGCTGTTGATTTTGATTCGTTTAAAGTTTAAAATCTTTATTAATTGCAAACAGTGCAATTATTTATACTTCACAGTGCCTTCCCAGACCTTCCACCTTAGGTTCTGCTGCAAAAAGCAACAGGTAAGCACAACCTAAGGACATATCTATAACTATATCAATACATTAATGTTGTCCCTGTGAGGTTTTTGTGGTTGTGTACTCAAAAGCAATCTGCTACTGCTTCCCCAAATGTATTTTGTTATTTATGCTACCATTCTAGTGGAAAGTCTGTTAAGTTGTTCAAGCAACTGTCTATACTTTTGGGTAATGGTTTTTATTTTAATTTTTTTTAATTAAAACTAGTAGATTGCTGCTATAACTGAAAAACACCCAAATCTTTTTGTACCTCCCTCCCCCAAGTTATAGAAGTGTTACAGTAAGAATAGTTAAATAGTTAAGTTATAGAAGTGTTGCAGTAAAAATAGTTAAATAGTTAAGACTTAGGAAATCATTCCGTCAGACATTTCAACAGCCTTCACAGCCTGTTTGTATAACTGACAGGACATTTTCTTTATCCTCCAAACCTGGGGTTTTTGTTTTTCTTTTTTCCTTTTACTACTGCTTTAAAGTATAGTAATTCAGTAAGAACATTTTGGGTCAGTTGTAGACAGTTTTGTTTTCATGACTTACATTTGCTGGCAAGGAAGAATAAGGAAAACTGGCAGTAAGTTTTAAAAAGGCATGTGCTCAGTGAAATGTTAACTGTGTAACAAATAACCTTTCATAGTCTGCATAACCAAGTTTCTGATTTATAATACCTTAATAACTGACGCTGCGTTTATTTTTGCCAGTTTAAAATGTTTGTGTTCTTAGGAATGATGTTTATAACTAGTACATATTTTGACTTAAGATGACTGTCTTAAAGCAGCACCATATCAGTTTTGTTTTTATTCAGTTTCTAAAATGTGCTGATCCTATTAAAAACTCCTGCTTATTTTTACAACAAAGAAAACTATTCAAAAATACTGCCTTCATTTTCACACACAGTGCTGAAGATGCTGCAAGCACCAAATCATAGCTCATAAAATCAGGTCCTGAGATAGTTACCCATAAAGAGGAATCCTTTGAGTGTATGCCATTGGTGAGCCGATGAGCATGGACCATAGAAGGGCTCAATGTAGAAGGTAAAATTGGCAAGTCATAATTGAGAAATATGAAATGTATTCCCATACATAATATGATACAGGGTATAATGTACCTGCTCTTGATCACTTTTCATTTTAAAGTGCTATTCACTTAAATGTTCCATGAACTGTTAAGTTTAAATTATGTAGTTTGTGTGCACACACTGTGTGTGTGTGTGTGTGTGTGTGTGTGTGTGTGTGTGTGTGTGTGTGTGTGTGTGAGAGAGAGAGAGAGAGGAGAGTGAGTGAGTGTGTGAGTGAGTGAGTGAGTGAGAGTGTGTTGAAAGTAGACCTCTTTAGAGCCTGTGAAGTATTGGAAGTCTGGATGAATGCTTATAGAAGCTGGGGATTGTTTCTGTCTTGACGTTTAATGCATTGCCATGCCCTTTCTGGCACTTTAAGCATTTTGAATGGCACCAGTCTTGACCTCTGAGTAAACTGGGAGGCAGAAAAGGTGAGACAGTGGTTTGAATCCAGTAGATGATAAGGGTGGTAGAAAAATTGAAATTTAAACTCAATATTTAAATAAGTTTACAGCTTTTTTAATGACATACATGTTAGTGTAGTGATAATTTTGAATTCTTTGATGTTTCAGAAATGCGTATACTTGCTTTTTAGTAATGAGAATCATTTTAATATTAAAACTAGTGATTTGATACTAGTTGTAAAGTGTGGTCTTAAACAAATATCTTGGTAGTTAATTGATTGAAGTGAGTTTAGATAGCAGTTGTGGGTGTTCGCAGAGGGAGTGTTCGTGACGTGACTGCTTTGCCAGTTCAGCCAGTTCTTCCTGAAAACAGTTACGTGTCAGCTAGAATATTGATGTAGACTTAACTGATCACTGGAGATGTCTCAGTTTTAAAGTGCATTTTCATAATACTTAGAGATAATTTGACTGAAAATAATCCTAATTTCTGTTTGATCAGTCAATTGACGTTAATTAAGGAATTTTTAAATTGGTGCTTAAAGAAGCAAAACCCAGGGTTTTATTTTCTTCAGTGATACCCTAAAACTCTTAATGCATTTGCAAATATATATATTTTCTTATGCATGCTCGATGCATTTTCGTCCTGAGAAAAGTGTTCTCTGCAGAAACTACCCGTGTGTTAAAAGAAGATTGGCTTAAAATGGCTACTGTGATGGGAACAGTGTCTTAGGGAGATGCAGCTTGGACTTGAGGTAAATTGAATACTTTACAAACTGGTTTAGAGTTTTGCTTTAATGACAATGTATGTAAAGGGGCACGTGATTGTTGTAATTTTGTATTCTTTATGCTTTCCTTAATTTAAAAATAAATGTACAGTGATTACTATTACGAGAGTGCTTTTTGTCTTTTGTGTCTTTGTGTATACTGAGTTGAAACTTCCTTAGTCCTGTTATTAAAGATTGGCTATCAGAAAAGTACTGGTGGTGGTTTGCCTTTTGGATTCTGATGCTCAGTTCTTTAAACTTTTAAGAAGGCAGATGGTTTATTGCACAGCTTTAATAAGAAGACCACCTTTTTAAAGCACGGGTAACTTTATTAGGGTTTCACAATGTAAGAATAAATTGTTTTCCAGGAAATTGAATATAAATACAAAACAACCAAATAATAGAACACAATAGTTAATTATTATTTACAGACTTCGTTGTTGTTTCCAGACAGTCTCACTATGTAGTCTTGGCTAGCCTGGAATTCATGATATAGACCAGGGTGACATTGAACTGCTGCCTTTGTCTCTCAAGTTCTGGGGGTAAAGGTGTGTACCTACCATATTTGACATTTACAGACTTATTTTAAAATGAATCACTTTCTCCTAAATCTATTCCTCTTATGTCTTGAAACCTTCAACTATGTTTTAAAAAGCCATTGTTCCTACATAGAATACTAATATTTTCTCATTAAAGTATAATTTGTTGAGAAGGTCACAGCATAAATTTAAGTGAAGTCATTGCACATTTGAAAACATGTTAAATACTCATCACACTTGGAACACTGCACAAGCTTTGGTTTGTATCAAATTTAGTAGTTCCTTTTTTAAAAAACTGCTTGGGTTTTTCGGTGTTCCACCTTTGTTGTGAGAAGAATGACGCTACTCTGTCGGTATATCTGCTTCAGAACACTTGAGGCTACAGCAGTTACATACATACATTGTCCTCTGCCTGATTTTAGAGGTGAAACTCATCCTTAAATTTAGTCATGCAAGCATAATTGGTAAATAAAAAGCTTTTGGTTTAGGTTCTGACAGAATGAGTACATCTCCCTTCCCTGTCGGCTACATTTGAACTGGGCACGCCTGATGTGCATTGGAAAAGGCATTCTTTGGATGATCTCCTCTTTTGGGGAAGGGTATTAAGTCAACATAGTAGCTCCTCTGGCCCCTCCACAGAAATGTAGCAAAAGAGCTGCAGAAAGAGTTCCAAGGAGAGAAGGAAGCCTAGTAGTCATCCACTAAAAAAGAGAGAGAGAGAAGAATGATGTTTTTCCTATTTATTTCTTTAGTAAAATAAAGGATCAAAAGCCAGTTAATTCTTACTTTCGATGGTAAGAATGCAGGTACTTGCTGCAGAGCCTTTATTGTTGACTGCTTTGCACATGTATTCTCCTCCATCTTCTGGGAAAGTCTCTGGCAAATAGAGGCAGTAAGTTTCACCTCTTTCGATGTACTGATAGTCTTCTCCGTCCTGCAGCATTTCTCCTTCAAACCACCATGTGATTTCTGGCTTGGGTTCCCCTGTTACTTTCACAGTGAATCTGACTGGCTCACTGTCTACAACTGAGGTGTTTCTGAGAGGCTTTTTGAACCATGGAGCTCCTGATCTGGTTTGCTCTTCATCTTCAGGAGTGGAGCCATTAAAGATGCTACCTTCTTCCTCCTCATCATCTTCTCTTTTCTATATTAAAATAAGTGCATTCATCAAGTCATTTACTTTTACTAATAGAATTTTGGAGGTAAAAGAAAGTTTGGGATATATAACTCAGTGTTAGTATAATCAATGAAACCCAGAGCATCAAGCACTATCTTTAAACCATTCCAATGGCTTGAACACTATGAAGACAATTTAATTGCTTGCAAGCAGTTTTGGAACTCACTCTGTATATGTAGATGCATACCTTTTGTAGTGCCGCATCAATTTCTTTCTGTTCAAACTGCATTCGTAGTAACTTTTGTTCTTCAATTCTCCGTTGTTCCTCCTCTTCTCTTGCCTTAGCCATTTGTTCAAATCTGGCTTTCATGTTCACTTTATGAGTAAAGGGAGATTCACTTTTTTTTGCAGGCTTTACATCAACATCATCCTCCTTTAAAAATAAATAAATTAAAGTTGCTTGCCAGGAATTGATTTCATTAGTGGTTTGGTAACTCACAGGCATAAAATAAGTTATGTAAGTTATGGTCAAATGTCAAAGAAGTATACATAAGAATATGGAGAAGCAGCCGGGCGTTGGTGGCGCACGCCTTTAATCCCAGCACTCGGGAGGCAGAGGCAAGCGGATCTCTGAGTTTCAGGCCAGCCTGGTCTACAGAGCAAGTTCCAGGACAGCCTCCAAAACAATACAGAGAAACCCTGTCTGGAAAAAACCAAAAAAAAAAAGAAAGAAAAAAAATGGAGAAGCATCCGGAATAAATAAGGGGAAAGTGACTTAAGGTGAGTCATGTATTTAAGGATGAATACCATCATGGAAAAGGCCAATAGTGTCAAAATGTTTTCAGTCTTATACAGTGGTATTGAACTGACTGGTTCTAAAGGTTAGCTTTAGGGCTTTTTGGTTTTGCTGTAGGACTTTAGCCTGCAGTACTGTGTGTGTGTGCAGTGACTGTGGAGTCAGAAAAGGGTGGCATTCTCTGGAACTGGAGTTACAGATGGTTGTGAGCTGTTCAGTGAGTGCCTGGAAAAAGCCCCAGTCCTCTTCCAAGAGAGCAGCAGGCTCATTTAACTGCCAAGCTGTTGCAGCCTGTGAGGCCTCATCCAGTTTATCTGATGGCAAAGGCTGAAGCCATGGCTTCCTAAATACTGCTAGGCACATACTGTCAACTAGCTGCAGTCACAGCCATTAAATAAAGGCCTTTGTTGGCCTCTGGTATGTGTGTGGGGGGGGATTTGTGTTACCATAGTGCAGTGGGGGATGGGAGGGTATAATTATCCAATAAATGAAAACTGAGAAACAAGTTGTAGATTAGTTCTGTAGGAAGATAATGGCTCGTGGGCAAATGCATGCTTTCATCAGTATGGAAGTTTCTTAGTTTACCAGGTCACGTTTTGGTTTTCTTAGGGAAATGCCAGAACATGAGATAACTTGGTAGCTGATGGGTGCATTATCTTGTGCTGTTCATTTAGCCTCGCAATGACTAGTTGCCAGTGACACTGACTTACTGTTACAAGGTAAAAAAAAATATGTGTTCTGGGGTTATAGATGTAGCTAAGATGGTAGAGTACCTGTCTGGTGTGCATAGGGCCTATAGCATGATTCCATCGTCACAGACCTTTTCAAGTACATGAGAACACTTAAGCCAATATATTAACCACTGTTTTAACGGAATCCTCATAGGACATATAATTTCTCTTTTAAGGATTTAGCTCAAAACTACATTTAGAAAATGAGAGATTTAACTAAGCAAAAGAGTTGTTCCTGACCTAACTGAAAAGAATGTCATTTAACATCAATGCTTTTCTAGAATGTTTGGAAAGCAAGACTGGTGTTCTGGGAAAGGATATGTTTTAAATGGAATGAGTGTCAGTGCACTAGTAGTATTGGAATCAGGATGTTAAAACAACAGTGCTCTCGGGATACAGGAGGACATTAGGGAACCAAGTCAGGCTGAGAGCGTAGCTTCGTTGACTGAGTGTCTAGCATGAGTCCTCATGTGATTCTTTTCTCCATACCTTCATGTGGTGACTTGAGGCTTCATGGAAGTGGAGGTAAGGTGTTACCCCTAAATTTGGTGCCAGATCTCACTGGCTGGCCTAGAACTCACCAGGTCAAACATTAAAAGCATCAATCTGTCTCTGGGTGGAAGGAGTGTACCACCACTCCCAATACGAACATTGGTAGTTCTCAACAAGATACAGAGATTCAGGTAGTTGGAGGGCAAGTCCATCACTGTAACTTAACACCTAAAGTTTGTAAAGGCCTTTACAAGGTGAATAGAAGAGACAGACTTTACACATCCTTCGTTGGAAACCAGCCCGTTCTGGTTGGTGAGGTAACTACTTAACAGCAGCATCCAGTTGTACCGCTGCTGCACAGCCACCCCAATTCTCCCCCCGTTTGCCACTGTACCCCCAAAACTTGGCTGAATTCCCACATCTGACATCTAAGTGCCAGAAGAAGTAAAGCATCAAGCATACAGGTTTACTCTTGCAGGTCACTAGAAGTGACTGCCTTTAACAAAAGAGCAACTGTTGGGTAGATGGTTTTGTTTAAGACAGGGTCTTCCAGCCAGGTGGTGGTGGCACACGCTTTTAATCCCAGCACTCGGGAGGCAGAGGCAGGTGGACCTCTGAGTTTGAGACCAGCCTGGTCTACAAGAGCCAGTTCCAGGACAGCCTCCAAAGTCACAGGGAAACCCTGCCTCGGAAAAGGGGGGTCTTCCCGTAGCCCAGACTGCCCTTGAACTCATCCTGTCTCTCCCAAGTCCTGGCATTACAGCAATAATTCTTCATACCCATCTTGAACTTGACCTATGCTGTTTAAAGATTAGATTTTAACTTTATTTTGTACTACATGGCCAGTAAATACTAGTATTTTCCAACATCACTAAACTACTGTTTTATTACCACTGATACTCATACACATGCTTGAGTCTCACTAAGCCCAAAACCCGTGTCACCAAAGGTGGCCAAGTAGCATCAGAGGAGGCTAGGACAGAGCTGTAACCGTTCCATCCCGCTGAAATAACTCCACACTACAAACCTCTTGCGTAACTATGTCCAATGTAACTTCACACAGTAGGTAACGTGTAGCACAATAAGTTGTTTTCTGTCATACCCCTGGCTCACTTGGGTGTTCCCAGAACAACTTGCCTGACCAACTGTTGTCCTGCTTGGTTTATTTCTAAACTTCGCTACCATCCATGTTTTCTCTATTCCTCCCTCCTCATCCTTTTGGACTCCGAGTGCTTTATGAGCTAAATGGTCTTTTGTTATTTAGTTTCCAGATTCTTACATATATACCAATAATACTAATACTTATTTTAAGATCAAGGTTATAACAAATACAACAATAATATACCTCGTGGAAGTTTTCTGCTTCTCGCTCTTTAATTTCAAGGTCAATTGCTCTCCTCTTTGCTCGTTCTTCTTCTATCTTCTTCTGTATTTCTTTTTCAGACAACTGTCCAATTTTTTCAAACTTACTTTTTAGATTTTTAGCTTGAATAGAACCACTTCTTTTTAATTTGATTAGTTCTTCATATTCTCTACTCAATCCAAAAGTTTCATTTTCTTCTTCTTCCTTCAAAAGATTAAGATGTCTGTATGTTGAATATCAGAAAATTACAATGGATCCCCCCTCTTCTGTGTGTGGGAAGTATATTCCATGACAAGCAGATGCCTGGAAGCCACAGATCAAATGGAATGCTGTGCATACTGTGTATTCAGAGTTTTATTTCTGGGTTTGGAGAAATGGCTTAGTGCTTAAGACACTGGCAAATCTTCCTGGGGATCTGGGTTCAGTAGCTAGCACCCACACACAGACTCACAACCTTTTAACTCCAGCTCCAGGAGATCCAACACGCTCCTGGCCCCACTGGCACTATTAGCAGGTGACACCATATATACATGCAGGGAAAACAACCCTACACACAAAATAAGTTCTAAGTTAAAAACAAACTGTACTTACTAAGAACTTCCACCTTTTCCTATAAAAGAAGCCATGCACAACTTCTCTTTGGCAGAATGATGGGCTCCCCAGCACTTGGGAGACAGAGGCAGGTAGGTCTCTATGAGGCCAACCTGGTCTATAGAGCTAGTTCCAGGACAGCCAAGGCTACACAAAGAAACTGTCTCAAAAAGAAAAAGACTTCTCTTTGACATATTTAATTGCTAACATTCAACACAATTGTACTTTAGGACCCACAATTAAATACTATATCAATTACAAATTTTTAGATCTTATTTTTTTACATATAATGCTTTGCCTCTGTGGGTCAGAATAGAGCATCAGATCCCCAAGAACTGGAGTGAATGGATGACTGTTATCCACCATATGGGTACTGGGAATTGAATCGCAGTCCTTTGGAAGAACAACACTATCTTTGACATTGCATCAGGACACTGTTACCTACAACGTCACACAGGAGAAACAGACGATTTAGTTACAACAAGTAAATACCTAAAAGATCTTAATATCTTAAGTGAGTTTTTTGGGTTTTTTTGTCCGGCCACATTCCTAGTCACATTCTACCAGGTTGGACACACACCTATATATCTGTGATAAAAGTATGTCTGATGCCTTATGTGATTAGTAATACGTAAAGTCACAATGGAGCAATATAAGGAAACACTCAGACTTCAGTGAGGGGTCCTCCATCTTACCTCTCCCATTTCCTGCCTCAGCTGCTCAAATCCCTGCTTCTCCATTTCTAGTTTATGCCTTCGTTCCTCCTCCGTTCGTCGTCTTTCTTCTTCCATTTTTTGTCTTAATAATTCTTCAAAATTAATTTCCAGTTTTCCAGGCATCAGAGATTCTTGAGAAACTGTTTTGTATATCTCTGGGGAGTCATCACCTAGTACCTATTTAAAATAAATATTTTATCATAGTTTCCATAATTGTGCATACTGAAAAGGTAGTATTTCTTATAGATTTCTTGAATAAAAGTGTTCCAAGTTGATCTAAAAATTCAGAAATTATAAACTTTCACAAGAGGGTATTATCAGAAATATAAGATGGGTATCTGCCGTGTGGAGGCTGGTAACCCTCTGCATCTGTTCTCCATTCAAATGAACAAAAATATTTATGCAATGATTTTTTAATCACATCAAGAATATTTTAATTAGATTGAAGTGAATCTCCAAATCTGGTCACTAAAATGGAGCATTTTAGTTAAGTGATAGTCTGGTCTTAGAGAGTTGATTACATCTGGGTCATCATGAGCTTTTATGAGAAAAACAAAAAGTCTTAATGCCATAATTTTATTATGCAGAAGTTTGGTTGCCTAGATGTTTTAAAGAAATAATGTTTAATATATTCTTAGAAAACTGCCGGGTCCACTTATGGGTACATATATTTAGCTAACCCTGTAACCTTAAGAAATAGCTTAGGATAAATATCCTTGATTTCCATGTAAAGAACCTGAGAGACTGAAAAGTAACTGGTCCAAAGTGAGCAGACATGCCAGGTAGCAAAGCCAGAAACCAGGGCTCAGAGTATTTCCAATACGATTATAAATAATGTCATACCTGTAGGAAAGTGTCGTGCTGAAACCAGAAGTTCACTAGAAATGTGAATAACAGACTTTTTTCATAGTGTTGTCAATTTCTATGAGGAATTAATTTGATTGTGACCTTGGGCAAGCCACCTACCTCTCCGATCCTCACTGTGACAACTTTCTTACAGTTCTCACAGTATCGATACAATGAAGCTTGGAAATACTTCGTGCTCTGTCCAACATCATGGCAGGCTCCCAACAGTAAATGTTTTAACTTTTTAAAATGCTCTTCTGTCTATTTTGGGGGGGTGGGCATGTAGGTGTTGGGAAAAAAAATTCTTCCTATCATGCAAGTGTCCAGGATTGAACTCAGGTCATCAGGCCTAGCAGTGTCTTCACCCAGCTGAGCCGTCTTCCCGCCCCCAATAACAGTATTATCACACTGTCACATCCTGAATTCAGGCAATTCCCAAGCTGATGTCAAATATATTGTACCAGGAAAAAAATAATTTAATTCCATTTTTCTGTCTCCTGGAAATAAACACACTCTCTCTCTGATCTGAACTGTGGCCTACATGCAGACATGGATACCAAGGGAGAACACCTCTCCTAGACTCACAGGCAAGGAATCAAGCAAATTAGGACTTAGGTCCCAGGCAAGGGACAGCAACAGTGATATGGATTACAGCAGTGAAGGTGGTAGACTAAGTCAGGGAGTTGAATAAATGGGAGTTTATAGCCACTTAGGAATGAATGAAAGAATGGAGTCACATGTTTCAGATTGGAGTGTTTCTGATTGGAGTGGTTCATCAGATAGTCATTTTACAACATGGCATGGAAAGTTTACCTTTGTGACAAATTAGGTATCAATATATAAGAAAGAATAATGGGTATTTTGAAGAGTTAGATTATTATGATTAAGTGACTTTTACAATAGACTGAGTAGGAATAAAATGACAAGAATAAAGGAGAGGGGCAGCGGGGAAGGGAATGGAAGGAGAGAAGGGAGGGGAAGGCGGAGCCTATAGGAGGGAGGAACAGGAACAGGAAGGAGGGGCTATAGGAGAGGAGGAACAGGAAGGAGGGGCCTATAGGAGAGGAGGAACAGGAAGGAGGGACCTATAGGAGGGAGGAACAGGAAGGAGGAGCCTATAGGAGGGAGGAACAGGAAGGAGGAGCCTATAGGAGGGAGGAACAGGTAGGAGGAGCCTATAGGAGGGAGAAACAGGAAGGAGGAGCCTATAGGAGGGAGGAACAGGAAGGAGGGACCTATAGGAGGGAGGAACAGGAAGGAGGAGCCTATAGGAGAGGAGGAACAGGAAGGAGGGACCGATAGGAGGGAGGAACAGGAAGGAGGGACCTATAGGAGAGGAGGAACAGGAAGGAGGGGAATTATGGGAAAAGAGGAACAGGAAGGAGGGGAATTATAGGAAAGAAGGAACTCTAAGGGAAAATTCCCTGATTGTTCTTTTCATTTTTTTTTTACGTAAACAGAACTCCTTTCTTTTAAAAAATTATTTCATGTGCACTGGTGTGAAGATGTCAGATCCCCTAGAACTGGAGTTACAGTTATCAGCTGCCATGTGGGTGCTGGGAATTGAACCCTGGTCCTTGGGTTAGGGCATCCAGGGCTCTTAACTGCTGATCCATCTCTCCAGCTCAATATTTCTTTTCTTGACACTCGGATCTAGTCTAGAAAGCATATCTTTCCAGAGAGAGACAACAGTGTCCAACCCTTTATGCCAGCCATGGATGGCATTGGTAATCAGAACCCTTTCAACACAAGGGAAGAAAAGGCTGACAAGTGCCTGGTATTTAAAACCTATTTGGCATTCATAGGCTTGCTACAGATTTCAGAGATGAGAGGCTATTCCTCAGAGTCTAATCATTTCATTTGTACCCTCTAAAAAAAGGAATCTCTAGACTAGGCTTGATAGCTCAGTCAGTAAAGTTCTCGTCTTGCAAGCTTGAGGACCTGAGTTCAGTCTCTGGAACACAAGTAAACTAGGTTGCACAGCTGCAATCCCAGCACTGAGAGGCAGAGGGAGGATTCCTCAGACTGCAATCCCTGCACTAAGGCAGAGGCAGGGTTCCACAGACTGCTAGCCACTCCAGTCTTAAAAGAGGGCAGCACTCCTAAGGACCACACCAAGGCGACTGCCTGGCTTTTCATAGCTTGCACAATTGCACACGTGATGTGCACACATGCTGAATCCCCAAACAGTGTCGAGTTAGCTTCTCTTACCATGCTTCTCCTTGCTTCAGCAAATGCCGCCTTCTCCTCCTCTATTCTCCTCCGGGCCTCCTCCTCGGCTCTTCTTTTTTCTTCTTCTCTCCTCTGCCTTTCTAGTTCTTCAAAACTGAGTTTGAGTTTTCCAGGGCGGTACTCTTTAAAAACCTTCCCTGTGTCTTGGTTTTCATCCTCCTCGTTTACCTAATAAAGAGAATATGCATCACTAAAAGTTGAGATTCACCGGGACAGGAACGCATCACCAGTGAAAGACATGAGCTTAGCAGCTTGACCAAGTGTTTCCATGCTCCCAGAATACTTACTCCAAAGCCTCTTCCTTTCTATTCAGTTTTGATTTATTGAGTCAGGGTCTCTCTAAATAGCACTGGCTGCCTTGGAACTCATTATGTAAACCTGGCTGAACTTGAACTCAGAGAGATCTCCCTGCCTCTTCCTCCCAAGTGCTCAGATTAAAAGATACCACCTAACCTGATCCTTTCCCATCTTAATGCCCTAGATGATAGAATAATCAAATGTGGAGAAGTTGCAAATAAAAATGTACTCAAGATTCAATAAAATGAAGTAAAATTTATCTACACAGAGAAACCCTGTCTTGAAAAACCAAAAAAAGTTTTTTTTTCAAAGAAAAAATAATTTCCTCACTTTGAACTCTGGTGATTTTCCTTATACTAATCCGATAAAAAAAATCCTGCCATCTGATCTGGCATTATTTTATATAAAATTCATTTCACAAGTATTTGCTCATTTAATCATGAACTGAAACCTATTACTTGTCTTATTAAGCTGATTACCAGTTATATTAAAATGTGCAGGTATTATCTAAAAGTGAGTACCATTTTATTTATTTGATTTTGAGAAAGATTCTTTTTTTTTTTTTTTTTTTGGTTTTTACGAGACAGGGTTTCTCTGTATTGTTTTGGAGGCTGTCAGTCCAGCCCAGCCTCAAACTCACAGAGATCCACCTGCCTCTGCCTCCCGAGTGCTGGGATTAAAGGCGTGCGCCACCACCACCCTGCTGAGAAAGTCTTACTTTTACAGACCAGCTTGTCTTAGAACTCACCTGTCTGCCCCTGCCTCTCAGATGCTGGGGTTAAAAGCATGCACCACCACACCTGGCCAAAAGTTACCACATTTTAAATAAATGTCTAGAAATTTTAAAATGGTGAGCTGTAATCCTCATAACTTGATTAATGAAAGCTGATCAAGAAAGTCATGGTAACTTTGAGATTACAGCTTTTCATTTTAAATTCTCAAAATGAGACTGGAATCCATGCTTGCCTCTCTTCGGGTAGTAGAGAGTTAGTGGGGGCTAGCCCTCCGGTCTTGCGCATGCTGGACGAGTTCCCTGTCACTGAGTCTCACTAAGTTGCCCAGGCTGGCCTTCAGCTCTCACTGACTCTGTAGTTCCGTCTTGAATGTGTGCTCTTCCTTATCCTCCCAAGCAGCTGGGGTTACAGAGCAATTCTTAGGTTGGCTAATTTGACTGGAAAATATCCTGCAGCCATACCATTAAACATACTGCTTAACTTGCACATGAAGAGAAACCAGACGCATTGAGCAATATCTATATATTAATATAGTATACGGTATTAAAATAAAGGTGTAAAGCATAGTGGACAAAGTGAAAGCTCAGAGAAAATACAGATGAATTATATGCATGTATATTATATATTGCATATATATGTATGTACATATATCTCATATGTATGTATGTATATCTCATATATCTATATGGTTGCAAAGCCATGCCTTTGGGATTTGAATAGGGTCAGTGGTAGAGCACTTGTTTAGCATACAAAGGCCCTGAGTCCAATCCATAGCGCTTGGAAAAAAGAAACCATGAAATGAGGTTTCCGATTAGAGAGGCCCCCGGGATCTGCAGTCAGCCTCGCGTGCAGCTACCCGTGACAGGCAAAGCTAAGGCATGCATACACATATATATATATATACATATATATATATACATGTATATATATATATATATATATATATATATATATATATATATATATATATATATATATACTTGCCATGAGCCTCCTGGCTTCCTCAAAGGCCCGCCTCTCTTCCTCTAAGCGCCGTCTCGCTTCCTCCTCAGCTTGCTTCTTGCGATTTTCTTGTCTTTGTCGCTCCAGTTCCTCAAAGGTTAATTTCAGTTTTCCAGGAAAAGGGGACTCTTTTTTGGCCTCAGTTTCATCATCCTATGAAGACAAACTTGTTACCCGAAGGACAATTGCTATTAACTAAACTTCGGACTTGTAAAGGAAATTACCATGACTAACGAAAGACACTCTGCTTCCTTGAGAGACCGGCACTCTTCCCCGTGTCTCCTTGTCTTATCATCTTCATGGTTAAGCCGCTCACTCCCTTGTTCTTGTTCCAGGTCCTCGGCGTTCTTTACTCTTGCGGACATTTTGTATGACTTGGTAGGCACCACTGTTATAAGCAGTGAGTCATCTCCTTCCTATTTATAACACAGATGATTAGTGTCTATATTCTTAATAAAAGTGTAGGTGGTGGGGTACTTCACCTCCATAAGTGGTGAATTACATTGCTGTCAAGGACAAAAAAGACTTTATCTCTTGAATACATCTTTCTCTAAACTCACTGTGCATTATTAATGAAGCCTACTGAGATCCATTGACGGCAGTTTCAAGAAACAGTCTGCATTTGGGAAGACAGAATTAATATACCCTCCCCAATTAGGTAACAAGACTGTGATAGCATTGACTTACTTTAGACAATGTGTACATTAATTGCACAAAAGGCACTGTGTGTGAGCACACTTCAAACCAATGTGATGGTGTATAGCTTTGACTTAACATACAACAAAAAGTTTTGTCCTCGATCTGCTTCCCCATCCAAGTTTTTCAGTACTTAGTAAAGTAGTATTTAGTGAGAAAAGCCATTGAATATTTACTTAAGGGATGTACTAACATAGATAAAGCTGTAAAGCATTTATCTTATTAAAGTTGAAAACAAATTGTTTGTTTCTTTGTTTTGAGACAGGGTTTCTCTATGTAGCCATGGCTGTCCTGGAACTTGCTACGTAGACCAGGCTGGCCTCTAACTCAGAGATCTATCTGCCTCTGCCTCCCGAGTGCTGGAATATGCCATGCATCACTACATCTAACTAGAATGCATTCCTTTAAATTTTATTTTAATTGGTTTTACTACCAATTTATCATAACTTCTAACATTTTTCAAAAATCAAAACCATAAACTGTAACTCATGCTCCTAAAATAATAATTTTCCAACTTTTGTAGCATACATCTAGGCACACCATCAAATTGGTTGGTTGGACTTTAACCTTGCTAGTTAACTGGACTATGTTTTTATAGTTATTGGCCATTCCTTCTTGGTGATACACACTACCCTCTACACTGGTATAAGAAAACCAGAACTCGAGCTCTTAGGGACTCTGAGGAGAGACAACAAATGATGAGAAGGAAATTGCTTTTTAAAAATGACAGTTTTCAACAGCCTCAGATGCTAATTCAAGAAACATATGGTCTTGGCAGAGTGTCCCTAACAGACTCAAGGGCCCTGTCTTCATGACCCAGCTGTGCAGGCAGCAGCATATCTGTCTGAAAGTGCCCCAAGTATGCTCTTGCCTTTAGAAACCACCCTTGACCTTGTTATTGTGAGCTCTGTAATCAATAGTGAAAAAAAGTCTCTGCACATCTTCTTGGATTGCAAGATAATTTGTGAATCAGGTCATTTTCAGTGAATGCTTCATTAAAGGAAACATCTGTTACCTCTGCTGCGGATTCGGTTCCCGTATTGTTAATGTCCTCAATCTATTGAATGAGAATTTCATATCGTTACATTACATTGAATTTTCTACTTGGTGCTTTTAAACATACAACTGAAAAGCAACTTATCGTGTCTTCTGGTAAAATTTCAACTTTTTATTGTGAACTTACAAGGAACAAATTTAGTAGCAATTTACACAGATGCACAAAAATGCCCCTCCATCCTTTGCCCTGCAATAGCAGAAGGAAAACTCGTCATAAGCAATAACATGGTTGTGACCCTATTTCTTACCCAAAAATATCTGGCAAAAATGTAACTGATGCCATACTGTAGTGTGACAGAGCCATCAGCTAGATTAGAAGAAGAGAGGGTAACTCTGGTACTTATTGTATTTTCTTATATTTCGGCCACACTGATTTGGGAAAACCATCATCTAAAGTTGGAGCGCTTTCTCTGAAGAAACATCAGTAGGTTAGCTTGATGGGCAGGTTGATATTTTAGCAATGCTGAGAGAATAAAAGCAGGTGATTTTAACAATGCAGTGTTTGAAATTTCAGGAAAAGGAAACTTTGAAAACAGACAAGTAAGAAGTGTCATAAAGGGTGGGCGAGGTATTACAGAGCGAGTTCCAGGACAGTCGGAACACACAGACAAACCCTATCTCAAACAACAGACAAACCAGCAAACAAAGCACTGTCTTAGAGTGAAAATTTAGTCAGGATGACTTCTGCGAGTTTGAAATCAGTCTCGTTTATGTGTCAAGTTCCAGACCAGCCAGGGCTATATAGCGGTACCGTGTCTCCAAAAATAAAAGTCAAAGTACCTTATATTTTAACAATAGTTTTATCAGAGTAATTTTATACGACAAAATTAAATTTCTAAGAATAACTTGTTTTATTACAGAATTACTCATTAAACTGACTTGCTGTATAAATGAAATGGTTTTTTCAGTGATGTATCATACTAAATAGAATTTTAATGGCTCTCTAATAAAATAATTACAAAATGAGTTGAATTTCGATGGACAATCAAATTAATTTCTCAATAAAAAGATATCCATGAAATGTGAGAAGCCAGACACACTGAGAATACTGGAAAGAGAAACAATCCATTAACCCAGGTTTCTATTTCCCAGAGCACCCCCAGGTCCTCCTTGTCCCTGCTAAGTGGACAGAACACTCACAGGGCTTCTCCATTTTGTTTGCTTAGATTTCTGTCGCCATCGTTTTCCCTGATCTTCGCTCACTTCAAACCATTACAAAGCAATACACAAACAAACAAACAAACATGGAGAATGATGACTTTATTCAGGAGCTATGCTACTAGTATAGTCAAAGGGAACCGATGTTCAGAATTCAGTTAGTGATGACTTTCACAAATTAACATTAAAGAGCTGCTTCTCAAGTGTGTGTGTGTGTGTGTGTGTGTGTGTGTGTGTGTGTTGAATTTGTTTCTTCCCCAGATTTCTTTCCTTGACTTTACCACCGGTATCTGTCCCGAAACAGATGGGCTTTAAATTTTCCATCCAGGTATCTTGAGTGTTAAACAGATAATACACCTTCAGTGTTTCCTCACACATTTCTTTATCCTAGTGTCTAATACACAAGGTAGATTCCTTTTTAACTCTTTGTGACTCCTACAGTCTTAGAAGCAGTAATATCTTGGTAATCATGTTAATCATTCCCAGCTCAGGAACTCCTTTTGCATACTGATTTGTACAAGTAAACTAAACAAACATTACATTACATTGCATTAAGTCATATTAAATTTGAGTGGAAAATGTACTTATGTTTTAAAATTAAGCTTTCACACATTTGTAAGAGGAAAATGCTATTATTACGTTGCTGTTGTAGTCTTTTTTTTTTTTTGGTTTTTCGAGACAGGGTTTCTCTGTGGCTTTGGAGGCTGTCCTGGACCTCGCTCTGTAGACCAGGCTGGCCTCGAACTCACAGAGATCCACCTGCCTCTGCCTCCCGAGTGCTGGGATTAAAGGCGTGCGCCACCAATGCCCGGCTGCTGTTGTAGTCTTAATTTAATAGACCTAACACATCATTAGCCAGGGCTCTGGGGCACCCTACACATAGCAAGTGTTTGGTGTAAAGATACTGACTTTTTTCATAATTATGTTTATCTTAATTTACCTTTTGAACATCCAGTTTTTATTATTGTAGTCAAGCTCACAGGTTTGTTTGAGAAACCACTGCCTACTATTCCATTCTTGGGTTTAAAATGGGCCAGTGTAGGTCTAGAAAATACCAGTGCTTTGAAAGTACAGAAAAGTGAAAGACTAATTCTACATCCATGCACTGTATAATGCAAGATGCCACATTTTATATACTTTAGTCTTATTCACTTTATAATTTTAATATGACATATTCATAGATCATATATATTTGTAGTAATTACATATGACGATAATTGAGAGTTCAATAGTTCTCCTCTTACAATTCTATTTATTTACAAACTTCACTACAAAAGGAAAGCTCATCCCAGAAGAGGCAACACTGAAGTGCATGGCATCCTTTGTCCAGATAAGGGTACTATAAAGTATAGGGAAGTTTTCATTCTTCTTCATATTTAATCTGACACATATCATCATTTGCCCCAAATAAGTAGTTGTCTGTCTCACAGAAGAGGCTATTCGCAAACTTGAAGCTAGTGGCTTTCTTGACATGCATGTGAGTTTAGGTAGGATACGCTTCGTTTTCCTTATCTCCTTTCTCTAGAGAAGCAGTAGAAGCTGGGAGGAGCACAGGGCATCGACTTAAGGCACTTAGGGTATCGCTTTAAGGGGCGGGGGAGGCAGCTCAGGGGCTAAGGGACACCACTGCTCTTGCAGGGAACCTGGGTTGGGTTCCTAGAACATGCATGATGACAGCTCAGAACTCTATAACTTTAGGTGCCCTCTTCTGACCTCTGCGTGCACTGCGTGCACATGTGTGCACAGACACATGCCAGCAAAACATGCCTACACATAAACATCTTTCATAAAAATCTGTTTCATAAGTGACAGCAGTTACAATTGTGCTTTATACTTTACGTGTGAAAGTGTCTTATGCCATTGTAACATTCTCAGAGATACTGAGCAAAGTCAGGCCTATAGTTTAAGGAATGTAGAAATGATTGGAAAGATGGTGTAACTAAAACCCTATCAATCATCACCCTCCTAAAATGGGCACACCCTGCTCATACTACAGGTGATCTCACACTGAGTCTTTCAAAAGATGACGGTTCCAGGCTAGCCACTATTAGTGAGCTCATATTGTATCCCATATTTTAATTAGTCTCATTCGTTCTGTTAGGTCCAGAAACAAACATCAATACAGCATTTAGCATCTACCTGCTCAGCTCTTTTTGCTAATTCACGCTGTATTTTCCTCTTTTCCAACAGATCCTGCTCAAGCCTGCGTTTTCTTTCCTCTTCTGTTCGCTTCCTTTGTTCTTCCTGTCTGTGTTTCTCCATTTCATCAAATTTACCTTTAACCGTCCCTAAGAATACACAAAAAGTTGTCTATTTTGCCTACTTTCTTTCTCTTGCAATCCCTTTTTCGTTTACCCCTCAAGTTCTTACCTGTTAGCTTTGGGACATAAGCCTTTTCTATTTTAGCAGAAATCTCTTCCTCGTCATCTGAAGCAAGCATTTCTTTAATCTGGTGGTTAAATAAATTAATATGAACACATGTCCCCACATCAGGCTAGATTATATTAGAGTAGTCCCCCAGCTGCAGAAGAACCCACTAGGATATCCAATGGGTTCCTGAAACCAGAGGTAATTCTGAGCCTTGTGCATGCTGTTTTTCTTATATGAAAATTATAATATATTCATAAAGGAAAAAATAATTTTTCACAGGTCTTATAGTTCTGAGGTACTTTACACATTAGGTATAGCAAGAAAATAAGAAAAATAATTATAAAAGAATAATTAGGGCTGGAGACATGGCTCAAAGGCTCGGGGGTCTTGAGTTCAATTCCCAGCAACCATGTGGTGGCTCATAACCATCTGTAATGAGATCTGGTGCCCTCTTCTGGCCTGCAGGGTTACATGCAAAGAGAACACTGTACACATAATAAATAAATCTTTAAAAACTTTTACAGAAAAGAGAATACTTATAAAAACATATTGTAATGCAATGTATTTAAAGCTTTTGTTTACTTCTGGAAACTCCAATTTACTATTTTAGACCACGGTTGACTGCAGGCAATGAAAGCAGTGGAGAGGGACTGTAGAGAAGGGAGGCTGATGCATACAGTAGGACTGTAGAGAAGGGAGGCTGATGCACACAGTGGGGACTGAAGGGAAGGGAAGGAGGCTGATGCACACAGTAGGACTGTAGTGAAGAGAAGGGAGGCTGATGCACATAGTAGGACTGTAGAGAAGGGAGGCTGATGCACACAGTAGGATTGTAGTGAAGAGAAGGGAGGCTGATGCACACAGTAGGACTGTAGAGAAGGGAGGCTGATGCACACAGTGGGACTGTAGGGAAGGGAGGCTGATGCACACAGTGGGACTGTAGAGAAGGGAAGGGAGGCTGATGCACACAGTGGAGCTGTAGGGAAGGGAGGCTGATGCACACAGTGGGACTGTAGGGAAGGGAGGCTGATGCACACAGTGGGACTGTAGGGAAGGGAGGCGGATGCACACAGTGGGGACTGTAGGGAAGGGAGGCGGATGCACACAGTGGGGACTGTAGGGAAAGGAAAGGAGGCTGATACAGTAGGACTGTAGGGAAGGGAAAGGAGGCTGATGCACACAGTAGGACTGTAGGGAAGGGAAGGGAGGCTGATGCACTGCTTAAATCAGGTTACAAATCAAACAAGCATTTTTTTGAGTGTTTATGAAATGTTAGTGTGGATAATGCATTAAAATGAAGAAAATATTTTCACAGTAAAATAAATGACCTCCTGCTTTCTCCTGTTCCATTCTCTCTCTCTAATACATTGTTCTTTTCTTCTTTGCTTTTCGTCTCTAGATCGCCTTTGATTTCTCTCTTCTCTGGCCTTCTGCATGGCTTCAAACTTATCCTTCACATCACCCTTGCCTAGCTTTGGCACATAGGATTTGGGAACAGGTTTAGATGAAGACAGCAGAATCTTAGGTAGAGAAAAATAAAGAGAAGAAAGTTTAAAGAGAAAGGGAAATTAGGCAGAGATAAGAAAGAGTCATTAAAATACTTACCAAAACTAAGAGGCACAACTTTCAAACCTCTGTTTGGATCATCACAGCCTGATTAGATGTTCTCTACGACTTAAGTTAATCTGAAGTTGCAGTAAGTACTAGAGCAGAAATTTTGTTAAAAATTCTCCAGAAACAAAACCCCAACTAGAGGTAGCATTCTGTTGCATCTGAAGGCCAGTAAAATACAGAAATCAAGGACTGAGCTCTAATCACAAGCTACTTGCTTTTTATTTTCCTGCCCTATTGCTAGGGATTCCGATTGAGGGTTGACATCACTCCTTGATAAATTAACAAGGTCGATCTCAGTAAGGTATATGAATTTGGAAACAAAGCATTCCCGCTGTTACATTAGATAAAACAGGCAAAGCTGAAGGCCAGTTTAACCCCACAGGAGGTGGGGAGCCACGTATTCCTGTGTAAACTACCTAAAAACTATTAAAACGCGCAGGACGCCTACCGGACTGAGTGGCGTAGGCGCTAACAGGGAAGCCCTGGAGAAAGGAGATCTGAGAGGAGGGGAGGGCAGCGGTTCCCCTCATCTAAAGCTAGGAGCGCAGATTCTCCTCATCTTTCAGGAGCTAGTTTCTGAAAAAAATTTCTGTAAATACAAATAAACTGTCAGAATGCCAAACTCTCCTAACGACAAGGACAAGCGGCTTGCTGACCTGTGACAGACCACAGATCAGACTCGTGCTTATCTGCTGCCTGTCACTGGCCCGTTCAGGTTTCCTCGCTTGTCACTTCTGAGTGCCAGCATCTGGGGTCTCTCAATTCTCAGTAACCACAGCCAAGAAGCTGAAAAGGGGGACAGTTAAGAGGCCTTTACTGCACTTTCTAGAAGATGCTAAGAGTCCTCCTCCTCAGTGTGAATTGTCACCTCCAAAGGTCCCAGCCTCAGGAAAACCACATTGAGGGAGTCATTTCTGAGACCAATGTATTTAAAATTCTACGTAAGATGATAGCCCTATCATCTTCCAGAAGTTCAGTACGCATGCTTCCCAGAAGCCAGATTAAAGTACTGACCCGAAACAGCGTGTGAACTGAACCCTGTCTCATTGCACATCCCGACGTTACCACTTACAAACACCTAAATACAACCCTTCCCACGATCCTCCCGTCAACCATGCATGGCTTGTCATTTCCTCCCTTTCCAAGTCTTTTCCTGACAACCCCAACCCCCGCCTGAACTCACGAGCTCAAGAGCGCACGCGCACACACACATATACACACACACACACACACACACACACACAAACACACACAGAGCTTTTGAGATTTACTTACCTCCGCCTTTTGCGAAATGTCATTCATGTTTGCTCTATATGGTTTGGGGCTGACGCTTCGTATATTTTTGTACCTGTAAAATAATAACATTGCTAGGTGTGGTAGCACACACTCCTTTTTCTGTTTAATTTGCTTATTTTTATTGTATGTGCTTTGGTGTTTTGCCTGCGTGTACGTCTGTGTGAAGGCATCAGATCTTGAAGTTACAGACGGTTGTGGGCTGCCATGTGGGTTCTGGGAATTGAACCCAGGTCCTCTGGAAGAGCAGTCAGTGCTCTTAACTGCTGAGCCATCTCTCCAGCCCCAGCACAGACACCTTTAATCCCAGCAGTTGGGAGGCAGAGACAGGCTGAGCTCTTGGAGTTGAAGGCCAACCTGGTCTACATAAAGAGCTCCAGGTCAGCCAAGGCTACAAAGTGAGACCTTGTCTCAAAAAAACAAAACAACAAAAAAACCAAGTCAATAATGTATTAAGAATTTGAGTAACCTTCCCTCTGGTACTGTTTGTATTATTTTATCAATATAAATTTGTAAATATGCAATTTATATACTTACACAGAAATATGTAATTTTAAAATTATAAACTACCCTTAAGAAGTTCAAATAAGTAATGAGTTGTGATAATCTTCAGCTCCTTTAAGGTTTGTGGTACAGAAAATACAAGGGCCTTTTAGAAGGCCCAAGAGCTAGTGTATAGCTGGAGGAGCTCCATCAGCCTCCAAAAGCACTTGACAATAGTGTACTGTGGCCGGGCGTTGGTGACACACGCCTTTAATCCCAGCACTTGGGAGGCAGGCAGATCTCTGTGAGTTCGAGGCCAGCCTGATTTACAGAGCGAGTTCCAGGACAGCCTCCAAAACAATACAGAGAAACCCTGTCTAAAAAAAACCAGAAAAAAAAAGAGTGTACTGTGTACGTCCTCAGTAGATTAGGTTCTAAACACCAGTCGTGTTGAGGTTTCTTGGCCACACCTCCTCTAAATCCATCCTTTGGCTTCCTGTAACTCGACTCTAAACGAATGAACACACTTTGATTGTGACATAGCCTTTAAAACTGCTCTCTCAGTTTGCTGGTGGGGTACACCTTTAATCCCACTGAACAATAATAGCTCATTAGATATTTGTCCATTCACCTAATATTGAAACATATTTTGGTTATGTCTGTTTGGGCAATTGTAAATGAAACTACTATTAAACATCCATGCACAGGCTTTACATGGACAAAGTTTTTCAAATCCCTCAGAATAAATACCGAGTCTGATTGCTGGACGGCATAGTAAGAATGTTTAGCGTAGTCAAACCGCAAACTGACTTTCAAAGTGGTGCAAGCTGTTGCCTGCCCATCGGCAATGTAGAAGGTGTGGCTTGTTCTCCTGCCCCTGCGGCCAGTGTTCTGGGTTGTGCTTACTGTAGTACTGAAAGCTCTCTCGTCTTAATTTGCATTTCTCTGAGAATGTGTGATACGTTTTCCATATGCTCCCATTCCATGGGCGTCTCTTCTTTAGTGAGATGTCTGTAGTCTTCCCTGATTTGTGAGGAGTTTGTTTTGTGTTTGAGACCAGGTCTCTCCATGTAGCTAAGGCTGGCCTGGAACTTTTGGTCACCTCCAGGCTACCCCCCGAATGCTGAGATTATAGGCATGGCCATCATACCCATAACACGATAACCACTATTCAATGGTAGCATGGAAACTTAGGGTCCCATTCATCACACTGGTGTTTGTTAAGCATCCACTCCATGCCGGGCTTGTTCTAGGAGATGCTAAGGAATGAAAGGTGAATGGACCAGGCACTGTCCCCATCCTCCTCCTCCTAACCAATGCCTTGGAGCCATGTTTGTAACTTTTTGTCTGAAGGTTCCATAAGGCTCCAGCCCAGCTCCGGCAGGACTGGAAGGCAGTATACTCAGAGAGAGGCCCAGAGACCTGCAGTCTGCATTGATGGTCTGCACTGCTCTGACTTCCAACCCTGGCACACTCTGTGTTCCCTGTCTAGGTTACTGGGGAGCAGTTGCTTTCTGGAGTCACCTTGCAACCATGATTAAAACAAACCCCATCCTGCAAATCTTTACAGCATTCACACAGAAACTGACGAGTCTGAAGAATCTTCTTTGATTCCGTTTCTAGTCCCTTGGTAGGGGTTGGGGCAGGCACACGTAAACGTGAGTGCGTGTGCACACACCTGTGGACACACATACACGATGTCTGTGTCTGGAGTAGAGACACTCTCCTATTGAATCTTGAGCTCACTCCGCAGGGCTGGCCAGCCGGTGCCCTCCAGGGACCCGCCCGCTCCTCTGCTGGGACTGCGGGTGTCGTGTGCACCGCTCACCTTTTTTGAGGGTGTCAGGGGTCCAAACTCAGGCCTTCAGTCTTGTGCAGCAAATGCTCGCTGGCTGAGCCACCAACTTCCAGTATTCTTAAGGCAGACTTTTGGGGCCCTGTTCTAAATCCCCAGCGGTCCCCAGTGTCATGCATTGACCACACACACTTTGGGACCATATCCACATCTCAGTAGCGAGGGAGTTGTGACAGTCCGGCTTGCTCCACCACCTTCCTCTCTGCGTCTGGACGTGACCACCAATAGCCACGAGGAGGACTCTGTCTCCTTTTGCAGAGCAGCGTCCTCCTAGTTCAACACAGCCATGCTAACCAGAAATACTCACGGTGTGTTCCTCTGCGCCCTATAAATGGACAGGGTCCACTTTAACAGTTCACTCTCCTTCGCAACCCTGGCAGCTGTTTTCAAATTATCAACTCCTTTCCAATGGGTGCCAAGGTTCGAGGAAAGCACAGACCCTGCCACTGCCTTCTGTAAGACATCTGACTGGTGCGAATTAGCGATAGAACAAGTTTTAGTATACATTCTTGCTGATGGCGGCGAGACGTTCCACAGTAACGCCGGCCATGGTTCTTCTGGCCTGTCTGCCTCTAGAGTCAGTCTGTGTCCAGGCTCTCACACAGCCCTCTCTCTCCCTCCCTCTCTCTCTCTCTCTCTCTCTCTCTCTCTCTCTCTCTCTCTCTCTCTCTCTCTCTCCCTCCCTCCCTCTCTCTCTCTCTCTGCCTCTCTCTCTCTCCTTCCCTCCCTCCCTCTCTCTCTCTCTCTGCCTCTCTCTCTCTCTCCTTCCCTCCCTCCCTCCCTCCCTCCCTCTCTCTCTCTCTCTCTCTCCCTCCCTCCCTCCCTCCCTCCATCCATCCCTTCCTCCCCCCTCCCTCTCTGGGCAGCTTGTCTCAGGTTCCGACAGGGTCAGCCTGTCTTACACAATGCAGTCTGCCTCACACGCTTGTGCAACAGCTATTCCAGCACAGCACACACTCCAGATGCCTCTACATCACACACGCTTTCCGTCTTATCCAAGTCCACACCACACCACGACGCGTGCAGCACACCCTCCTATCCAATCGCGTCCCTGCTGGGGGAAGGGCTAATTCACCACGCAGAACAGCTGCTAAGTCTCATTTGATGATGCCATAAAATGCACAATGGAAAGGTCCTTAAAAAGAGAAGACAAGAAGACAGGGTCTCTCTACACTGCCCTGGCTGTGCTGGAACTCAGAGCCCTGGTCTTGAACTCATGGAGATCCACCTGCCTCTGCCTCCTGAGTTCTGTGCCATCACACCCAGCACAAATAGAAGGATTTAAAACCAAGCAAGCAAGCAAGCAAACACGTTAGGAAAGACTGAGAGCTTCTGTGCTAAGTTAAGGAGAAGGATGGAAACAACGTGTGCTGTGTACCAAGTGATGGGAACAGGCCACGCACATGTGTGCTGTGTCCAAGTAACGGGAACACGCCACGTGACACGTGTGCTGTGTACTAAGCATCTCCCATTCTATTTTGTAACCTTTAAAGCTGCTGAATATGACAGAACCCAGAAGTGAGGAAACTAGCTAGAGTGGAGGCCCCTGAGGGCTCGTGGGAAAGGCACGTAAGCTCTAGCCTGGTACCCACATAAGGGGAAAGAGCGTCGACCCCAGAAGGTTGTCCAGACCTACACCCACACACAATGGTTTTCAAAGTGTAATAATGTTTTTAGAAGTTATATGCAGTTAAAATCACTGTCTGCCCTGCAGAGGACCCGGGTTCAGTTCCCAGCACCCACACAGCTGCCTTGAACCATCTGTTAACTCCATCTCCAGAGAATCCAACACCCGCTTCTGGTTTCTGCAGACACCAGGCACGTACATGGTGCACAGGCAAACATATAGGCAAAAGGCTCATATACATGAAATTAAATAAATCTTTAAAGAACTAATAAACATGTAAATTCAGAAATGTGTTTTACTTGTATAAATTTGTCTACAGATATGATGATCAACTATAAATTTACTAGTTCACTTAAGCAAAATTACAAATTAAAAAAAATTTATTATGTTTACAGTGTTTGGGCATGTATCCCTACACACCAGAAGAAGGCACTAAAATTCATCATAAATGGTTGTAAGTCATCATGTATGCTTGATGTGAGTAGAACTCAGGACCTCTGGGAGAGCAGCCAGAGCCATCTCTCCAGACCCTTACAAACATCATTATCACCATAAAATACCATGAAAGTAACTATTTCCAAAATAAAGACAACATGGGGAGCAGTATTGTTTCATAGTTTTGAAAACTCTTTTTATATGTGGTTTAATAAGAAACACATTCTGTCTGCTTCTACACTTGAATTGCTGTGGTATGTTGTCTTAATTGAAATATATAAAGAAAATGGTTGGAAAATGGTGTGTCGTTGACCCTACGGTACAGGGTTCCGAGAACACCTTTCTGAGAGTCACTGAACTACAGCAAAGAGCATCCTATCAAATCAAGTCAATTTCCATTCTAGGAAGTAAAAACTGAGACGGAGATCTACTCACTATACTTAGAATACCATAAGATGAAGTTTACCATACACAGGATAGGGATGTCATAGGCTATTTTTATCGGGAGAAATCACTTACATGAGAAACTGATAACCCAGGGTCAGCGCTCTGAGCATCCTGCTCGCCTCTGTCCTCAGGCCTATATCCCACAGGCCCCAAAGGCACCTGTGGCCACGCCCAAATGGGCGCAGTCAGTGCCACAGGTAGCTAGTAAAATCTCTCCCTACAATTCCCCTTTTAGTCTAAAGAAAAGATTCAGACTTTATACACAACTATATACAAAGATGGCAAAATTCAAGTATGCGCTAGGAAAAGAGAAGTACAAACATTCTCCCTCAAGATCTAAAGCCAGTGGAGCAACAAGAGCAAATGGTAAGACCTACATATCCAGTCCCAGGGTAGAGGCATCACAGAGACTGCTACAGAGCTGTCCTAAGCTGGAAAGGTTAAGCCTTTCACCTAATGTTTCTATCTAGGGAAAGAGAACAATAATTGTGACAATCTAATCTTCAAACTCATCAGATACCTGAGAATGAGGATAGCAATACTAGGGTAGGCAGGAAGTGCAGGCGAGCAACTTCCAAAAGGTGCAGTGAAGACAGAGACAGCAGGCTACCTGGACAGTCACCCAAAGTCTCACAGCAGCACAGGGACAACCAGCTTGGGCTAAAGCATAGAGCATCTGACTGGCCGACACAGAAGCAGGGAGGTGGAAAGGCTGTCTTACCCTGACTTGGCAAGGTTCAGCAGACTTGTAAGTTTATCTCCTGCAAGCACAGTAGGGCAGCATGTCCAAAGTCAGCAGTCGAAGTAGGGGCAGTTCTTTGGCAGTGCTGACCACACCCATTTGAGCGTGGCCACAGGTATGTAGTAAGATCTCTCCCTACAGAATACTAGATGAAAACGGGTTGAAATTCCTTTCTATGCCCAGTTACTAAATACCAAAGGGTATCAGACTTACCTGTCTGAACAGGAAGATGCAATACTGGTGGCTGCCACACGGGGGCAGCAGCAGCACAATACAACCAATACAACCATCCTATATAGCTCTAACCCTATTCCAGGCAAGTCCCTTGAACTACCAGAGAAATCCGTCAGCGGCTCTTCCAGAGGACCCAGATTCAATTCCTAGCAGTCATATGGCAGCTCACAGGGTCTACAACTCCAGTTCCCGGGGAAGGACACCCTCTTCCGGCCTTTGCTGGCATTTGCTCTCACACAGATATACTCATACACAAGAACATTAAAATACATCTTCAAAAAGGAACTAGTCAGGACACCAGTGTAACACCATTTTTATCTATCTCTGTGTGTGTGTGTCTGTGTGTGTACCTGTGTCTCTGTGTGTGCCCATGTGTGTGTCTGTGTGTGTTTGTCTGTGTGTGCCTGTGTCTGTGTGTGTGCCTATGTCTGTGTGTGTCTATGTGTGTGCCCGTGTGTGTGTCTGTGTGTGTGCCTGTGTCTGTGTGTGTGTATGTGTGTGTGTGTATGTGTGTGTGTCTGTGTGTGTACCTGTGTCTCTGTGTGTGCCCGTGTCTGTGTCTCTGTGCCTGTGTCTCTGTGCCTGTGTCTCTGTGCCTGTGTCTGTGTGTGCCTGTGTCTGTGTGTGTGCGTGCATGTGTGTGTGTCTGTGTCTGTGTGTGTGTGTGTGAATTCAGCGTCGTGTATGCACAGCATTTGTGTGTCAGTCAGAGGGCAGCCCTCCCTTTCCACCTTGCTTTCTTGTTTGCGTGTGCCGTACGACCTGGCCCCTGAGCTACAGGGACCGGCTTGCTCCCTCTGCTTCCCATCGCCCCGTAGGAATGCTGGAAGTACTTATGTGAGCCGCCATGGGCTTTGCACAGGCTCTGGGGATTTGAACACAGGTCCTCAGGCCGGCTGAGCCATCTACCCAGCTCCAGACCATTGGTTCTTGGGCTGCGTGACCTCGGGGCTCCGAGCAGGTGCATCCCACCCCTGAGTTTCATCCTCCTCCACCTATAGGACCTCTTGCTCTGGACTCACTGGGCCTAGGCTAAGCCTCTCGCTTTTCTCTGTGTTATTTCCCTTCCCATTCTAGCTGTGCAGCCAAAGCATTTCAAGAACAGCAAATAATGCGCAAAACAAGTTTGAAATCATAGCTGCCCATCATGCATTGTGATTGTGTTGCTAATAATCTCAGGAGCGCCAGAACTGTGTAGACAGCGGCATGCACGCTTTTGTCTCAGAGTCCCGTCTCCCTTTGATGCAGGCCTGTAGGGTCTTGTTATGCCATCCAGGCTGCCCTGACTCTTTCCCTCCCTCCCTCCCTCCCTCCCTCCCTCCCTCCCTCCCTCCCTCCCTCCCTCCCTCCCTCCCTCCCTCCCTTTTCTTTGATTTTGGAGGCATGGTCTCATTTTGTGCCACTGCTGGCTTGAGCTCACTTTGTTGATTAGGCCTGGCCTAGCCTCTACCTTTCTTCTTCTTCTTCTTCTTCTTCTTCTTCTTCTTCTTCTTCTTCTTCTTCTTCTTCTTCTTCTTTTTTTTTGGTTTTACGAGACAGGGTTTCTCTGTATTGTTTTGGAAGCTGTCGGTCCAGCCCGGCCTCGAACTCACAGAGCTCCGCCTGCTGGGATTAAAGGCGTGCGCCACCACCGCCCAGCTAAGCCTCTACCTTTCAATCCTCCTTCATGTTCCCCGGTGTTGAGATCACAGTGTCTAATGTCATGCATGGGTTTGTCTCAACTTTTAAAGAAAGCTTTAAATGAAAAACATAACTATATACAAATACATGTTTAAAAAACCTAATTCTTTGAAAGTTGTTTTGAACTTCGCAAAGTTTAAGCCTAAACATTTATCAGCTTTTACTTGTACAAAAAAGCCCCATACATTTAGCTGGCTATGGGTAGCACAAGTCTGGACGGCAGCACTTGGAAGCCGAGGCAGATGACCGGTGTGAGCTCCAAGCTAGCCTTGGCTACACAGCAAGACCCTGGCTCAAACATAAATAAAAAGAGAAGAAGAAACTTCAATATATAACCGGATCATATTTAACTAGTAAAAATGACAAACGGGTGGAACGGTGCGTGCCCTGCTCAGCACTCAAAAGCCCGAGTTCAAGGCCAGCTAGGACCAATAGCCAAGACCCTATCTTGGTAAAAGACCAAGTAGAAGTGCAATGAAAACACACGATAAGACCTGCATCTACTCCACCACAGCTCAGAAGGAGGAAATCAGACCTCACCATTCCCACGTCCTTCTGTTTCTGCGATAAAACACTGACCAAGAACAGTGCGGGAGGGAAAAGACTTTACTTAGCTTACACTCTGGGTCACTGTCACCAAAGAGAATTAGGGCAGGGACTGGAGCAGGACAGGAGGAACATGGCTGCCACCTCATCTCCGGCTGTCACTTGCTCACAGAAGCTTCTTTATATGGCCCAGGACAACCTGGGTCCTCCTGTGTCAACTAAGAGAATCTCACACAGCCACAGCCACAGGACAGTGTGATGGGAACAGAACTGAACCTCTTCCCAGGTGACTCCAGGCCATCCAGTTGTCAGCTAATGTGAATTAGGGCACACTGTAAAATTGTGAGATGTCTGGGGGAAAAAAAACCCCAAAACTAATTTGCAGCCTACCTTGACATTCTCCTGTAACAACTTTATAACATTCTGCCTTTACGTGGTTGTGAAACTTTTCAAAAGTGTATTTACCACTCTGGAGCCCTGGCAAGTAAACCTGTCATGCCTGTCAGTGCTGTTAGTGTTTTCCACACCATGCAGGACACAGGACAAGCTCATGTCATACTTGAGCAAGGGAACCGGAGGATGGAGGTAACAGGACAAGCACAGATCCACAAGCAGCCTCCACAAGACATGAGTAATCTGTCAAAGGAGCCTCGGGATAACCACTCCCCTAAGATAACGGGACAGAAAGTGGGGTAGGCTTATTATACGCAACAGAAACATCACAATCAGAAACCGGGGCAGGAAATTGCCCTCAGGAAATCCAGGAGCTGGGGTGACTGCTGGGGAGGTCTGGGCATCCTATCCCTAGCTAAAATGGAAGACAGTCTTCTCTGAGGCCACGGTTTGTGCGGGGAGACGTGGGACTCTGGCTAACAAGTCAGTGGGGCAGCAAGGTAGGACACTAAGTGATTCCTTTCCATGGCCATTTCAGAGTCATTCTGTCACTGACAACGACTCGGTTCACATGGCTTCCAGTCGGGCTCACAAAGCCTCACTGAGGGAAGTCAGGGCAGGAGCAACCAAGGGCTTGGGCTTAGCTACGAGCTTTCCTAAACAGCCCAGGGTCACCTCCTAAGGAGGGTGCTGCCCACACGATGGGCCCTCCTGCATCAGGGGTCAAGATAATTACCACAGACAACCCCACAGACCAATCTCGTCTAGGCTTTCCTCTCAGGCGACTGACTGCAGGCGTGTCGAGTGAGCAGAGCTGAGACCATGAGCAGGCTCTAGAGGCCACAGAAAACTCTCCGGACGACACACAGAGCCAGGACTGGAGGTCCTAGGAAGGCTCCTTACCGAAACCTCTTCCTGTGCTCTCTAAACTCCACAGTCAGAATCATTTGATTGGTTTTAGCTATGGGTTCATGGCTATGTCCTCTCCGGGAGACAAACTGACCCAGAGTTAACTGCCACTCCCCATTCCCCAACACTACCTAAGAAGGATTTTTTTTGAGGCAATGTCTCTCTATCCTAGAACTTAATATATAGACCAGTCTGACCTCAAATTCAGAGATCCACCTGCCTCTGCCTCTTGAGTGCTGGGACTGAAGGCGTGTGCCACCATGCCCTGATTTCCTCATTGTTTTCAATGTGTGTGTCTGTGTGTGTGTGCATGCATCTACTATTTTTTTATACAAATCATGATGTATAGTCAACGTAAGTTTAAGTCCACCCATTTTTAGAGGGTAGAAAGCACACTGCCACAGGCAACAGCCAGGAAGAGGCCAGGGATGTTCAAGGCACCGATTTCTAGTCCCAGAATATCACCGTTCCCAGAATGCACCAGAATGCACCCTACCAGGAGCAGCAGAGATGGCTCAGCAGTCAGAGCTCCTGCTGATCCTACAGAGCATCAGGCCCAGGAGTTTTGGTGCCCTCTCCTGGCCTTGGTGGGCACTGCATGCACACAGGGCACACACACACACACACACACACACACACACACACACACACACACGGAATCAAAAACACACTACCATAAAATACGCCACACTACACAGAGGATATTTAAATTTAAAAAGCAGCAATTTCAAGTGTGTGGACTAGGTAGCGAGTGAAACCAGAAGAAAGGCCCCATGAAAGACACTACCCAAGTGACATGGACCAGAGAGGTCAACCATGAACAGAAACACACACTTGTTGGTAGGTAGCAAGTCATCCCCCTCGGGATTACAAAGGGAACGAAGACTGTGTATGGCGCTGTGGTGCCACAGCGCCACAGACGCCAAGAGACTGCAATGAACACAGGTGGATGCATGTCACATGCTCCATTGTTTCATGGTCGCCCTGTCTTCATGCTTTTGGGCATCCATAACTGACAGTCTCCACGGACTTTTTCTTCTTTTAGGGTTTTCAAAGATAACAGAGCTTTTCTCCCCACACATGGAGCCTGTCACTTCAGACACCTAGCTCTATGTGAACTAAACCTCCAGGTAACCTCTCCCAAATGCTCGCGCGCGCGCGCGCGCGCGCGCGCACACACACACACACACACACACACACACACACACACACACGGTTTCCATGTTGTTCACAAAGGAAGCCCTAACCTAAATGCTTCAAATGAGATTCCAGGGCAAAGCACTGTTCAAAGCCTAGATAATGCATTCCTTGGCTGATGCTAAATATAGTCTTCTCAAGATGACATACATTTTGACAGTGATCAGCCTTGTATGTCAGAATTTCTAAAATAGCACGGAGCCCATTTTAAGGTAAGCAGGAAAAAAACTGCTCCCCACTCAGCGTCACTAGGAAATCTATGAAATCTATTAAAACTGCGTTGCACCAAGAGCTGCTAGGAGGAAAACTAGATTTACAACCATCTCGATGCAGCAAATGCATTGTGCTCTCTAGGTCAACTGTCGCAGGTAAAATTTAGAATTGCACACATTTCTCTTAATGATCCCTCAGGAGCGTCAGGCAAGAGACAGAATACGGAGCTGGGCCTGAAGCTACACAGGCCTTTAATTCCAATCACCCTGAAGGCTGAGACAGGGATCGCAGCACCTACCGCCTGTAATACAGAGTCCAAGGCTAGGCTGGACAACCTAGTAAGATCCTGTCTCTAATTAACCCCAGCATTGGGGAGGCAGAGGCAGGTGGATCTCAGTGAGTTAGAGACCAGCCTGGTCTACAAGAACTAGTTCCAGGACACTCTCCAAAGCCACAGAGAAAGCCTGTCTCGAAAAACAAACAAAAAGAGATCCTGTCTTAAAAACAAAAAGAGGGACATGAAAGAACTCGGCGGTAAAAGGGCTTGCCCATCAGGAACCAAGTCCGTCCACAGCCTGTTCATACTACAAGCTCATCCCCGCCCCAACAGAAGACTCCCTTCAGTAAACTATGCACTTCCCCCATCCCAACACCCCCACTCGGAAACAAAATCGGAGGTGCACTCTGAATTCTCTCACAGCAGCAGTTTAACCTATAAAAGAGTAATGTTGGGGAGATTTTTATATAACTCGCTCAATTTCGTGTGGCCAAGCGGATCTGATATCCCGAGTTCGTGTTTTTGAGACATACGTTCTGCGCAATGGGCCCCTGTGGTATAAACTCATTACCAGAATGTGGCTGATGAATGGCACCCCCGTCACTTTGGTCCGAGGGCTGGCCCGTGGCTTCTTTTCCCTGCCTGCCTGACTTTTTCCAAGGGCAGTCAGTCACTTTGTGAGGGCGTACCATAAGCTATTTTTACTACATTATCTACGCTCAACTCCTGGTCCGCACTGTGGCCTTAAAAATAAAACGCCTATCTCAAAGCCACTGAGAAATCACCCAATCTCTCAGCTCGATAGTTTTTCACTCACTCTCTCACGCACTTGCGCGTGTGTATGCATATATGTATGTGTATGTAAGCGTGTACATCCGCGTACATATGCATACATTGCATTCGAACCTCTGACCATTTATTCGCACCGTGTCTTCCCTCCGACTTCTAGAGCCAGCGGCTCAGCCTCCACGCGCATCCCAGTCTTGGCGATGGGGACCCATTTGGAGACCGGGGATGGCAGGCAATAAATCCCTCGTTCCCCAGATTTCCACGGGGACCCATCAGCAATTTCTTCAAAAACCACAGCCACTGCTGGCGGAGACCGCGGCGGGCACGTGCTGGTTGCCACGGCGAACTCACCCGCCGGGACCCCGAGGGTCCCCGGCGGAGGATGGACACGCACTGGGCCACCTGGGACCGTTCTCTCCCCCACGCTCAGCCGTGCCGGCGCAGGTGGAGCGGACGCGCCAGGGCCTGGCAAGGGCCCCACCCGCAGCCGAGGCCCCGGGGCTCCCCGCGGCCCCGATCCCCGCCGTGGCCGGCCCACCCAGCCCTCCTACCCGCCTGTCGCCGGGGTCCACGCCGCTCCTCCCGCTCCGCGCTGCGCGTCCGGTGTCTGCGCGCCGCCCCAGCCGTCCCCAGCCGTCCCCAGCCGTCCGTCCCGAGCGAGCGAGCGTGCGAGCGTCCGGCCGCGGCGCGCCAGCAGCAAGTTTCCATAAAAGTCCTGGTGCGCAGCCTGCTCCCGCATTCCACACGGGCCCGGCGCCCGCCCGCAGCTGTTCCCGGACGCCAGGCCCGGCCCCAGCCCCCACCGCCGCCGCCGCCGCCGCCGCTCCCCCGAGGGGTGGGGAGTCACCCAGAGAGAAGAGGGGCGGCGGCTGCCGCTGCAGGCGGCCTCCTGGCAACCCGCCGGCCCGCGCTTCCTCGGGGTCTCTACCTGCCCCAGTAGCCCATAAAAAAACAAAAACCAAAAACAAAACCCCCAAAACCTCACCGACTTTGACGAGCGCCCCCTTCTCCCGAGGGCATGGGCAGCGCTGTGGAAAGACGCTCCGGGAGCGGGGTGGCAACCGCTCACCCGGCCTCGGCTGAAGGCAAACCGGCTCTGCTCGTCCCCACCACCCGAAAGAGTGATCAGCAGCGCAGGCCTCCCGGGAAGCCACGTTTAGCTGCGAAAGGCTAGCCCAGCTGAGGCCTGTTTGGGTAAGGAGAGAGAGGCCCTCGGGTCTTCGCTGCCTTAAAAGCAAAGCAAACTGGAGGGGAAGGTTGCCTCGCACAAATGAGGTCCCAGGTTCAAACACACGCACACCCCCTGCGCCCCCACCGGTACAGAACACAAGAAGAGCATTCACGAGACAAGCTAGCAAGCGTGGTGTCCCATCGCGGCACGCAGGAGGTGAAGGCCAGACTGGGAGTTCAGAGCTAGCCTGGGCTCCAGTAGTAGACCATCTCTTGTAAATCCGTAGGGAAGAGAAAAATGAGAGGCGTGGAGGTAGGTAACCCAGGGACACAGGCGAGCACCGGACAGACCAAGGCGCAGGCGGGGTGGCCTTGAGGATAGCTGTTTGCTCTCCCACCCCTCCCCAGGCCGCAGGAGGCCTGCGGTTGCTGGCGTTCCCCCTTCTCCCTTCCGCAGCCTCACCTCTTCCCTTCAAGGGACTCCGCACAGCTCCCTCTAACACCCTTCAACTCTTCGCACCCAGCCTTCGGCCCTCCCATTTAACGCTGCAGCCTCCAGGAAGCCCCTCCCGCCACCCGCCACGTCCATTGTAGATGCTGCCGGTGCCTGTGCCTCCCTGAGCGCTTGAGCTCTAATTGCGTCTTTATTCTGAGACGTAAAGGATGAGATTCTGCGTTTCTACCCAATAGCCCCACCAGATTACGCAAGGTTTCCCGTTCTGCCCGTAAAACTCTGGGAGGACCCTGCAGAACAGTCTGGAACAGCGGTTCTCAATATGCGGATCTGGAGCCCTCTGGGTGGACAAACGGCCCTTTCACAGGGGCGGCCTACGGCCAGCAGAAAACGCAGACGTTCGCACAGGGTTCGTAACAGCAGCAAGATCGCAGTTGTGAAGGAGCAACGAATAACGTTACGGCTGAGGGTCACCACGCCATGAGGGATTGTGTTAAAGGAGCGCCATGAGGGATTGTGTTAAAGGAGCGTTGGGAAGGTTGAGACCCTCTGCCGTGGAACCACGCGGGAGGGGCTTCAGGGAGGGCTTCTCTAAGTGCAGTCAGCCTGTGGGCCCAGCGCCGGTGAGAGTTTACCCGGGTTCCATACACTAGGCAGGGAGAAGAGCCATCAGGGCAGGGGGGCGAGCATTATATCCTGGGTCTGAGTGAGCATACATGCGTTCATGCGTTTACTCTTCTGACAGGGTTTCTCTGTATTGTTTTGGAGGCTGTCCTGGAACTCGCTCTTGTAGACCAGGCTGGTCTCGAACTCACAGAGATCCGCCTTCCTCTGCCTCCAGAGTGCTGCGATTAAAGGCATGCGCCACCACCGCCCGGCTCTTTCAGACTTTTAAAAAGCATAATTTGTTTTTATTTTATGTGCATTGGCATTTTGCCTTACACATATGTCTGTGCGAGGGTGTCAGATCTTAAGAGTCACTGACAGTTGTGAGCTGCCATGTGGGTGCTGGGAATTGAACCTTGGTGCTCCGGGAGAGGCGTCACTGCTCTCAATCACTAAGCCATCTCGCTGGCCCTTTCTGCTTTTTTTCTTTTTAAGACAGGGTCTCACTGTGGGACTTTAGCTGGCCGGGACCTGGATGTGCAGTCCAGGCTGACCTCTGCTGGGATAAGATGTGTGTCACCACACCTACCCCACCCCACCCCAGATTTCTCTGCTTTGCACTGTGCATGTGGTGATCAGTACCCCCGGGAATGATGGCTGTAACCTGGAACTGTGAGCCAGGTCAGGCCTCTCTCCCTTATTTAAGAGTATTTTATCGCAGCAGTGCGAAAGGCGACCGTGACACAGCACGCACAGGCGGCCTTTTCTCTCGACATTTTGTCATCCACTCAAGAGTTGGCGACCTCAAGCAGCAGCGACAAGACTCCTGCTCTCAGGGAACAGATTCCCGTGCAGGGAGGCGAGAAAAGCACGCCGTGAACTATGGTTCCACTTAGGGAGGCTCCGCTCGGAAGAAGGGGCTGGCTGGGTGCACTGAACGGCTTTAGCGGCTACACAAAGTCTCCCCAGAGGAGTCTTGAGGAAATCGAGGCACCGTCTGAGTGTTTCCCGTTCCTGGAACAAAATAACTGAGGCTGTGTAAGCCGTAGCCGTTTGTTCCAGAACGCGATGCCGGGGCCAACGTGGGTCTGATGTGCACATTATTTCAGGCGGCGCTGCGTTTGTGGGAGAGGTGCTCACACACTTCCCGGAGACGGGAAAGCGGAGTGTGGGAAGGCCAGTAACGGCCTCTCCAGACTCTCACTTTTTTTTACATGCGTGTGGCGTGCACACATGTGTGTGTTGGTATACGTGTGCACAAGGAGGTCAGAGAACCCACATCAGGTGTTGTGTGCTTAGGAACAGCATTCACGGGCTGGAGGGGTGGCTCAGAGGTTAGGAGCACTGACTGCTCTCCCAGGGGTCCTGAGTTCAATTCCCAGCACCCACACGGTGGCTCACAACCATCTACAACCCAATCTGGCGCCCTCTTCTGGCATGTAAGCAGACAGTGTATGTGTAATAAATAAATAAATCTTTAAAAATAAAAAAGAAGAAGAGCATTAACTTCTTAGAGACAGGGTCACACTGGCCGGGAACTCACCAACTGCTTTAGACTGGCTGAGTACCCAGATCCTGGACCGCCCTGTTTGCACCTCTCCAGGAGAGCACCCGCTGACCATGTTACGTGTGGGCACTGAGGATTCATCGTGGGTCCTCACACTCAAAAGGCAATCCCTCCTCAGCCCTAGCTGAGGCTCCCACTGCGTCCTCTCGCCATACAGTTTATGTGAGTGGAGAGAGCCCCACACCTCCACCGCAGGAGGAGTCAGCGCACAGAAGGGATCCTACCTGGTCAGTGGTAGGAGAAACAAGGAGGCTTGTGTGGCTTGGACCTGAAGGCTGAAATAACAGGAGCGGAGGTGGGCGGGGCCGGACCACACAGGGGCTTTTGTAGGGCACTGAACGGGTTTCGATTTTCCCCTGAGATAGGAGGCCACCAGTGGCTCTTAAACACAGCAGTGGCATGCTGTGACCCGCTTGCGGCAGACAGACAGACGGGGCGAGGCAGGAAGTCAGAGACAGACCAAGAGGGTCCCCAGAATCAAGACGAAGCGTAGTTGGAGTTTGGCGGCTGGAAAGGGGTTGAGAAACGCTAGGCATGTTTCAGATAGAGCTGGCCGGCTTTTGTGAACTGCCTGCTTGCCAGATACCAAGAGAGGTTTCTGGTCTTCGAGGTGGAAAATGTTCTGGTGGGAAATACTTGTGGAAGACCACTGCTGTGAGACCAAGGGGGATTAAGTTTAGACTATAAATTTGACATTAGTTAGGGATTCTATTGCTGTGAAGAGACACCATGACCAGGGCAACTCTTACAAAGGAAAATGTTTAACTGGGTGACTTACAGTTTCAGAGGAAGTGGTCTGAGACACTGGGCATGGCTTGAGCATGTATGAGACCTCAAAGCCCGCCTCCACAGTGACTCACTTCCTCCAACAAGACCATGCCTCCTAATAGCGCCACTCCCTATGAGATTATGGGGCCCAATTACATTCAAACCACCACACTCAAGATTTGCAAATATGTGTATGAATTCCTGTTGTTTTCACCACAAATCAACTGGGGCTGATCTCAACCTGTACTAGTTATAGTTTATGATACTGGGATTCAAACCTGGGACCTTAAGTGTACTGAGTGTTCTAACACTGGACCTCCATCCAGATTAGACAAGCATCACAACACAGACACAGAGACAAAGTTGAAGCTTTGAAGTGAACGGGTAAAGGCAAACAGCTTATAAAACTTAACCACCAAGCCTGGAGAAAACAAGTGTAAAATACTGGGCACAAACATAAACCTAGTGAGAATCTCTCGTCATTATACTGCTAAAGGATTTCTCACTTTATTATTATTATTATTTTATTTTATTTTGTTGGTTTTTTGGGACAGGGTTTCTCTGTATTGTTTTGGAGGCTGTCCTGGAACTCACTCTGTAGACCAGGCTGGCCTCGAACTCACAGAGATCCACCTGCCTCTGCCTCCCGAGTGCTGGGATTAAAGGCATGTGCCACCACCACCTGGCGATTTTTCACTTTAAAAAGTAAGGGATGCAATTGGTTGTCTAGTGGCGAACCGTTACCCCTGAAGATACACATACAAGCAACATTATGTGGACTGAGCAGGTTATATATGGGAGCACACATCTGAATACACAAACACACGTGTGCATGCAGTAACGACGGATGAAGGAAAGAGACCCTGGATTTGAAGGATGGGAAGGCGCACGTGGGACGGTTTTCAGGGAGGAGAGGAAGGGAGAAATGTTATCACTAAGATACAGTTTCAAAGGGAAACAGCAGCAGCAAACAAGGTATTCTGGGTGTGACCTGGGAGAGATAGGCAGTCAGACACCTAGAGCTGGGTCTACATAATGAGTTCCAGGCTAGCCTGGGCTACATAGTGACACCTTGTCAAAAGGAAAAAAAGAAAGTCAGGGACTTGTAGGGTGCAGGATGCACATTGGTAGAACACCTTCTTAGCATGTGTGTGTGTGTGTGTGTGTGTGCGCACAGATGTGTGTGTGTTCATGCTCGTGTGCATGAGGAGGTCAGAGGATGACTTTCAGGAGTAGACTCTCTCATTCCACAAAGGGCTCTGGGGAATCAAACTCAGTCTGTCAGACCTGAACGGCAAGTGCTTTTACCAAACAAGCCGTCTCCCAGACTCACTTTATGCGTCGGCACTGTGGTGTTCAGCCAGCAAGAAGATCCCGAATGGTCTTGCCTCCTGGCGACTAGACGGTGCAGTGTTCTCACACACTGTGGCAGGGCTGGTGTCCAGCAGAGAGTGGCAGAAGCGACGCCATTCCAAGTCTAGGCATTGCCAAGGCCGGGAGATGCCAATGTGTAAAGCCATGCTGGCCTGACCGTGTGAGTTCCAGTTCCCAGAACTCTTAAAAAGCCAAACTCAGTGGGTCATGGGTCTGCTGTCCCCCTGCAGTGAGCTCCTTCGGTAAGAAAAAGAGAATTTCCGGAAGCTACAAGCCAGATAGCCTGAGGATAAGGAGGCCCTGTCTCAGAGTGGGAGGCAGGACTGGTACCCGATGATGTTGCCCCCTGACTTCCACACAGCACCAGGGGCTGGTCTCTGCTTGCAGGAGCATGTGTGCACCCTGTCCAAGCATTGCCCGTCACACAAACACGGCTTTCACCTCCTTGTATAACACTAGAGAAGTTGCCGCTTCCATGTTCTAAAGCACCCAGGAAACTGCGTTGAGAGCTCAGTCTGGGCTGGAGGGATAGCTCAGCCGTTAAGGTTAGGCTCACAACCAAAAATATAAGAGAGCGCAGTCAGTAAGAAATTATGACAACGGACGGAGGCCTACTGACAGCGGGCCTGAGTCAGCAAATCTCCCAGCCTTCCTAACTACTCTGTGTTGCTACCCCAGACACCGGATGTGGGTCCCATTTTTAAAAGGTTTATTTGGCTCTAACTGTGGGAACTTGGATGACACTGGCAGGGAGGTGAGGGTCTCCTGCTGCACCACAGGGTGGTTTGCAGAACGGGGAGTCTGCTGTGTGCCCCTTTAGAACACCCTGCTCTCAAGGAAGTAACTCATGCAGACCATGACGGCAGGCAGCCCACTCCCCCCGTATGCTCCAGAGGGCGGAGCCTGGCTGCCCCTCAGAGGGCGGAGCCACACAACCTCGTGTTTGCTTTCTGTAAGGCCCCACCGTCTGGAGGTTCCACCAATCACTTCAACAGTCACAGGAGAGAAGCTTCCAGCACACGGACCCCTGGGGAGCACAGCAAATCCAAAATTCCAGTTATCCCCAGGTGATCCTTTAGTTTCCTGTGGCCTTAGCAGAGGCCCTGAAGAAACAGGCCAGCTACCACGGGTGGTACAACCAACCCTTCGAAGCAACGGGAGTGTTTGCTGTCTTAAGCTGTTAAACTGTGGGACACCCTTCACCTGGCCGGTGGCAAGTGCCTGCGGTTTCAGCTACTCCAGAGGCTGAGCATCACCCGAGCATCACCTAAAAAAAAGAAAGAAGCCTTTAATCCCAGCACTCGGGAGGCAGAGGCAGGCGGATCTCTGTGAGTTGGAGGCCAGGCTGGACCGACAGCCTCCAAAACAATACAGAGAAACCCTGTCTCGTAAAACCAAAAAAAAAAAAAAATTTAAATAAAGAAAGAAGAGGCAGAGAAAGGGGATGCTGTCGCCCGCCTCCTGACACATACGCAGCGCGCTCCCCTTAAAGGCTCCATGGTCTCGAGGGTTAGCCGCATCGGCAGGGCTGTAGGACCGGCCTTTGCCCAGCGCTGCTCACGGCAAGTGTGTTCTGGAACTATGATGTACTTCAAACGGCAAATCAGCAAGCTCTGAAGCCTCCTATATGTAAGTGTGCCCGTGGACGTCTTTGGCGACACGCAGACGGAGGCAGAGTGCAGAGAGTGACCCGGCAGCTGCTCCGCTACAGCTTTTTAAGTAAAGGATAAAAAGTGCCACCGGGCAGGCGTTTTTCTCTGCTGTGCTGGAACCCGGCCCTTCCTTGCCCGGTTACTGCAGGGGCTTCACTGTTTTTGGGGTACAAAAAGTCAGAGAATCTGAAAAAAAAAACCAAAAAACCCAAAGTCTGTGCAGCCTGATCACAGACAGCAGAGAAGATCAAGGGAGAACGCGGCAAGGAACGGCAGGGTGAAATATTAAAGAATACAGGACCTGCGCAGAAACACTGCGGAAGAAAGATGGCGTCAAGCGCTGCATCAGGGTCCGGGGAACACAGCACGGAGCATGAGCGAGCATTCACAGAAGGGGAGGGCGCGCAGTCTCACTAAGTGAACTGCAGGGACAGCGGCAGATAGGTGAGCGTTCACATCCATCACAGCTAGGATGTGGCCCTGCAGAATGTAACGACACACACGGAGGGGCCCTTGGGGGAGGTTTATAAACACATGTCACAATTCTGCGAGATGTGCACGCCTTTAATCCCGGCACTCGGGAGGCAGAGGCAGGCAGGATCTCTGTGAGTTCGAGGCCAGGCTGGTCTACAGAGCGAGCTCCAGGAGAGCCTCCAGAACAATACAGAGAAACCCTGTCTCGAAAAAAACAAAAACAAACAAACAAAAAACCAAAATGCAGGAGCAAACCAAAGAAACTGAAAAACAGGAGCTGTGTGAGTAGCTGAGCGGTGAGCACTTGCGTAGCCTGCATGAAGTCCTGGGTCTAATCTCCATATCCATCCCAGAAGCTTACACTGTCGGATGGCCTTGCTCACTGAAATGCCTTCACTGAAACATGAGTGCTGGGGCTTTATCCATTACAACACTACCTTTATTTCCACGTTAGCACGTACAGATACTTGGTAACATTTTACACTTGATTTCAGTGCGGGATCCCAGAGTCCTCTGTTTCTCTGTGGTCTCTGTCAAAGGGCAGGCCTACAGGGGCAACACTGGCCTCACGACCACTCAAACGTTACTTAAAGCAGCCGGCACACCGCCAGGACGCCATCACATTTTTGTTTGGCTGGACCAGAAGGACACCCTCATCCTAGCGTCTGCACAGGGCCGGCGCTGCTCTTCCCACAGTGGTTTACTCTTACACAGGTGAGTTCAGCCCTCACACCAGAGAAACAGACTCGCCGAGGTCAGTCAAGGAAGCAGTAACGCAATACAATCACTGAGAACAAAGTGTTTCACACGTCCATTTATCACAGGTTATATAAACTCTTACATCTCACATACATTATTTGTTAGTTAGAAAATTTACAGATTTTAACTTATCTTTATAGTCAGTTTGGAGTTACATCCCAATTAATTTCTGAATCCATGTTCATACTAAAAGTTACAGCAAGAGTTACAAACGTAACTCCCAGTTCTGATCGTGACAGGCCCCGGAGGAGGTCTCCGCCACTCTGTCAACCTTACTTTGGTGTCACTCATTTCTGGGCTAACTGCCTGGAATTAAGGAGGGAACACTACATCTTAAAGCAAGCAAACACTTGCAAGTAGTCCTGTGTAGTCAGTTAGCTCAACAAATCCACAGGGTCACGGTGAACAGATGCAAAAGGGGAGCATTAACTCAGGAGACAGGCACAGGTCTTGGGAGCTGACTTTGACAACAGAGAGCTTGGCCTCCTGTAAAAAGACCTCCATTTTGTCACTTCACGGACATAGTGTTAACCTTTGGCAAGAAAACTATCATTTTAGCTGAACAAGAACAGAGAGAAACAAAGGAAAATAAATCAACTGAATGTTTTTCCTTTTTTTCTGGAAGACTTTTCTTGGGATTAACTCTGCCCTCTTACATCCTGTGTAGGGTGGCTATGGCAGCTGATCCTCAGTTAATGCCATGAGTCCTATTAGCTGCCTGCCCCCAACAGGCTCTAGCCTCTAGTTTGATCAAAACTGGTTGTGTGTGTGTGTGTGTGTGTGTGTGTATCTCTTAGGTATTTCCAACAGTCAAGTCAGAGAAGTTCTTTTTAAAAAGACATTTTCCTTTAAAAACTTAAGCTTCCCCACCCCCACCCCCAAAAGATTTTTCTCCTGTATTTATTGCCCCCCAATCTTATTTGGTCATCCTTATTTCTTTTTGTCAAAGGCCACAAAGAAAGGATCTGGTAAGTGTTCTAATTAGCTCACCAGAAACTCATCAAATTTAAGCACTTCGGTTCCAAAAACCAACCCATTCTTTCATTTTGGTTTTTCAAGACAGGGTTTGTCTGTGTAGCCCTGGCTGTCCTGGAACTAGCTCTGTAGACCAGGCTGGCCTTGAACTCACACGGATTTGCCTGCCTCTGCCTCCCGAGGGATGGGATCAAAGGAGTATGACACCGCCTCCCAGTCAAACCAACCCTTTCTTGAAGATGGACTATTTATTTGTTTTTAACTGAAACTTAAAGACGGAGAAATCAAACACTTTTTGGAGAGGCCACCCACCCCAGATTATCTCATGTTGCGGCAGCGTTATTGCTACATAGTGCAAGTCTTCAAAAACCAATTCAAGCAGCATTTTTCCCGCTTATAAAAAACCTTAGCGCAAAACGATTAGCTCTCCCACATTAACTAATACAATCCGTAACTGTCCTGGCTCCGAGGTGACCACAGCAGGCATGCACGCGTGTCACTCACAACCCAGGGACACCTCAGAAGGGAGACACATCTAATGTGAAAGTAAAAAAGGAAGCAGGATACGATGCGTCTTGGTACTTGTCATCAGCAAGAATCATGGCAAGGCAGTTAGGAAATTAAAAGGGATGTAGGAGAGGGCGAGGCATTGCGCATCAAGACAAGTTTAGGGCCCTAACAGCCTATACACACTAATGGCACGAGTCTAAATTTTACATCTTCTAACTAATTTACGTCACCACGTACGTATTAAGTTTAAAATCTTAAAAAAATTAAACGTATTTCTACCTTTTATTTTCTCACCATTAACCTTAATCTAGGCACTTTAATCTGAAAATGCATTTTTAAAAAAACGCATTTCAGATCTTTCTGTATAGCTCACTCTTGAAACTAATGCAGCCCTCTCTAGGACCACAAGTCAACAAATCCAATCCACCGGTGAACAAGCGGTGCATCATCCGAAAGGTAACAGGGCTTGAAAATACATGATATACCTTGCCACTTGTTCATATATTTAATCATAAGGACACAGGACATATCCCCTGTTGGAATATTTGTGTTCCGTTTCTGAGAGGGGAAAAAAATCCTTTAAAACCCAAGCTCAAAGTGTGAGCAGTTTTAAACTGTGGGCATAACACGGCAAGCTTGCAGTGTGCTGAGGTCGCTGTGGGGAGTCACATTTGCTTTGCTGACCCAGAAAGCAGAAGCTACTCAATCCTACCAGGCTTAATATCTTACGCCTCAGCATTACATTTAAAAGGGGATAAGACTTGTATTCTTTTGCTTGGTAAACTATATCTTTTCAAATTTAATATTCATCTGAGGAAAACCGCTATGATTTGTAAAAAGATAAAAAATACCTCAGTGTATTATAACTCATAGGACAACAGCAATATACTCTGGACACTGCAGGTGCCCTCCACAAGGAACACACTGTAAGCTGCTCAGTTTCATCCACGGCGGATCTGTATACTAATCCTTGGTGATTGTAATCTCTTTGATTCAAATACAAAAGCAAATATACAAGCAATAAGGCAAACAGTACAGTTAAACACCACTATTGCCTACATTTGATTAAACGAAGAGATAACTTGATGGCTGAGAATACATTTCAGGCAAAGTTAGATATGTTGACGCTGGAAGCCATAAATTCTTGCACACGCGACCCCCAATCATCTTGGGCTAGTGTATTTTCAAGGTGCAAAGCATCGAGACGTGTTTTGAGAGTGATAGTGGACATTCCAGACAGTGTGAAGACACTTAACGGACTCCTAAGTATTGGCTTCCATTCAAGCAACGGCCACAGAATATGAAACATTTCATAACTTAAGTTATTACCTAAGGGTTATTAAAACGTCGCTCTGGACGTGTCACACGTGGGTTCAATGACAGAATTTCTGCGTACATACAGTACAGTCACCCATTCTTTGAGACTTCCTTTCTGCTCCCTGAGTCCACAGCGACAATTCTGTGGATGCTGACTGTCACAAAGTCAGTAGTCACTTTAAGGTACTGGACGGCACCCTCAAGCCTCTTCAGTTCTTACTGTACTCTGCCTTCTACCAGCGTGGTGGACACGGCGTGGCCATGGCCACTAGTACAAGCAGTGGCATGCCTCAGGGCATCCGCACCAAGACAGGCGACCAGCAGTTCCGTGCGGCGGATGAGTAAGTGAGACAGGTCCTCCGCCAACGTGTCTATGCTCGAATAGCGGACCTTCTCAAAGTCAAAGATGTCTTTGAGAAAGAAAAGAACTTGATTCTGGAAGATGAAAATGCAAGAAATTGGCACTTATTATACCACAACTTGTTAAACCTATGAACTGCTATGAATTGCTAATATTGGAACAGACATTGAACCAGGAGTCAGACAGCTTAGTTCTGGGACAAAGGACTTTGAAGAAGTTATTTAATCTTTTTGTTTGTTGTTTCCTATGTCTGTAAAACTTGGGCAACTATTACTTGTCCTGGTTTTCGAGTTTTGTTTTTGTTTTTTCCTTTTTTGGGGAGGGAGGGAATGGTTTCTCTGTGTAGCTGTCTGGCTGTCCTGGAACTCTCTATAGACCAGGCTGGCCTTGAACTCAGAGATTCACCTGCCTCTGCCTCCCGAGTGCTTGGATTAAAGACATGTGCCATCACGCCTGGCTAACGTGTCCCCTATAAATGATCAAAGGAGACAGTCTATGAGAAGCACCCAAAGCAGTATGTGACTGAGGGGCTATTTACCACCCTTCCCTCTGTGGTCACCTCTGAGCACTGGGCCACGTACGCACAGGAAAAAGAAGCACTCTCAACAATCACGACACTTTCAAGTGTACATTGTTTCTGTTAAAAGGACATAAATGAAAACTACTAGTTTCATGTCTACAGTGGCAGGTCCAGAAGAGTTCCATTTCAGTGAATTCGCAGAAAAGCACATTTAAGGTGTGTTGTGTACTCTTAAACACTAAACTTCAACTACTATGAAATGGTGGAAAAGAGGGAGTTGCAAAGAGAAAATCCAGAAACAACACATTTTAACCCTGCAGGAATCGCATGCTAAGAAATACTAGGAAGGCTATCACAGAGTCACTGCAGGGTCACAGGCCAGAGGTCTTCTAGTGCTCCAGTCTGCAGAAGGGAAGGAGGTGGGAGTTGGAGAACTCAACACTGTCTAACCACCAGCCCTGCTCTCTCCACCGAAACACTCAGGGCAACTGGAAGGTTAAGCAGACTAGGAACAAAGTAATGAGTTCTTCTTTTTTTCTGTTTGTTTGTTCTTTTTGTTTATCGAGACAGGGTTTCTCTGTATCGTTTTGGAGGCTGTCCTGGAACTCCCTCTGTAGACCAGGCTGGTCTCAAACTCACAGAGATCTGCCTACCTCTGCCTCTCGAGTGCTGGGATTAAAAGATGCGTGCCACCGGTCAAAGTAATAAGTTCTAAACAGCAGCAAAATAAATACTTCCAAAATAATTCATACAAACATTGTATTACTAAAGAAAACAAAAATTAAAATCAAAAATTCACAGTACAGGGAGGCAAACCAAGCGTTCAAATTTATACTTATTGTTGGCCTCTTGAGAGTTAGCCACCTCCATGAAGTCCAACAGAGAGGTTCTCCTTCTACTGTGCCAGCCAGAACATTTTGCTGTGAGCTCTAACAAATGTTTTGGCAAAAACAAACTTCTGACAAGAGGACATAACTTCACATTCCCGTGTGATTTCTTACAACTTGGGTTTCAGCTTTCATATCATCTTGTACAGAACTGAGTTCTGTACCACAACACCCCCAGGGGCCACCGTAACACGGCAGCACGGTTCAAGACTCTCAGTAGACAGTCAGTGGACCTATGGAATCTACTGTGCAATAGGGTGTCAGCTCTCTAAGGCCCTGGTCCATTATATTAACACTGGTATTTAAAAATGTCACAAATTTAATATTGGCACTTAAATGCAGAATTTTAAAAACTTTATATATGTTATACAAAAGTAAACAACTTGGTTTTATTTTTTTAAAGCAATGATTCAATGACTGAACATACCTTAAAGAAGCAGCATAAGTCATAGAGAGAATTTCTAGGTCCCAAGAAGCCCCAGGCTAAGACAGGGCTTATATGCTCACAAATGGCATAAAAATGGGCAAAAAATCCATCTGAGATCTGTTGGGAAGCAAAAGGGAATCAGGTTATTTTTATCTTCATACATTTATTAATGAAACACAAACTGCTAGTCACTGTGTGGGCAGCAGTCTTTGGGGAGCATTGATAAAGTTAACAGTAACTAAGGGTCAGAGGGTTTTTATAGACTATACTCTAGCCAGCCGTTTTAGATGAAAAACACCTTCTAAAAGGCAAATTAACCTCATAAAAATACATTTTGGACCTTCCTTATCCAGGGGCTCCAGCCAGAAAAGTTTCAGACTGTTTTGAATTCTGGAACACCTCTTCCAACAAGGCCACGCCTCCTAATCCTTCCCAAATAGTGCATCAACTGGGGGCTAAGCAGCAAAATAGGAGCCTATGGGGTCACTCTTAGTCAAAGCCCCACAGAGCACTGGGCTCTGAGTCAACTTCTACTTCCTAAGAGCAACTGTCATGCTGCAGTGACGTTCTCAACAATGCCACAGCATTCTTCCACGGTGTAAAATGAATACATCTAATTTAAAACATTTTTGATTAAGAATGTTCTCCTTCTCGATGTCTTCCTTGACCTGGTTATCACTCCACAGCATGTTGCTTAGTTTCCATGATTTTGTGTACTTTCTGTTGCTCTTGGAATCCAGTTTTATTCCACCGCGGCCAGACAGACTGTAGAATGTTGTTTCAATTTCCCTGTATCTGTTCACTCTTGCTTTGTGTGCTAATGTGTCATCAGTTTTGGAGAAAGTTCCAAGGGCCATTCAGAAGAAGGTAATGTTTAATGTTTGGGCAGAATGTTCTGCGGTATCTGTTATGCCCATTTTATGTGTGATGCCACTTAACTCCCATTTTCCCTGTTTAGTCTTTGTCTATTGGTGAGAGTCGGAACGCTGAAGCCACCTGTTGTCATGGTGCTGAGGTTAACCTGTGGCTTTAGATCAAGGAGTACATGTTGCTAAAGATTTCATTTTAATCGAGTATATGTGTGTGTATCTCTGTGCACATACACTGACAAGTTCACAGAGGCCAGAAGACTTCAGATCCCCTGGAACTGGAGTTACAGGCGGTTGGGAGCTGCCTGACCTGGGTACTGGGAATTGAACTTGGATTCTCTGCAAGAACAGTATGTGCTCCTAACTGCTGAGCCAGCAGTTAGTTTGCTTAGTAATGCAATGCTTTCCAGAGGCCTACTTCTTCAGTATGAAGTGCCCTCCTTACCTCATCTGACTAGTTATGAAGCTGATCTTGTCAGACATTAGAAGAGCTACTCTGATTGTCTCTCTTAGCTCCATTTGCTTGGAATACTTTTCCATCCTTTTACCCTAAGGTGTTGTCTGTCATTGATGGTGATATGTGTTTCTTGGAAGCAGAAAAAGACAAAAAACAACCCAACAACAACAAAAAGGGGGGGAGAGGAAGGGGAGTCCTGTTTTCTAGTCAAATCCATTACTGGGGAATTAAGACTATTAATATTATTGTCCCTGTCATTTTGTGGTGTTTTATTAGATCCTTTTTGGTTAGCTGTTCTGACATAGTTTATTTTCTTAGGTGT